>NC_141390.1:13551821-14153362 GCF_017979445.1 Akebia trifoliata
GCAAGCTTTTGATGCTCTAGCCAAAATTGGGCAGCTAACCAAAAAGCTTGACGATGCAGAGCGAAAAGTTAGTCAGCTTCAAAATTCTATGTGGAGGTTTGTCATACGATAAATGCAAGAAACAGAACATTTAAATATTTAATATAACCTCTGGGCAATTATTACGTTAAATGTCTCAAGAAAAAGTAATTAGGTTTGGCCCTTACCTTGGTTTGATGAAGATTTCCCCTTATCCTCTCTACCATTTATGCTCATTGTGTATGGTTAGCTTATGATAACCTATAGGATTGCAGATTTAGGTTGCTCTTCAGTACCCAACACCCTAATGGTGATCTCTGAGATTATGCCTCTTACTTTATGTAGAGATGGACTTTGAACACTTAAAAAAACTTGTATAAATGTTAATGTTAATCAAAATCAGGGTAGTCTAGGATCTTCATTGAACAATAAAGAGAACATTAGGTTAGGTTCTGGATCTGAGAGAGATTGTTTTTTCTTAATCTTGGGCAAAGGTTTAAAATATCTTATCGATTGAATGCTTCGGTTAATGAAAAAACCAATACAGTATTGGTTGATACATTTAATACAAATAGATACATTCTGATACATTCAATGTTTTGTATTCGTCTTGGCCGATACCTATTCATATCAACTGATACATTCCAATATTTAAAACCATGATCTTGAGCAACGGTAAAGCTGTTATTTATCAGCCAATTCTCCACACACACACGCACCCACGCATGCACAAAATGTATTGAGAATGTGATATGGTTGTTTTTGACACACTAGGTGTTCATGCTATGGAGAGCGTCGGAGGAGCCCACAGGTCATGCAGCAGCAATTATGACTGAGGTCTTGGTGAATGCTGAGTGTAATGGTGTCATTAATGTAGTTTAAAAGAATTTACTTCTCCATTGTTTTGTGCCCTATTTTTTTGACCAATAACAGCTATTTTAGTCACGGTAGAAATGAAAATTAATTTGACCGTGGGTAATAGGTGTGTAGAAAAAAAAAAATTTGAAAATTAAAAATTAAAAATATAATTTTTTTTAAAACTTTAGATATCGGTTTATGATCACTATAGATATCGGTTTGTAACTGATGTTTAAAGTCTTAGACTTAGGACATTAGTCTTATAGACATCAGACTTTTAATCGATGTCTAAGGTATTTTTTTTTCTTATATGAATGCAGGTTTGGAACGGTTTTAAGCCGTTCTACAATCTGAGTTTTGAAACGGTTTTTTACCGTTCCAAATCTTGAGATCTAGATTAGTTAAACATTTAAATTTATTAACGACGCCTTGATTAAAGACGGTCTATCAACCGTTTCATACTTGCTTAGGAATGGTTATAAACCGTTCCTAATTGCCATATTTGTTGTAGTGACTCCCCACTTAGATCTGTAAAATCCAAGTGGCAGAATGGCTGTTATCATGTTTTTAGGTTAGATTTTTCAAAACAGCTATTGTATTTGATCTAGATCTATAATTGTTTTAGTTTGGTGTGGTGATCTGGTTAATTTTCTGTTGATTTGCTATCAGATCTGGCATTTTTAGCTTCTAGTATGGTGGAAATAGTGTAAATTTTTTTTTTTTTTTTTGTGCTGATTTTGATTGTTCATTGAAACCTAGTTGTTTTGGATCTATTTTCGATTATGTGTTTGGTAACAATTAGGAGTTCTTTAAATATGATCGAGCCTGTGGTGTATAAGATAATGGATTGAGACCTCAATTTCTAAAAATAATAATCAGAAAGAGTTCTTTTATTAAAAGAGAAATGGGAAACACAAAAGTTAGTGTATATTCTTTCTTTTTAAAAATTTATAATTGAGATAATTATTAAATGAGAATTAAATATTTTAATATTTAATATTTACCAAAAACGAATTAAGTCGCTGGACAGTCTAGCATTTTAGTAACTCGCGGGACTATCCAGTGTTTTAAATGAAGGCTAAATTGCTGAGGGTGTTAAACCAAGCCATTAAAATGCTGGACAGTCCAGCAATTTAATCATTTGGAGAGCATTTTTGGTAAAGCAATGTATTTTAACACGTCAAAACGCAGGACAGTCCAATGAGTTACTAAAACGCTGGACTGTGACTTAATTCATTTTTGATAATTTTTTAAAAAAAAGATTCTTTTTTCCCTCTTTAGCAATTTTCCCGTTATATTATTATTATTAGAGACTAAGTTGATACTGAGTTACAACATCTTATTATTATTATTTTTTTTACTTTTATTGCGTTTTCTTATACTAATCTTATGATGTATGTGGACATGAGATTTTCATCATTTCGAAATATCCCTCCATTTTGAGGTGTTTTGGAGTCGCCACCATTCATGTTTAGAGATGGGTGTGAATGGTCACCGGATGTCATATTTTTGGAAATTATGTCATTTTGACATTTGATGACTCTCGTAGGATAAGGCACACTTAGTCCAACTTTTGATTCAAAGTAAGAGGGTCCATTTATGGAGTAGGGAAGGTGTTAGGCACCCTACTCCATCTACCATAGGTGGGGTAACCTCGGATTCGATCTTTTAAAATAAAAAATGAAAAAGAAAATCGAAAAAACTCGATGTGTGCCCTCAAGTGTGAGGGGCTTTAATCTTAGTTCAAACCATTGAGGGCACCCTTATTGAAGAAGGGGCCCTTTGATGATTTAGAACATTGTGGTGTGTGCAAATGTGTAGAGAAAGGGATAGTAGAAGAGGGAAGTTGGGGGGTGTGCCTTTTTCAAACCCACCTTGACCCAATCTTGATCTTCTTTTATCTTCAAAGATGTCCCCTTGATGAGTCTTCTTTTCTTTTCTTGACTTGTTTGATTGAAGGTTGAGATGAATTGAGAGTAGAGTAAGAGTAGAGAGTTGAGGGTTGAGAGTAGTAAGGTGAGTTGTCTTTTTTAGAGGATTTTTTTTGTCAAATTTTCATTAGGTGTTGTTAGGGGAGAATGGAGGGGTTTTTATAAAAGTTGGAGAGTTATTTTAGGGGTATAACGGGGTGAAGGATGAGAATAATGGATAATGATATGGGTTTTAGAGAAGAGTAGTGTGAAATTTGATATGGAAATGAGGGTAATTTTGTAATGAGGGAAATGGGTTGTGTTTTAACCCAAATGGTTTGGATCTTACCCAAATCCATTTGGGTAAAATGTTTAGTGGGGTGAGATGAGTGATAGTTGATGGGATGATGGGAGTGTAAGAGAGTTGTTTGGAGAATGAGTGTTAAGTTGGTTGAAGGGGTGAGGTGTTCAGATTTAGGAGAATGGGTTGTGTAAGGGGTTAGGTGTTTGGATTTTTTTGGGAGGGGTAGTGAGGTGATGACATGTGTTAAGAGGGAGGAGTTGATGTGGTGATGAGAGGAATTGATTGGTGATGATGGTTGGTTGATTAGAGAGAAAAGTATGGGTTAGTTTGGTGATGATGGTGGGAGGTATGGGTTGAGGTGATTTTGTGGGAGTGTTTTAAGGGAAAGTGATGGATTGAGGTGTGGGAGATATGGGTTGTGATGTGGGTGGTTGATGGTGTTAGAGAATGGAAAATAGGTTAGGGTATGTAAGGTATGGGTTGTGATGTTGGTGGTTGATGATGTTAGGGAATGGGGTTAGGTTAGGGTAGGGTATGGGTTGAGGTGATTTTTGGAGAGAAGTGATGTGGTTGGTTGATGAGATGAGGGAGTTGGAAGTGGATGATGACATGTGTCATCTTTTGATGTTAAATTGGTGATTGGTTTGATGTGGATGATGGGTTAGATTGGATTTTGGTAGTGGATTGGGCTTAGGTAATGAGTTGGGTTTTGGGTGCTAGGCTTAGGTTGGGTTTATGTTGGATTGGGTTTAGGAATATAGAATAAGGTAGTTTGGGTTTCATGTGATGGGCCTAGTTTAGGTTGGGTTTGGGGTGGGCTTGGACCATTTATGGAGAGGGGAATAGGATTTTTGAAAGTATGGGCTTTGCGGGCCCAATGCGGTTTATTATTATTTTTGGGTATTTTTGTGTCGAGGACCCGCTCAAATTTAGGTGTCTACAATGTAAATTCATCACATCAATCTTTTGTATTCCAGTTTAATTTGCTAAGATTTGAAGTTCTATTCTAAGGTGTAATGGGTTTCTTTTATTTTTTATCTAAACAAAAAAGCATAAGACGAGTGGTCAGCAGTCCACAAGAACATAACTCTTCATCGATAGTCATACGAGGAGTGATGGTAGCGCTCTCACTCCTGAGCTGGCAAAATCCCTCATAAGTGATGTCATTTTTTTGATCAAATTTTTATTTTTATTTTGAAAAATTACTTATCATTTTAATGTTTTCATTGTTTTGTAGGGTCAATTAAATAGTCTTATTTAAGAAGATCATAGTTTTACCTATAAAGATATCGACTATGATCCTATTTCCGTTGTATGTATGACTTATATTATTTAATTTTGATTTTTTATTTACATATATTATATTAATTGTAGTTGTGCATAGGTCTTTGGGAAAGATGAAAAAGACACAGTAAGAGGTATAGGGAGTGGAGTTTCAAAGACTTCATTATGTTATACAACTCGAAGTCAAAATTATACGGATAAGTTTGAAAGTGACATGATTAACTTAACTCAATTAGTTCATGCAGTAATGAAGATAAAAAGAAAAAATCATCTACATTTGAAATTGGATGTCCTTCTACTCAAGTAAGATGTAAAAATACTTTAGCTTTGGAGATTTTTCAATTAATTTTTCATTAATATTTAATTCATATAAATAATGGATTTCAACTTACATATCTAATCATAAACAATATTTCTATTTTATAAGCGACATCAGATTCCACAGTTCCTAATAGGCGAGGAGGTAAAGAACCAGTATTAAAATTATTACCATCATTGAATAATAGTAGGATATGCTTATTGATAAACTTTAAAAGGAATGTGATCTACGCCCAAGGAGAACTAGTAGATCCTGAAAAGCTAGATAAGGAGTATTATTAGATTTGTATCGATGAGATCATTGACTCTTCGACCGAGCTAATGGATAGAACTGGACCCCAGGGGACTTTACTTGATATTCTCTGTGGTGAGGTGATTAGATGGCCTAAGAGTCACTGTCGTGTCTTTTGAGAGACTCATGTTTTGTTAACTTTTCTATAACATATTTTTGCATATAACTTTGACTTATATTACTTGGGTAAGTGAAAAAAATTTATAACATGTTAAATCTTTTTTTAAAGTCTTATTATTCTTTGATTAGTATGGATGGGATGTGGATGTGTATATGTAGATATGTGATTTTTTGGCAGGTGCAAGTTGAAGACATTTGGCATTTGGGCACATAAAGAAATAGTCTCTGATTAGGTTTCACAATAATTCGATTACTCTTATGATTCTTGGATTACTATGGATGAGATGTGCATGAGAATGGATGTGAATGGATGGGATGTAGATGTGGATATACGTGGTTTTTTGGCAGGTACAAGTTGAAGACATTTGGAGACAAAGAAATAGCTAATGAATGGGCTTTACAGTAATTCGACGGCCCAAAGTCATCGAATATTTGTTTTTCGACAGTCCAAAGCATTCGAATTTATGTTTTTCGATGGTCCAAAGCCGTTGACTTTACTTTTTTGACGGTTTTCAATGCCAACGAAAAATAATTTCTATTGCTTACAGCCGTCGAGTTTTTTTTCGACATGGTCCAATTCGACGAACAATTTTGACGTGTAAGGCTATCGAATTGTGAAAAAATCGACAGCTTGGGCCATCGAATTATGGGTATTTTAACGTAGTGGTTTTTTCTCATTAAAGTTAATTTTAAGTTTTTTTTTAACCTTTCAACTGGCGGCCTCAGGCAAGCACCTTGATTACCTTAAAGTGGAGCTGGCCCTGCTAAAGAATCATATGCTTCCTATCTATCTATTGATGACTCTGTACACTTGTACAAAACAATGCTAAAGAATCATATACTTTTTATATATTTATAAATTTAAATATATGATATATAGAATATTTGGGAGAGTAGGAATATAAATGATTTTTATATAACAATGGTGCACACTATCACAAAACAATAAATTTTAATTTATTTTATGTTTCTTATAACGATCAGTAGCCCATTATCCATTGACACCCATCAGGTAATTGTGTAGTCATGATAAAGAATTTATGTTTCATACAATACAGTTGATGCATTTATAGGTTTAACCACATTAAGATCTGCATGCATTCTAATTTCAAGAGAAGAATCATCCAACTAGGATCAAGAGACAATCCAAGACCCAAGTGAGGAAGATGTGATTAATTAACTGTTTTTTTTAGAAGTTAGTTGTCTCAAATATTGTTTATAAGTATGATATCAGATCATGGATGTGTATTTGTTTTTTATGCATGTATAGCAGCACTATTTGAAAAATTAGACTCTAAACATAACTTGTTAGTTTTAGTTACTAAAAATATTACCTACTTGTGCAATGCGATAATTCTTTTATTCTGGTGGTTGTCTGGATTTTATTTAAACAGACCCAAAATATTGCCAACTACTACTTATCAAATATATATATTAAACTTTTTTCCTGGTTAGCTGCCTTGATAAACCAGGTTATGTTGTTTCCATTGATCTAAATCTTGAAGTCTATGCATTTGTTTTCATTGAGTCAGGTGAGGAAGTTGGTTATGCTTGATGGTATTACCATTTTTCGGTCTGAGAAGGTCAAGGATGAACTCGTATCGGATGGACACGATATTGAACTTGTTTCCCAGTCAGCTGCTTTTATAAACCAGGTATCCTTTGTGTACTCTCTTCTTCTTTATATGCCTTCATTTATTTATTCTTTCATTAATGTTGACTTTTCTCTGGTTTTATTTGTTATTAGTTTTCAAAAAATCTTGTCACAAGGCAAGAACTTGTTTTGATGCATGAGAAAGGTAATGTGCAATGCCCGCACATCGCGCATACTAAGTAAGTAAGAGTGCGCCCTTGTGGGTGGCCATTGAGGAAAAGTTTTGAATGTATAGTGTGTGAAAATGAGATATGTAGGATGTAAAATTTGTACCTTGACAAGCATGTTTCTTGCTGATTCTTCGTTGTATATCAATTGTGGTGGTGAGGGTAGAACCATTGAAGGGAAGTACTATGAAGAAGATATTAGCACATTACCTTTCTATGTAAGGTGTTGTTTGTTAAACTGAAAAAAAATAAGTGTTGAATAACATTAAGCGCTGAAACTTATAAGTGTTGAATTTAAGTGCTGAAAAAGTAGTTTGTTTAGATGCTGAATCATGTTTGTTACGCA
Source organism: Akebia trifoliata (assembly GCF_017979445.1). Classification (NCBI taxonomy): domain Eukaryota; kingdom Viridiplantae; phylum Streptophyta; class Magnoliopsida; order Ranunculales; family Lardizabalaceae; genus Akebia; species Akebia trifoliata. The sequence continues at coordinate 13,559,093 of NC_141390.1, forward strand.
TTACTGAAGCTGGAAAATTTTCTTTGTTACCCTTACAATCATATTATACATTGTTTGCATGTTTCAAATGCATATTTCTTATCAAGCACAATAAAATATATTATTTCTTATAAAATTAAAATATAATTCATTTTTAAATAATAAATAATACTCAAATATTCAATTTATAAATAATAATTTCTATTTATAAAAGCACACAAATGTCAAATTAAAAATAATAATCTCATACAATTCACTAAAATTTGAAATCAACATTAAAAGAACTTAATTTTGGATGAATAATTTTTTATGAAAATAAAGGATGTGTAATTATAAAAGCACCATATGAATTAATAAGGGCAACCCACACCATAGCCAATTTTTTGTTTTGTTTTATATGGGTTAAAGTTTTTGGAATGAGCAAATTTATAGTGAGGATGGTCTATATGGTCTAGAGATCATCCTCACCAAAAATCAATCCATTTTGAAACTTCTAACTCGTCAAAAATAGTTTTCAAAAAAAAAAAAAAAGGGACGATTTACGATTCTTAAACTTGTTTTGATAAGGTTAGAAGTTTCAAGATGTGCTAATTTTTGGTGAGGATGATCTCCTTATTATAGAAATCATCCTCATCAAAAATTAATTTATTCCAAAACTTTTAACCCATATAAGACAAAATAATTTAGCCATGGTATGGGTTTATTAATTTGTGGGGTGCTTATATACTAACGAGGAGATCATCCTCACCAAAAATCAACTCATTCCAAAACTTTTAACCCATATAAGATAAAACAATTTAGCCATGGTGTGGGTTTATTAATTTATAGGGTGCTAAAATATTTATTCATGGGATATAAGAGGTTATACTTGTCCATGCTCAAAAAAACGAAGGGCATACTTGACCGTGTCGAAAAAAGCGAAGTGCTTACCGCTTCAGCACTTTTTTTCAGCATCAAAATAGTGCTGAATTTTTTTCACTTATTTTCAGCAATAAGGGCTGAAAATATAGAGTAAACAAATGCGCTATTTTGACAAAACGTGCTGAATTTAATTTTGTTCAGCAATAAGCACTGAAAAATAGAGCAAACAAACACTGCCTAAGTCTAAATAATACTTGGGCTTACAATATTTCAAGAGACTTCATTTCACAACTTCCCAATCCCTAGGACTACATAATGACCATAACATGCGAAATTTTTTTGCATAGTGAATCTATGTATGAGAATGCACCCATTTATCTTCTCTCCCTCATACCATGGCCTTTGTTTACATAATGGAAATTACACAGTTACTCTTCACTTTGCTGAAATAGTATTCACAGATAAACATGATTTCTTTCAAGATGAGGTTTGATGGTTCATGAGCACTTCATGTTGTTAGACCAAAATTTACATTGTAGGACTGTTCACCCTTTATTTAGTCTGATTCACTATTTTTCTATTTAATAAGGAGGCAGTCAAAAATTCAATCTCCATGTTTTTGTACTTATATTTTTGTTTTTATTTATCTTGAGTGTAATTCCAGTAAGCTTATTTCAACTTATTTGTTAGGGAGAATATTCAAGCAAGCTTATTGAATATTTTGAGGTAAGCCCACATTTTTTACATGAAAAATCTATAGCTATCATATTATACATAATAGTAAACAAGTAAACTTATAATGATATTGATACTACCAATGCTCTCTATGTTTCTCAATTCTTCCATTCATCCAATCAACCACATTAGAAGAAGTGCAGTCCAGTGGAGACCTCATCAATATGAGAATCAAGAGCCATTTAAATGCCCTGAAGAACTTCCCACAGTTTCACCAAGCAGGGTGTACCCCTAGTGCAATTTTCAAGGAGTTGCATTACTCCTTATTTATATCACAATGAAGCCTACAAGCTTTAAGATGTGGAAATGCATATTTTTATTATTTAATTTTCTTTTCTAAGAGAATGATTCTGATATGGCTTTCTTTTCCTTGTTTGAAGAAATGAGGATCAAGATTTGTTCGACATTTTCTTTCTTCTTCTGCTTGCTTTCGTCATACACAATGGGTCTCGATGCAAGGACTACGACAAAATTAGAATATCTCCCTCCACGCGTGACGATGGCAGGAAGATAGGGTCTTTGGGGTCTATTTAAATCATTGATGTGCCCTGGCCTCACATTTGATATACCAATTACATCACCAATTTGGGGCTCATAGATTCCATCCACATTTTCATTATGCCTATGTGGTTTAATTATTATGTTGTAGAAAAAAATTTGGGTGGCTCATAAGCGTTAGACATCTTAAGAGATAATATTACACATGTTGGTTGTTGAGGTAGAATCATCATGCTTGAAAGCATATCAGTATGAGTTTCCTCAATGAGAGGGGAAATAAATGACTTCAAGTAATGGTTAACTGATGAAAATGTTTCTGGAATTTTCACAATCAGCATAAAACACACATTTTAATCAACAAATTTTTTTTTTAAGAAAATGTTCCCTACATTTATCTTACACCAATCACTTAAAAGAAAAAAAAAATAGAGTGGGTTTTCAAAAGGTGAAACAGAGTTGATGGATTAGGTACTAAGGATGTAAGTGGTAATGGATGAAGAACCCTACGTGTTTGATATATTTCTCAATTTTCTTGTATTGGAAGGTTGTTATGACGAGACCCCGTGGATTTCTTCCGGGTTCTGTTCTTGCAGGATTTACTTTTTTATGTTTGGGGATACTTGTTACCCTACTGGTGTTAAGATTCAGGAAGAAAAAATCCAAACCGAGGCCTTCGGAAACTGTAGTTTAGTCACCCTTGGTTGTACATGGAAGTAGCTCATATAATATAGTATCTGAAGGAACCATCACTAATGCAAACCTTGGCTTGAAGATCCCTTTCGTCGAAATTCAGCACGCAACCAACAAATTCGACAAGAATTTTATTATTGGTTCGAGTGGATTCAGTGTGGTCTACAAAGGGGTGCTTAGAGACAATACTAAAGTTGATGTGAAACAAGGTGTACCTGGATCTCGACAGGGCCTCCCAGAATTTCAGACAGAGATCACAATCTTATCCAAGAGTCGCCATTGCCATCTTATTTCCCTCATTGGATATTGTGAGAAGCAATCAGAGATGATACTTGTGTACGATTTTGTGGAGAAAGGGCCATTGAAGAAACATTTACAACGATCTAAAACATCCGATTTTCAGAAAAATAAATTTTTTTTTTAAATTATAAATCCATAAAAACGATGGTCTAAAACAGTCGGTTATTGCGATGGTCTAAAACCATCGTTTTTGTTGACGATCTAAAATCGTCGTTTTTTTCCGACAGTCTAAAACCATCATTTTTTTCAACTTTTATCAGCAGCTGCATTTTAAACGCAACTCCTTTTAAAACGACTACTCTTACGACGGTAAGAGCAGTCGTTTTTGTCAAAAACAACTGTCCAAGACTGTTTATTGCGCATTATGACATAATATATAGTGTGAGTTCTTATTAATTCATGGGGTGCTTTTATAATTACCCATAGATGATCTCATTAATTTTGTTTCATTCAATGGGCGAGAGTGAAGAAGACACAGTGAATGAGAGAGAAAGACTACCTAGGGCTTTGTTGTCAACATAAAATTTTTTTTTGGCTTTTCTAAAGGGAAGAGGGAGGAAGTTGTAAATTTGGAAGGGTTTATTCATAGCACTCAGAATTTTTCTTTTCAATGTGGTTGAGTGTTGTCCAACTGTAAAAATAGATCTCGGTCGTCAATGTGTCTAGATCCAACGGATCTAATGCTCTATCTTTTACTATGTTTTCTCACACATATGGGAAATGTTAACATCCAAGACGTCATGGGGACATTAGAATTCTTCAACACTTTTTTTTTTTTTCTAATAATATACTTATCTATTTTGTCATTTAGTGAAAAAGACAATGATATATTAATCTGTTTATATAATAAATGTTCATTTATGTAATTAATACTTGTCTCTTTCATAATAAATGCTAAGGACATTTATTCTTTAAAATTAAATATCTTCTTACAATAAATGATTTGACATTCAATACAAACAAGCATTTATTATGTAAATGACTAACATATTTGTATTTATTTCACTAAAAGACAAAATGAATAGTAGTATTATTGACAAAAGAAACTGTTAAAGAATACTAACGTCCCCATAAGGTCTTAGACATTAGCATTCCCATATATATATATAGGGTAACGTTCAACAGACATACGAGAAAACCTATGTAAAGACAAAAGAGAGGGGCCGTTAGATTTGGGGTTGTTAGACGGTTGAGATCTAATTTTTAATTCAAAAATTGCTTTACAACTGTAAAGAATTCAAACATAAATTCTTAGGTTTTTACAAAGGCCTCCTCAACAAAGTAATTTTTATTTATTTAAAAAGACTTCATTATCCATCAAAAAGTAAAAATTGATTAGACGGATGAAAATAAGGAAAACCCTCAATCGAGCTCTATCATTCTTTTCTCTCTCTCTTTCTCTATTGACTTCTACAGAGAACCAGACCATCTCTCTCTCTCTCTCTATGTAGAATTTGGGTTTTTTTCTTAATCAATTTGATCCCCTTGCCTGCATATGCTAGACTTTGTGATTCGCTTGAGTCAAGTTGGTTTGAATAGGATCCAATTCCATTACACTCGATAGATTCGGAGAGAGAGATCTTTGATTGAGGATAAACAAGTTTGAAAGGCACCTAGATCTCTCTCTCTCTCTTCCTTCTGTATTTCATTTCTATTTGAATGCATTCTTGAACATTCACTTGTTATTAGAAAGAATCCCTTAAGGCTCCCAAGGGACGATTGATAATTTAGGGAAAATCCCCTTTTCTCGATTTATAAAAAATAAAAAAAAAAGATTTTTGGTGTAAATTTATTGTCAAATCAGAATTTTTAAAGTAGATATTTTTGTAATTTTGAATCAAAGATATGGTTGAAAACATGTGGTTGATTTGTTGTTTAAAATTCATGATGTTAGGTTGTGTTCCCATAAAATTACAAGAAATTTCTTTGTCTCTCTTTGAGTTTTTTTTTTTCCTCTTATTAGTCAATTATTTTTTGTCTTGATTTACATCTTAATCAGTTCTTTGATGCAACTGTGGATGAAAAGAGACATTCCTAAAGAGAAATACTCGAATGCCTTTCTTGGGTTTGACCCTGAAGATTCTCATTTTGTTATAGAGTTGACATACAATATGTTTTTAAATTTCTAGATTACTTTGAGAATAAATTTGAATTTCTTCATTTATATGTTCATGCTAGTGCATTGCAAAGTACAGTTCATGACCCTGTCAGATACAATTTGTTATCTCGTGTATAAATTTTGTCTATCCATGCCACTGGTTACACCACATGGCACACCTGCATCAGTGATAGTGTAGATTGTAAATTTACTGATTGACCCCACCTAAGTGATCTAGTTACCCAAATCAAAGTGATTAGATATTGAATTATACTACCCATGCAAAGCAATGTAAATTTTCTCACTAATAGGAGTGATACTTTTCTTCAATTATCAAACCATTGATCAAGAAGCTCATTATTTGGATTGAGAATATAACTCAAAATAGGGTTGAATGGAGGAATACAATTCAGGTTATCAATCCCCACATTTGATGTGCTGAAAGGGCCGTGGACTATTGCTATATTGTTATGAAAGCATAGAGTAATATTGTTGTATTAGGTTCCTATTTTAGACATTCTGATGAAAAATATTAATTTATTAATTGAAGCAGAGAGGCTTATGGCTACTCATACATGTTATGGTAATAGATGGTACATGATTGCTAGGCTTTTTCCTAAGAGGACTGATGATGCAATCAAGAATCATTGGCATGTCATAAGGTTACTTACAAAGAATAATTGGTTTAAGATTGAGTGAGATGAGGACGATTATACAAATTTGTTTCTTGCCCTATTGTGCAATTTCTGCAATGTCCTTTCTTGGGACATTGGTATTTATTAAAGAGGAATATAATATGATGATGCAACTAGTAACTTTTCCATTGATACAGTGTAATATATACACAAGTACATCAAGTCATGATCAGTATACAGAACCACAATTCAAGACTAAACATATGTGGGTAATTTCCTAATAAGCATAAATCAAGAAATTCCATTAATGTGAGAAATCTACTTTCCTAATATTAAGCATAAATCAGGGGATTCCATTAATATGAGAAATATGCTTTCCTAATATGCCCCCGCAAGATGGTGCTCCCGTTAGAGACACCAATCTTGGATTGAAGAGAGTGCAAGCATTGTTGAGAGAGAGGTTTAGTAAGTCCATCAGCCAGCTGGTCATTAGAAGGGACATGAGTAACACGAAGATCACCATTCTGCACCTTGTCACGAACAAAATGGAAGTCAATAGCTATGTGCTTCATGCGAGAATGAAAGACCGGATTTGCACATAAATAAGTACTACCAACATTCTTACAATCATGAAGAAGAGATTGGATCCAACATATTTCAGTTGTGGTAGATGCAACAGACCAGTACTCAACTTCAGTAGAGGAGCGGGCAACAGATCGTTGTTTCTTTGAACTCCAAGAGATAGGATTTTTGCCAAGGAAAACAACATAGGCACTAGTGGAGGTGCGATCATCTTTGTTACCCGCCCATTCAACATCAGAAAAAGCATGTAGAATGGTGGGGGAGTTCTTGTAAAGGAATAAACCATGATGCATCTTGCCCTTTAGATATCGTAAAACCCGTTTGTTGTCGGCTTGTGCATGAATTGAGATAATTTGTTGACATGTAGGCAATATCCGATCGTGTAAACGATAAGTATTGTAAGCTACTGATGACATGACGATACTCAGTGGCATCTGCCAAATTAGGACCATCTACAAAAGAAAGAGTAGTTGTTGTAGAGATAGGAGTTTGCACATCATTAGCATCAAGCATTTTGGTACGATCAAGTGAATCACGAATGTACTTTTGTTGGGAGAGAAAGAACCCCATTGCGGTAAAGGTGACCTCAACATCAATAAAATAGTTTAAAGCACCCAAATCTTTGATAGAAAACATGTCACTAAGTTGCTGCACAACCTTGTTAATCAGCACTTGAGAATTACCGGTGAGAATAAGATCGTCAACATAAACAAGGAGTAATAACATAACATCCCCATGTGAGTATATAAACAACGAATTATTAGATTGAGAGTTAGAGAACCCAAAAGATAAGAGATAATAGCGCAGCTCATTATACCAAGCACGGGGTGCTTGCTTAAGACCATAGAGAACCTTGTGAAACTTACACACAAAGGATGGATTGCTGGCATCAATGAAACCTGGTGGTTGTTGCATGAAAACATCCTAGGTCAAATGGCCATGACGGAAGTCATTGTTAACATCAAGTTGATGCAAGGACCAACTAGAAGAAACGGCAAGACAAAGAACAATGCAAATTGTTGTGTGTTTGACAACCAGACTAAATGGTTAAGTATAGTCCAAACCTGGTCGTTGATGAAAACCCTTCGCTACGAGACGTGCCTTATAACGGCCATCAGGGTGCTTTCTAATTCAAAACACCCATTTGCATCCCACAAGGTTTTGATTGGGTGTAGGAGGAACAAGTAACCAAGTACCATTTCGAATAAGAGCATTGTATTCATCAGACATTGTTGCATGTCATTGTGTGTGTTTAAGAGCTTGAGTGGGTGAGGTGGGCTCAAAGAGAGGGTCGTTAATGAGCTTGACAACTGTGAAGAAACGCAGGTTAGGCTTGAAAACATTATTTTTGGATCTTGTAACGGGTGGAGAGGGTAGTGGTCATTGGTTAATGGTAGGTGATGAAATTAAAGGCAGAGAGGGTGGCTCCGTTTGTGGCATGAAATATTCATGCAGAGATTTGCCAATAGAGGAACATAATGAAGAGGGCGTTGATAATTGACCATGCACCATGGAAGGAAGATGATTTTCCAAAACAAGAAGAGAAATTAATGGGATAGTTGACGAAGAGGAAGGTAGAGAATTTTGTGGAATATTTGAAGGGATTTGATCACTAGGAATTAATGATGAATTATCACATGGAGGGTGGAAGATTAGTGGAGAGATTTGAGAGGTATTTTTTATGGGAAGGAGTTACCACATAGGTGGTTGAGAAAAATATGGGATTTTGAATGGAAGAGGATGTATGGGTGGGCCTATGGATAGCGGGTAACCAATGTGAAAGACCTTTAGATGAATTTCTGGGTAAAAGGGTATCATGAGACTTATAAGGGAAGGTGGATTCGATGAAGTCAACATGTCGTGACACAAAGATTCTTTTAGTTGAGGGATCAAAGCATTTAAATGCACTCTGAGTGGAAGAATATCCAAGAAAGATACACGGCTTTGATCGAGCCTCTAATTTATTATGTGTATATGGTTTAAGCCAAGGATAACAAAGACACCAAAATACTCGAAGCTTGCCATAATTAGGAGAGGTCCCAAATAACTTTTCGAGATGAGAACCCATAGATAGAATTGGTGTAGGCATTCAATTGATGAGGTAAGTAGCTATAAGAAAGGCATGAGACCAGAAGTAGAGTGGTAGGTTGCTTTATTGAGCATGGTTAAACCCGTTTGGACAATGTGATGATGTCGACGCTCCGCAGTCCCATTATGTTCAGGAGTGTGCGAAGGTGTAAGAAAATGGGAAATACCTTTGGTCTCAAAGCAAGCTTTCATTTTGAGAAATTTTCGTCCATTGTCAGAATAAAATGAAATTAATGGATGTTGAAAATATTTCTCCACGACGACTTTGAATTTTGGAAAGATAACAGAAACTTCAAATTTCTATTTCATGGGATAAAGCCAGATGTATTTCGTAAAATGATCCACAAATAAAAGATAATACTTGAAACCATTATGAGATTGTATTGGAGAGGGTCCCCATACATCAGAATAAACCAATTCAAGCGGAGATTTGCTGCGAAAAGATGAAACTGAAAAAGTAATCTTGTGCATTTTATTACACTTGCAGGAATTACATGATTCAAAATGATGAACAGGAGATGATAAAGGTAAATTAGACGCACGAAAAACATGACTCAATTTTTTAAGATGGGTGACCAAGGCGATTATGCCAAGCTTGAAAACTCGCTTTAACAGTAGCAAGAACAAGAATTGGAGAAAATGAGGTCGGTGCATTGGTAGGCCACTCATAAACGCCATCTTTATTCCATTAGATGTGCCCCCGTATGAAGATCCTTCACCACAAACAAAGAGGGTAAGAATTCAATGGAAACATTGTTGGTGGAACAAAATTTTGAAACGGAAATTAAATTCTTTTTCATGGTGGGAACACAAAGAACATCATAAAGGAAAATAAGTTTAGAGGAGGAAGAGAGGTTGGCAATGCCAGTGTGACTAATTTTGAGAGTTTTACCATCACCAATCATAATTTCATGATGACCTTCATACTCCGAGTGAAGAGATAGATTATTAAGATCAGAGGTCACATGATGCGAAGCACCTAAATCAATGAGCCAACTAGGAGCGGATTGAAAGGGTTGAGTAGCAAAATGAGCATGAGGCGGAGCAGAAGAACAGCACGGCTGTGCAACAAAATTTGGTGAATACGGCTAGTAAGATGGTTGAGACATCCATGGCATATCAATAGGGAGTCTACGACAATTCTTTGCAACATGTCCTGGCTTATTACAAAATTGGCACACAACTTTGTTGAAATTGTGAGTAGAATTATTACCATTTTTGTGTTGGTAATTTTGACCTTGGCCGTGACGTTGTTGTTGATTGCCACTGAAGTAATTGTCATTTTTGCCTTGCTTATTTTGATGGTGGTTGCTTCGGTTGTGGAACCCGATTTGTTGGCAAAATTGGCTATAATGGGAGGAGCATCAGTTTGGGGTTCTCGTTTGAGATAAGCCTCATAATCGCTAAGCTTATTGTGTAACTCTTCGAAGGAAATAACGGTGTCGTGTGCACAAATGGCAGTATCTATTTCCTTGTAATTAGTCCCAAGGCCATTGAGAACGTGGAAGACAATCTCATCATCATCCAGTGGTACACCGACAGTTGCGATGGAATCAGTAAGAGTCTTAATATTTTGCATGTAGGCAAAGATGCTAGTGGTGCCTTTGGTTGTCTTGCTTAGTGTGTCACAGATGCTCATGATACGTCCACGAGTTGGCTTGGCGTACATGGTTTCAAGTTTGGACCAGATATCCCTTGAAGATTTTGTAGATGCCACAAATGGTATAACTTGTGCAGAGAGGGAAGCAACAAGAGCACTTCTAAGGAGACGATCTTGTCAGATCCAGAAGGTGTGAGTGAGGTTGATAGTTTCTTCGGTGTTTTCTTTGATTGTTGTAGGAGGACAAGAAATGGTGCCATAGACATAGCTGAAGAGGTCATAACCGATGAAAAGCGAATACCATTATGTGTGCCAAGAGATATAATTCTCTGAAGTAAGTTTGAGGGGGGCTTAGGCAGTAGAGTTTATGGAAATCAAACTATTTCAAAGTTAAGGGAATTTGAAATAGTGCAATTTGTTTGACTAGTTCCGATATTTTCTTCAGACATTTTGACAGAAGTGAGGAAGAAGAAGAAAGGGAAGAAGAGAAACAGATACAAGATAATGCTTGTTTAAGCTAATAGGCTTTGATACCATAAAGAGGAATATAATATGATGATGCAACCAGTAACTTTTCCATTGATACAGTGTAATATATATACAAGTACATCAAGTCATGGTCAGTATACAAAACCACAATTGAAGGCTAAACATATGTGGGTAATTTCCTAATAAGCATAAATCAAGAGATTCTATTAATGTGAAAAATCTGCTTACCTAATATTTATATTATTAAACAAAGTCAACTCTTCTCCATCTTATAATGTGTGTATCACAGCAGGAATTTAGAACTTTTATGTATGAATTTTATTTTACAATAAATAACACTAAAGATGCTTTTCAACGTTAAAATTTGGAAGTGAAATTTATGTTGATCATTGCAAGAGATTGGCAGATGGTGCAAGCTATGTCTACTGATATGCATCCATTAGACTTGAACCCACCCATTGAAATTCACACTAGCAATCAAAATAATTTGACTACATTTGATGCTAAGATGGGCCACAATTGATAATTAAACCTAATTTTCTTAAACAACTTTAGTTCATGCAAGTTCCACTAGATTCAGATGAGTCCTATTATTTGTACTTAAAATCATTGTATTGGTGGTAATAAGAACTTGTGTTAATGAAGAACTTAAATCCAACCTACAGCTACTGTTTAGCCAAGTTTCATAAATGATGGTTGGACGACATGCATCTGAAAACTTCTGTCCTAGTTTCTTATGTGATAATTGCGTATTGAGCTAAGAGCTTTTAATCAGACCCATAACTACACTGTTTCAGCTTCAACCATACTCAATTAAATTCAATCATCTGTCAATGTCAAAACATTAAACAAATATCAGCTTCAAAAATTATGATTTTGTATCAAATTTGCATTAAAAAAAGTTTTTATGAATCCAAATAAAGGGTTTTCCCAATTATCCATCTTTGATTCCAAATTACAAAAATATCCACTTCAAAAATTGGGTTTTTACATCAAATTTGCACGAAAAATCAATTGTTTTTATAAATATTGGAAATTAGATTTTCCCTAAATAATCAAACGTCCCTTTTGTGAGCCTCAAGGGATCCTTTCTAATAACAGGTGAACGCTCAAGAATGCATTAATATAGATATGAAATGCAAGAGAGAGAGAGAGAGAGAGTGAGATCCAGGTGCCATTCAAACTTGTTAATCCCCAATCAAAGATCTCTCTCTCTCTCTCTCTCTCTAAATCTATCGAGTGTAATGGACTAGGATCCTACTCAAACCAACTTGACTCGATCAAATCATAAAGTCCAACATATGTAGGCGGGGAGATCAAACTGATTAAGAAAAAAATCCAACTTCTATACAGAACCACAGAGAGAGCGAGAGAGAGAGAGAGAGAGAGAGAGAGAGAGATGGTTTCGTTCTCTATAAAAACAGAGAGAGAGAGAGAGAAAGAAAGAAGAGTGATACAGCTCGATTGAGGATTTTCCTTTTTTTCATCAATCAATCAGTTTTTACATTTTGATGGAGAATGGAGTCTTTTTTAATACAAAAATATATTTTGTTGAGGAGGCGTTTGTAAAAACTAGAGAATTTCTGTGTCCATAGAGCTTTACAATTGGAAAGTAATTTTTAATTTAAAATTTAAATCTCATCCGTCGAACCACCTAGATCTAACGGCGTCTCTCTTTCATTTGTAGATATGTTTTCTCACATGTCCATCGAACGCATATATATATATATATATATATATATATAATATATATTATATATATGGGAAATGTTCAACAACAACATTTTGGCAAAACATTTTTCAAAACATGGGTTAGAGGTTTTGGAATGGGCTGATTTTTGGTGAGGATGATCTCTACGGTGAGGACATCATCATCACCAAAAATCAGCCCATTCCAAAACTTCTAACCTCACTAGAGATCATCCTCACCAAAAATCAGCCCATTCTAAAACCTCTAACCCATGTTTTGAAAAATGTTTTGCCAAAATGTATGTCAAAATGTTTGTTGCTGAAGGGACCCATATATTCTATCTATATATATATATATATATATAGGGTAGCGTTCAAGGGCAAACATTTTAGCAAACTTTTTGGCAAAACATTTTTCAAAACATGGGTTAGAGGTTTTAGAATGGGCTGATTTTTGATGAGGATGATCTCTACGGTGAGGAGATCATCCTCACCAAAAATCAGCCCATTCCAAAACTTCTAACCCCATCAAAAACAGTTTACAAAAAATAGACGGTCCACGATTTTTCAGCTTGTAAACATGGGTTAGAAGTTTTGAAATAGGCTGATTTTTGGTGAGGATGATCTCCTCACCGTAGAGATCATCCTCACCAAAAATCAGCCCATTCTAAAACCTCTAACCCATGTTTTGAAAAATGTTTTGCCAAAATGTTTGTTGCTGAACGGGACCCATATATATATAGGGTAGCGTTCAAGGGCAAACATTTTAACAAACTTTTTGGCAAAACATTTTTCAAAACATGAGTTAGAGGTTTTGGAATGGGCTGATTTTTGGTGAGGATGATCTCTACGGTGAGGAGATCATCCTCACCAAAAATCAGCCCATTCCAAAACTTCTAACCCCATCAAAAATAGTTTACAAAAAATGGACAGTCCACGATTTTTCAGCTTGTAAACATGGGTTAGAAGTTTTGGAATGGGCTGATTTTTGGTGAGGATGATCTCCTCACCGTAGAGATCATCCTCACCAAAAATCAGCTCATTCCAAAACCTCTAACTCATGTGTTTGAAAAATGTTTTGCCAAAAAGTTTGCTAAAAAGTTTGCCATTGAACGCCCCCCATATATATATATATATATATTATATATATATATATATATATATATATATATGGGGACGGTTCAGCAGCCCTAAAGTTTGCCAAGTTTGGTGCCAAACATTTTTTGTAAATCATTTTTTATGGGGTTAGAAGTTTTGGAATAGGTTGATTTTTTGTGAGGATGATCTCTACGGTGAAGAGACCATCCTCACAAAAAATCAGCTCATTTTGAAACTTCTAACCCTAGTTTACAAGTTGAAGAATCGTGGACCGTCCAATTTTTGTAAATCACTTTTGATGGGGTTAGAAGTTTTGGAATAGGCTGACTTTTGGTGAGGATGATCTCCTCATCATAAAGATCATCTTCACAAAAAATCGGCTCATTCCAAAGCTTCTAACCCATATTTTGAAAAATGTTTGGCACCAAACTTGGCAAACTTTAGGGCTGCTGAACCGTCCCCTATATATATATATATATATATAAACATTTTTCAAAATATGGGTTAGAAGCTTTGGAATGAGCCGATTTTTTGTGAGGATGATCTTTATGATGAGGAGATCATCCTCACCAAAAATCAGTCTATTCCAAAACTTCTAACCCCATCAAAAGTGATTTACAAAAATTGGACGGTCCACAATTCTTTAATTTGTAAACTAGGGTTAGAAGTTTCAAAATGAGCTGATTTTTTGAGAGGATGATCTCTTCACCGTAGAAATCATCCTCACAAAAAATCAGCCTATTCCAAAACTTCTAACCCCATCAAAAGTGATTTACAAAAAATGTTTGGCACCAAACTTGGCAAACTTTAGGGCTGCCGAACCGCTCTCTCTATATATATATATATATTATATATAATATATATATATATTATATGGAAATGTTCAGCAACAAACATTTTGGCAAAATATTTTTCAAAATATGGGTTAGACGTTTTGGAATGGGCTGATTTTTGGTGAGGATGATCTCTACGGTGAGGAGATCATCATCACAAAAAATCAACCCATTCCAAAACTTCTAACCCCATCAAAAATGATTTACAAAAAATGGACGGTCCACGATTGTTCAACTTGTAAACATGGGGTTAGAAGTTTTGGAATGGGCTGATTTTTGGTGAGGATGATCTCCTCACCGTAGAGATCATCCCCACCAAAAATCAGTCCATTCCAAAACCTCTAACCCATGTTTTGAAAAATGTTTTGCCAAAATGTTTGTCAAAATGTTTGTTGCTGAACATTTCCCATATATATATATAGATGACGTTATTACGACCCCTATTACGACTCACATTGCGACACACCGTTTGTCTTATATGGGAAAAAATGTTAGGAATGGGCTGCTTTTTTGTGAGGATGATCTCTGTGATGAGGGGATCATCCTGGCAAAAAATCATCTCATTCCAAAACTTCTAACCCCATCAAAATTGATTTACGAAAATTGGACGGTCTAAAATTTTTCAACTTGTAAACATGGGCTAGAAGTTTCATAATGAGCTGATTTTTGGCAAGGATGATCTCCTCACCATAGAGATCATCCTCACAAAAAATCAGCTCATTCCAAACATTTTTGCCCATATAAGACAAAACGGTGTGTCGCAATGTGAATCGTAATAGGGGTATAATGGGTCGGGTTCTTACGACCCCTATTACAACTCACATTGCGACACACCGTTTGTCTTATATGGGAAAAAATGTTTAGAATGGGCTGATTTTTTGTGAGGATGATCTCTATGGTGAGGAGATCATCCTTGCCAAAAATCAGCTCATTATGAAACTTCTAGCCCCATGTTTACAAGTTGAAAAATTTTAGACCGTCCAATTTTTGTAAATCAATTTTGATGGGATTAGAAGTTTTGGAATTGGATGATTTTTTGCCAGGATGATCCCCTCATCACAGAGATCATCCTCACAAAAAATCAGCCCATTCCAAATATTTTTGCCCATATAAGACAAATGGTGAGTTGCAATGAGTTGTAATAGGGGTCGTAATAACGCTATCCTATATATATATATATAGGGAAATGTTCAGCACCCTAAGTTTTACCACACACTTTAACAAACGTTTTTTGTCCTACATGGGTTAGATGTTTTGGAATGAGCTGATTTTTGGTGAGGGTGATCTCTATGATTAGAAGATCATCCTCCCCAAAAATCAGCCCATTCCGAAATGTTTAGCCCCATGTTTACACGTTGAAAAATCGTGGACCGTCCATTTTTTGTAAATCAATTTTGATGGAGTTAGAAGTTTTGGAATGAGCTGATTTTTGGTGAGGATGATCTCCTCACCATAGAGATCATCCTCACCAAAAATCAGCTCATTCCAAAACTTCTAACCCATGTAAGACAAAACGCGTTGTTAAAGTGTGTTGTAAAACTTAGGGTGCCGAACGGGACCCATATATATATATATATATATATAATATATATATATATATATATATATGGGAAATGTTCAACAACAAACATTTTGGCAGAACATTTTTCAAAATATGGGTTAGAGGTTTTAGAATGGGCTGATTTTTGGTGAGGATGATCTCTATGGTGAGAAGATCATCATCACCAAAAATCAACCCATTCCAAAACCTCTAACCCATGTTTTGAAAAATGTTTTGCCAAAATGTTTGTTGCTGAAAGGGACCCATATATATATATATATATATATATATCTATATATATATATTATATATATGGGAAATGTTCAGCAACAAACATTTTGACAAACATTTTGGCAAAACATTTTTCAAAATATGGGTTGCAGGTTTTGGAATGGGCTGATTTTTGGTGAGAATGATCTCTACGGTGAGAAGATCATCATCACCGAAAATCAGCCCATTCCAAAACTTCTAACCGATCAAAAATGGTTTATAAAAAATGGACGGTCCACGATTTTTCAACCGTTAAACATAGGGCTAGAAGTTTTGGAATGAGCTAATTTTTGGTGAGGATGATCTCCTCACCGTAGAGATCATCCTCACCAAAAATCAGCTCATTCCAAAACCTCTAACTCATGTTTTGAAAAATGTTTTGCCAAAATGTTTGTCAAAATGTTTGTTGCTGAAAGGGACCCTATATATATATATATATGGAGACGGTTCGGCAGCCCTAAAATTTCCCAAGTTTGGTGCCAAACATTTTTCAAAATATGGGTTAGAAGTTTTGGAATGAGCTGATTTTTTGTGAGGATGATCTCTTCACCATAGAGATCATCCTCACAAAAAATTGGCATATTCCAACTCTTCTAATCCCATCAAAAGTGATTTACAAAAAAATATTTGGCACCAAACTTGGCAAACTTTAGGGCTGCCGAACCGCTCCATATATATATATATATATATATATATATATATATATATATATATATATATATAGGGTAGCGTTCAATGACTAACTTTTTGGCAAAATATTTTTCAAAACATGAGTTAGAAGTTTTGGAATTGACTGATTTTTGGTGAGGATGATCTCTATGGTGAGGAGATCATCATCACCAAAAATCAGCCCATTCCAAAACTTTTAACCCCATCAAAAATAGTTTACAAAAAATGGACGGTTCACGATTTTTCAACTTGTAAACATGGGTTAGAAGTTTTGGAATGGGCTGATTTTTGGTGAGGATGATCTCCTCACCGTAGAGATCATCCTCACCAAAAATCAGCCCATTTCAAAACTTCTAACTCATGTGTTTGAAAAATGTTTTGCCAAAAAGTTTGTGAAAAAGTTAGCTGTTAAACGAGACCTATATATATATTATATATATATATATATAGGGAAATGTTCAGCACCCTAAGTTTTACCACATACTTTAACAAACGTTTTTTGTCCTACATGGGTTAGAAGTTTTGGAATGAGCTGATTTTTGGTGAGGATGATCTCTTTGATTAGAAGATCATCCTCCCCAAAAATCAGCCCATTCCGAAATGTTTAGCCCCATGTTTACACGTTGAAAAATCGTGGACCGTCCATTTTTTGTAAATCAATTTTGATTTGGTTAGAAGTTTTGGAATGAGCTGATTTTTGGTGAGGATGATCTCCTCACCATAGAGATCATCCTCACCAAAAATCAGCTCATTCCGAAACTTCTAACCCATGTAAGACAAAACGCGTTTGTTAAAGTGTGTGGTAAAACTTAGGGTGTCGAACGGGACCCATATATATATATATATATATATATATATATATATATATTATAGGGAGCGGTTCGAAAGCCCTAAAGTTTGCCAAGTTTGGTGCCAAACATTTTTTGTAAATCACTTTTGATGGGGTTAGAAGTTTTGGAATAGGCTGATTTTTTGTGAGGATGATCTCTACGGTGAAGAGATCATCCTCACAAAAAATCAGCTCATTTTGAAACTTCTAACCCTAATTACAAGTTGAAGAATCGTGAACCGTCTAATTTTTGTAAATCACTTTTGATGGGGTTAGAAGTTTTGGAATATGTTGATTTTTGGTGAGGATGATCTCCTCATCATAGAGATCATCATCACAAAAAATCAGCTCATTCCATAGCTTCTAACCCATATTTTGAAAAATGTTTGGCACCAAACTTGGCAAACTTTAGGACTGCTGAACCGTCCCCATATATATATATATTGGGGCGTTCAATGGCAAACTTTTTAGCAAATTTTTTGGCAAAACATTTTTCAAAACATGGGTTGAAGGTTTTGGAATGGGCTGATTTTTGGTGAGGATGATCTCTACGGTGAGAAGATCATCATCACCAAAAATCAGCCCATTCCAAACTTCTAACCCCATCAAAAACAGTTTACAAAAAATGGACGGTCCACGAGTTTTCAGCTTGTTAACATAGGTTAGAAGTTTTGGAATGGGCTGATTTTTGGTGAGGATGATCTCCTCATCGTAGAGATCATCCTCACCAAAAATCAGCCCATTCCAAAACCTCTAACCCATGTTTTGAAAAATGTTTTGCCAAAAAATTTGCCATTAAACGCTACCCTATATATATATATATATATAATTTGTATTTATTTATCCTAAATATGTATTTCAAAGTTCATATTATAAGAAACTTTAAAGAAAAATATGATGATGACTAATTAAGAAAGCTGCTATTAGCACCCCAATTTTTACTTATTACATGTCAATTTCTTAAATTATTTATCACACCTCAATAAAAGATTAAAAACACACTCTTCAAACATTACAATGGTTCTGCTCGAATTATATTTGCAACATTACAAAACATTATAACACCCGCTTCAAATAATTTCAGTAGTTGTTTACAATTATGATTAGGGTCATATAAAATCCTAAATCCAAAAATAGAAATATAGCCAAAAAACCTATTGGCACCCCAACTTTTACTTCTTCTCAACAATTCACTTATTTTCTTGAATTTTTATTAGGATGTAAACAGTAATAGTTGGGGTGTCAATAGTAGTTTTCTTAATCAAAGTTTTATATGTGAATTGTCAAGAAAGAAAGAAATATATTTAAAAATAATTTTAAATTATAATCATATTAAGTTCAAGTTCAGACAAATTGGGCAACTGAATATCAATGCTCGAAATCAATCTGATTTAATTTTGTCAATTATTTTTTCTCCCAAACCTGAGTTCAAACCCTAGCTAACTATGCCCAAACCTAAACGAAGGTCGGGTACAACCCTTCGAGTTTGACCCACCCAATTTGTTGCCCTAACTCTTATTGAAGGTCATTGAGCTCAAATGGATTATCACATTGACAATCCAATAACACAACCCTCTAGTTTTATAAAAAAAAAAAAGAAAAAAAATCAAAGATCAATGTTTTTTGTGTTTGATCCAAGATTTTAAAAATGGATGGCTGCCGAACTTCCACAGAGATCTCAATTTTAAAGTTAAAATTCAACAATGAAAAGTAATATTTAAAAATAAAATATTTTTTCAAAGTTCATAGAATTGTGTTCTCTACAAACGCTATGGCATGGGATCATGTTTTTTTATACTAAAAGGAGAGTTCAATGACCTTTACTAAGAGTTGAAATCTTACTGTATTTTGTTAACATGTGCGAATCCGAGGGTATTTTGATAAAAAAGTAGTTTTTTTTATAGATTACTTTTGGTACAAAATTCAATTTTCAAAGTGTATTTAGTGCACTTTAACGTGTGCCAACACATTAACAAGACCAATCTTACTTAGTGAGGCTAGTTGGACTCTAATTTGAAAACTCAAAAATTATATTAGACTTGAATGTCCATTGAGTCAATGAATCATAGATTGATTTGTGCGAGTAAAATAAATATACAATAATTATTTAAAAATAAGAGTAAATTTTCAAATAATTACAAAAAAAATTCAGTATTTTCAAAATGTTGCTAATGTTGATAATTTGATAACATTTTGGCAACATCACGTGATAGTTGTATAAATATTAGTAATATTTTGAAAATACTGAAAACCTTTGTAATTATTTGAGAATTTTAACCTTTTAATAATTTAAAATTATATAATTCTTTTAAGAAAAAAAATTTAAATATAACTGCGCAACTCTTCCAAGTTTTCAATATGACTCGGTGAATATCCGATTTGAATAGGCCAAATAACTCGAATTGCAATCTGAGTCGACTCGACAAGATTTAAAATACACAACAACAAAATTGCCAAAAAAGAAACAAAAAGACCAAAAATGTCCTGGAACTCTGTTGTTATTGTGGCCTTAGACCAAAGGAGAGCGAATTAATGTACTTCTCTCACCAGCTTCTTCATCAACTCAGATCTTGCGCAAAACAACAAATCCCATTACGCGGAAAACAAATCCACGCCCAAATCATCAAAACAGGTCTGGAACAATGGGCACCACTCCCCAATAATCTAATCGATTTGTATGGCAAATGCTGTCTCCTTCAAGACGCTCTCCATCTATTCGACGAATTGCCTCAACGAGATCTTGTTTCATGGGATTCCATTCTCACTGCTCACAACCAATCCAATCTTCCCCACCAGACCATATCGATGTTCCCTGTCATGTTCTCAATCGATCAGTTACTACCCGATAATTACGTCTTTGCCACTCTCGTTAAGGCCTGCACCAGCTCGAGTGCTCTTAGGCAAGGCAAACAAGTTCATGCCCGCTTTATTTTATCGCCTTTTATGGATGACGACGTTGTTAAATCATCGCTTGTTGATATGTATTCAAAATGTGGGTTAACCTATGATGCCCGTCAGGTTTTCAATTTGATTTCTTCGAAGAATTCCGTTTGTTGGACTGCTATGATTAATGGGTATGCTCGAAACGGTCAAAATTTGGATGCTGTTGAGATTTTACGGATGATGCCAGTGAAAGATTTGTTTTCTTGGACTGCTTTGATTTCTGGGTTTGTGCAGAGTGGAGATGGGATTGATGCAATTCAGCTATTTACAGAGATGCGGAAGGAAGAAATCCAAATTGAAGACCCTTTTGTTCTTTCAAGCATTGTTGGAGCTTCAGCTAATTTAACTATATTGGAACTTGGGAGACAGATTCATTGCCTTGTTATAGTTCTTGGCTATGAGTCTAGCGTTTTTGTTAGTAACGCACTTGTATCTATGTATGCCAAATGTAGTGATATTTTAGCGGCAAAAAATGTCTTTAATAAGATTCGTCAAAGAGACGTAGTTTCGTGGACTACAATTATAGTTGGAGCAGCTCAACATGGTCGAGCTGAGGAGGCATTAAAGTTGTATGATGAGATGGTTTCAGAAGGATTAAAACCAAATGAAGTTACCTTTGTTGGAATAATCTATGCTTGTAGCCATGCGGGTTTAGTCAATAGAGGTTATCATCTCTTTGATTCCATGATTCAAGATTACAAAATTAATCCATCTCTACAACATTATACTTGCTTGTTGGATCTTCTCGGGCGATCAGGGCATCTAGTTGAGGCTGATAATCTAATTAAAATGATGCCATTCGAACCTGATGAAGCTACTTGGGCTTCTTTGTTAAGTGCTTGTAAACTCCATGGAAATACCCAAATGGGAATAAGGATTGCTAATCATCTATTAAGTCTAAAACCGCGGGATCCTTCAATCTTTGTGCTCCTATCTAATACCTATGCCGGTGTTGGTATGTGGGATGATGTCTCCAAAGTGAGGAAACTAATGTCAGTTATGGCGATTAGAAAAGAACCCGGTTATAGTTGGGTGAATTTGAGTAAGGAGAGCAAAGTATTTTATGCTGGTGAATTGTCTGATTTTATGAAAAATGAGATTATTGGGTTGCTTAAGGAGTTGAGTACAGAGATGAAGAAGAGAGGTTATGTTCCAGACACTAGCTTTGTTTTACATGATTTGGAAAAACAAGAGAAGGAACAACAGCTGTTTTGGCATAGTGAAAGGTTGGCTGTGGCTTATGGGTTACTTAAGTCTGTTAAAGGATCGACAGTTAGAATCGTTAAAAACCTTCGTGTTTGTGGGGATTGCCACATAGTTCTCAAGTTCATTAGTAGTATAACAAAGAGAGAAATTGTTGTTCGTGATGCAACTCGTTTTCACCATTTCAAGGATGGGAGATGCTCATGTGGTGATTTTTGGTGATATTTAAGCCCTGCTTGGTACCACGCAATCATTTGCAAATGCAAAAGATTTGCACAGGCTGCAAACCATTTGCTGAAATTTGCACCGCAAAAAAAATCCTTAATGTAACCAAGCATCTGTAAATTAGATTCCAACAAATCATTTGCATTTGCAAATGTACCAAGCAGGGCCTGAGTGGATGTATTCTGCAAACTTAAACATCCAAGGATGAATTATTGCAAATATGTAGTTCACAAGTTACAGAATTTGTAGAAAGCATGACTTTGCTAAATTTTTTTGCTCTCACCGTTTCAATTATAGCTTTAATGGAAAAGTAATTTGATCATTCATATATATATCTTGCTTGTTCGTACAGCCATATTTTATTTGGTTAAGTAAGCTGGACTCGAACTCATAACTTGGAAGCTGCTTTTCAATACCAAGCAAGTCTGAGCTATGGTTCCAAGCCTTAGAAAAATGTGTTTGTTCCACACGCGGCAGAGTTATTCAATATAGAACCATCAGTATTGATCTTCAAAACAATTTTGGAGAGCAATCCAATTTTTCTTAATGACAGATTGGAGAATTGGATTAAAATCTGCGCCCCGTTTTTCCTTAACGTGACTGAGTTTTTCTCGTAAGATGAGAGTTGTTGAATTATGCAACACAACCAGAAATCTGAAAAAAGAATACCCCGTGTGTGAGAGTTATATTGTAAAAAATTCTTTGATTAAACTCGATTAACATTCATTGAACATCTGAAATATTTGATCATTCTCGAGATTAAAACTTTTTCCATGACAATTCACTTCTCCCTTAAGAGATAATGATCTAGGTCTTTTTTGTAGGGTGGTGTTTAGAGGCCCTAAAGAGAGCCTCCAAACATAGTGCCAAACATTTTTTCAATGTATGAGTTAGATGTTTTGGAATGGGCTGATTTTTTGTGAGGATAATCTCTATGATGAGGAGATCATCCTCGTCAAAAATCAGTTCATTCTGAAAATTTTAACCTCATCAAAACTGGTTTAAAAAATTCGGACGGTTCACGATTCTTCAACTTGTAAATTAGGAATAGAAATTTCAGAAGGAACTGAATTTTGGTAAGGATGATCTCTTCAAAACAGAGATCATCCTCACAAAAAATCAGCCCATTCTGAAACTTCTAACCCATGTTAAAAAAAATATTTGGCACAATGCTCGGCTCTCTTTACGACCTCCTAACACTTCCCCTTTTTACATTGGAGGTGTTGAAGATATTTCCACATCCCGCAGCCAAAGTCCAGGAGTATCCTTTCATTGGGGAAGCGAAATCATCACATAGGATCTTGGGATCTGGGAAAATGATCTTGGCTAAACAATGAGGATCTCTGTGTATGCATATGCCTCATGGATTACATAGGAAATCAAGGAGAATATGATTTCTTCTTCTTATGTATCTTTTATTTTTATTTTTGTTCACAGATCTGGAATAATCTAAAGCCAAGATTAACGAAACGAGATGCGGAATTGGAATTTAAAACAACAATTTAAATGCTTAAATAAACTCTTGAAGATGAACATATAATAATACAAATAATAATTCCCATTCAGTTGAACATTTTAATTTAAAACAACAATTTAAATACTTAAATAAACTCCTGAAGATGAACATAATAATACAAATAATAATTCCCATTCAGTCGAACATTTTAATTTAAAACAACAATTTAAATACTTAAATAAACTCTTGAAGATCAACATATAATAATACAAATAATAATTCCCATTCAGATATGGCATATGGGTGGTAAAAAGTTGGAACATTTTAATTCATGGTCTACATCTGTATGTTTTGGAGCAGACTCTTTTGGGAGGATTTGATGCTTGAGGGAGACAATTGCCATTGTTGGAGATAGACTGACCCTGCGGACCTCTGCACGCAGGTTGGTCTCCTCTCCCTACTGCCTGTTTGGTTATATGGTCATGAGATTGTGCAAGAAACCTTCGACTTATCTCGGACTCCATTAACATCTCCTCCTCCTCATTGCATTCTGAAACAGACCCATTGCAGTATCCGTAGCTGAAAGAAGATAGTGTACCAAGGAGTATTAGTACAAGTAATAGTAATGTTGCAAGCAGACAAGTGAAGGATGATGATCTCTTAGACCCTTGAATCATTTTTGCTCTCGAAGGCCCTCTATCATTTCATACTCTATTTAATTTACCACAGGAGCCCAGAGGCACCGACAACATTAATTATTTATTATTATTATTATTAATTTTTTTTGGATAACGAAGGTTATCCGGATCAGCTTGCGCGCGCCAGACTCGTTCGACAGCAGATTCGTTTGGCCCCAAGTCGGTACCATCACATATTGTTTATTTTCTCATCTTCATCTTTGTCTTATTAATAATTTTAAAAATTCTTTGAGTTGATTCGATTTTATTTCAAGTGGATCATCTATAAAACTCGTTGGAATCAACTTTGAAATTGTAATACACTGACCCTACGTTTGGGCTAAGCGAAGCCAATGGGTCCAAAGCCCATGAGATTATATGGTTAATATTTTTCAATGGGCCGAAAGCCTATTGTAGTTAAAAGTATCTTTTGTAATTTTTAATAAATATATAAATGTCATGACGAGATAAATAACTAGATTTAAAAGGGATATTTATATTTTTAGATACCAGTAAAATGGACCTTAAATAATGTGTGATTATTTTTTGAAAAAATTATTTAAAAATAGATTCAAAAACAAAAAAAAAAATTAGTGTTTCTTCCATTTGGAATTGGATTAAAAATCTCTCTGAAGTTCCAATGAGATAGATTTGGATTGTTGAACTTCAAAAATCTCTAAAACCAATGTAACTAAGTCCAAACCCAATCAGCTACATCGCTCCTAAATATATTAAGATCTAAACCTAGGAGAAAATTTTAGTCTCCAACAATGATGCACAATGTCCAACTGATTACTATGCGAAGATAATCATACAGATTCCCTAAAAATTAATCCATAGGAATCTTTATGTGGATTCTGTGGAGGACAAAGTTCACTCCCATCTAAACCGTTCATTAGCACCAATTGATACGCATCTTGAGTCAGGCATGTTGTCCCGCCCCCTTTGGGAACATGACCTAACACGTAACATCTTTGACAAGTTTACATTAGAAATGGTACATGACCTACTCATTCATCAATATTTCATAAAACCAAGCATATGAACTAAGTTAAAATTTTATTTCAGAATGACAACACAAATTTTAACACTCATCACCACTATTTTATTTATCTTTAAAATGGTGAAATACTTACTAACATTTCACATAGTTAGAAATGTTTTACTAAATATTACAAATATTCTTAAAAGAATCTCGAGAATCACACTAAAGCTCTTGAGCACCTTTAATAAAATTCCTAATTCAGTCCATCTGTCTCATTAATCAATTGGATCCAAGGACTACTCGTCCACTAAAACTTTTAATGCTATTACTTCTAACAATACTAACCTCAAAATTCTCCAAGGTAAGCATTTTCACTTCTAACTGGTTCCTCAACGTGTCCTTCGAATCCTTCAACTATGGTGTAGAATAGGTGAGTAACTATAATGCCATGAAAATTTATTACGTATATTAAAAAATTGATTCAATTATGTTGATCTTTTTTTTTCTATTAAGTTTTAAAACATATTAAAAATAAATTGTAATATTATTGATCTAAAATAAAGATTTGCGAGAAGGAAAATTTGACAAATGAAATGTATAATTCGGAGAACCTTATCAAGATTATGATTGGAGAATTAAAATATTTAGTCAAAATAGATAAAATTCAAAATTTTATACCAAATTATATGGATCAAATGAATGTTACCGTTGAGTTCAAAAGTATCAAAAAATATATTTTAGACTATAAGTATGCTTAAATCTAAATTTAGTTGGATAACTTACAAAAATATTAATTTTATATAAAAATAAAAATTAAAAAATTAAAAAAATTAAAAAATTAAAAAAAACTTAAGGCTTAAGGGTATTGTGATTAATATAGAAAAATTGATAAGGAATTTTAAAAATTCAAGATACACAATTCGAATTGGTTTAATGTAATTGACATAACGGAGAAAAGAAATATATATATATATATATATATATATATATATATATATATAATTTATATTATTTTTATAAAATTGAATTTAAGTATAATTATTTATAAAAGAAGGATTGATTTGAAATTATTAAATTAATATTATTATATTAATTTTTTTATATCATATTATATTATATTAGAATGCGTATCTGTTAAGAACTTATACATCTAAGTATTATATTTTATATATTGTAATATATTATATTACAATATATTATATAAGAATATAACTTGATGTATTAACATAACTAGAATGAAAAATAGAGACGAGTCTATTTTGAGAGTGGGTTCATATACGTAATCTTCGATTGTAATTTAAATATATTTTCGACATAAAAATATTCACAAAGTCATGATCTACTTAGTCACTAAAATATTTTGTCAAATCGTCAACAAAATTAGTTGAGAATTTTATTTTAATATCGTAGGAACATGCAAAACCCAGTTGTAAAGGCAGGAAACTTATAATTTCAAATTCGTAATATAATTTTTAATAAAATTATTTTATCTACATTTTGATAGTTAATTTCAAATATATTATGATTTAAATTCAAAATTCATGCATCGAATTATAGAATAATTCATTTTATATGTTTTTTAAGATATTTTAATATTGTGGAACAATAAGAAATGAATTTGGGTGAGTTTAACTAGAAAATCAATTCGAAACAAATTAATTTTCATAGTAATTTTCGTAGAGTATTCATATAAAAAATGTTGTTAAGACGAACTAGTTTGAAAGTATATTTTCATTGGATAATATTCCATAAAAAAAAAAATATTTAAGCTTAAATTGGAATTGAGAACGAAAGTTTCGATTGGTTGGAATCTAGAATCACTATATGTGCTTGTGTTGCGGAAATTTCAGATTTTAAGTACATTTGAGCACTATGTAATGCATGTATGAGATGCAATTAGGATAATAACAGTAAGACGATATACCTGCATATTTAGTACTTTATAATTTACTATTTTCGATATACTACTACATGTTTATAATTCTAGAATACTTGGAAAGGTATCATACTTGTAAATTTATTTTAATTTATTTCAAATAAATTTTGAAAAATATAAATTATTATTTTTATTATCCATTAAAGGGATAAGGATGCATATACGATTAATTGGTAGTTCATTTTGAAAGAAATCAATTAATTTAGAATAATATGGGTTTGATATTTTCTTCGGTTGTATGGGATACCACTTAAAAATATCTTTAAACCTACTATTTGAGATATTCCTATCCTATCTTTATTGGAAAACAACAAATTATAATGTAAAGATAGTTTATAGATAATTAGATTGAATGTGGACACATGTATTCCACAGAGGTACGATGAAGTTGGATTGTCAAATGATCATGTATAATCTATAATAGTCAAATGATTGATCTCTGTTAGGGATCAAGAACTAATTATGGCAAATTGCTAGTCCGGCCATAAAATAAAGAATTAACGGAGAGTTTCACACTGGTTAAGTATTGAAGCATCGATATACAAATTGTTTGTATCGATCGTATACCTCGTCATTCTTATCAAATAAACCATCAAGACTGATATTCTTATGACTTATTTATGTTTTTGTTATTTTATTATAAGATGGGAGATATTTCGTTATTGTTTTATTAATAATTAACATATTTTCAATTTTATTCATTTTGTTAATTTATTTAAAACTTGCATTATTTGTAATATATTAATTTGTTTATCAATTTATATTAAAACTATTAATTTGAAATGCGAGTTTATTATTGAATAATTTTTTTGTAACTCACCCTACCAAAAAAATATTACAGATGTCTCAACTATCGAGATGTCTATTCTAATGGGGAACATTAATATAGAGGGATTATAAGACCAAGATGATAAACACTATTTTTATTATATATGAATTGAGATTGGAGTTTAGTGAAATAATTTTTGTGTATTTTTAGACTTCTTTATATATATATATATATATCATGTATGTTTTGTCTTCTTATATACATATCTAGAGAGTGGGAGTTAGTGTTTATGACGTAGATAATTGTTTATCAATGTGGGATGTGTAGTTGATGTATGTAATACTTTTGGATTGTACTTATAATTATGTTTTTTTAAAAATGATATATATATTCGATATGATATGGTGGTTGGAATACAGTTGGATTTATGGATTTTGATTATATAAGTATTGTAGACACCCCATTTTTGCACTCACCTGATTAATCAACTCGTCAACCCGATTGCAACGGTTCCCAATGATGGATGATTATTTCAATGATAGATATTGTAGATACATGGTTTTCGTCATTACGACGGTCACATCTACTAAAGTTTGGAGTCGCCACCATTCATGTTATAAGTGGGTGTGAATGGTCACCCGATGTACATTTTTCAAAAATGATATTTTTTGGCATGTAGTGACTCGCAATGGATAAAGATCAATCAAACCTTGAGATTTGGGTAAGCGGCTCGGTTGGAGAAAGGGGAAGGTGTTAGGCACCCTTTTCTCTCCGCCAAATGGCGGTAACCTCAAATTACTCGATCATTTTGATTTAAAATAGATAATAAAAAAAAGTGCCACGTGGGGGTGTTTGTACCCTCAATAGGGATTCCCTTTCGGCTTGATCATAGGATCATCTCATTGAAGGAGATGATTCTAATGAATCATTTGCCTTAGGGACTACTCATTTAAAATGAAAATAAAATAGAAGAAGGGGATATTAGAAGAGGGAGGAGGAGAGGATAGAGAGAGAAGGGGGGTGTGCTTCGAACCCACCTTGTACTCTTGGTCTTCTTTTCTTCTTCTTCTTCTTTTTTGAATTCTCTGGAGTCCTTAGTGAGTTGAGAGTGAAGTTATTTTTTTTAGAAGGTGGTATAAGAGAGTAGTAGAGTAGAAGAGGGGTGAGTAGATTTTTTTTTAAGGAGACTTGGTAATCATTTTTGGGATGAGGGGAGGGGTATTTATAGTGTTTGGAGGATGGTTTGAGGGGTATAATGGGGTTAAAGGTTGAGAGAATAGAAAATGGCATGGGTTTTAGAAGTGAAGGGTATGAAATTTGTAGCGTAAGTGAGGGTAGTTGTGTAAATGAGGGAAATAGATTGTATTTTAACTTAAATAATTTGGATCCTACCCAAATCCATTTGGGTAGAGTGTTTGGTGGGATGAGATGAGTGATGGTTTATGGGGGAGTGGGGGTGTAAGAGGGTTGTTTGGAGAAGGAGTGTTAGGTTGGTTGAAGAGGTGAGGTGTTTAGATTTAGGAGAATGGGTTGTGTAAGAGGTTGTTAAGTTGGTTTTTGGGAGGAAAAAGGAGATGATGCCATGTGAGAGGGTGAGGTAATGAGATTGGTTGATTGGTTGATGGGGGTTGTTTGATTGGAGAGAGAGAAATGGGTTAGTTAATTGATGATGAGGGAAGTATGGGTTGAGGAGATTTTGGTTGGAGTGTTTTAAGGAAAAGTGGTGGGTTGATATGTAAGAGATATGGGTAGTGATGTGGATAGTTGATGATGTTAGAGAATGGGGATAGGTTAGGTTAGGGTAGGGTATGGGTTGAGTTGATTTTGGAGGAAAGGTGATGTGTTTGGTTGATTTTTTAGAGAATGGTGATGGGGGTAGGTGATTAGATGAGGGAGGTGAAAGGTGGTGATGACATGTGTCATCTTTTGATGTAGAGAAGGTGATTGGTTGATGTGGGTGATGGATAATGGGTTAGGGTTGTGGGTTGGATAATGAATTGGGTAGGGCTAATGTTTTGTGGATTTTTGATGGATTGGGTTTGGGCTTTTAGAGGGTTGTAGGTTATTTTGAATTGGGTAAGGTTGGTTTTTGGTTGGATTTTGAGGGTAGGTTTGTTTTAGGGTTTAGGTGATGTGGAATCAATTTCGGGTTAAGGGTAAGGTTAACAAAATGGGTTTAGGAAAGAGTTGAGGGCTTGTGGGCCTTAGGTGGGTTTAGAGTGTTTGCGAACTTCGAGGCGGAGCGGTGGAGGATAGATGAAAGGTAGGTCTCCCAAGTCTCACCTTTTTAATTTTTTAATTTTTTTTATATTTTTCTTGAAGTTATTGATTTGATAAAAAACGCCACGTGTTTGACAATTTGGGCCTTTTGGGCCCATTTGAAGGATTTTATTGATTTTTTGAAGGTAAGCATAGAGCGGTGACGTTGAACACATGTGGGATGGGTCACAACCCTTCTTGTAGGTCCCTTGGACCATTGGGAGGTCTTAGGGCCTAGATTTACTCAAAATTGCCATTTTTTGTCGTTTTGGGCCTTAGAGGCCCGTTGACCGATTTTGTTGGAAAATTGGTATTTTGAATGGAGTGGGGTATATGGTTGCGCGCCGAATCCTTTTAGTGGACATACTAACCCATTGAGAGGTGTTAGAGGCCTTGATTTTGACGAAAATTGATGATTCGGGCCATCGAGGTCCGTTGGCCAAATTTATTGAAACATTACTATTTTTGGGCCCTTTCGAGTGAGGGCCCGTTCAAATTGGGGTGTCTACAGCTGCCCTCCTTTATAGGAATTGCGTGCAAAGAATAGACTAAACCCCTATTTGTACGGGCCAGAAGAAATTTTGCAAAACACAACTTCAAATTACCGGTTGAACTAACGACTTTTGTAAGAAATTGTTACTCAAGCACGGGGTCTGACAGAGTTACCTTATTGATTCCTTGGTCTCGATGACGCGGAGCTCGTGTGAGACCTTGGATTTGATACAGATTTAGTGTTTTTTGAAATTTGGGTATTTTTCCGTCGTGTTTTAACAAATTGAAATTGAGTGCAACTCGAAAGGATTTTTGAAAATTTTCCTGATTTTTGGTTTTTTTGATTTTTTGATTTTTGTTTGACTTTTGATTTTTTGATTTTTTAAATTTTTTTTAATTTTAATTTGATTTTTGATTTTTTTTTATTTTTTTATTTTTACTGATTTTTGACTTTTTTTATTTTTATTTGATTTTTTATTTGATTTTTGATTTATTGACTGATCCGTGCTTGAGGCACGGATAGCTCTTGATTCACTTTCATCCGTGTTTGAGGCACGGATGACTCTTGGTCCCATTTCATTCGTGTTTGTGGCACGGATGGCGCTGTTTTGGGCCTTATCTGTACTGGTAACACGAACCAGTACGAATTTCAAACGATTTAAGCCTCGCGCCCTTTTACTTTCGGTTTCTTTCGGTTTTTCTTCCTTTCTTCCTTCTCTCTGGCGATTTATCTCCTTTCTCTTCATCTTCTTCTTGCTCTTTGTTGGTTTGAGCATTTGGCGTGATCGTTGGGATTACTCGGAGCGCGTGTGTGGTCTTTAGGTGCTTGTGAGGGCGACTTATAGCTTTGGAAGGCATTTTGGGCGAGTTACGTGCTAGAAGTGAGTTTTGTTTTATTCTTCCTCTCCTTTCCTTCATTTGCCATGTGAGAATGATAGCGAACGACTCGATTTTTACCGAACACAGACTCTTCCTTTGTCATTTTGTTGCCTTTATTTTGATTTCTTTATATTGTGTTGATTCTCCGAATGTCATGCTTGCTTTTCGAATTGTCTTCATGTTTTGATAACAGCGTATATTATCTTTCGTTGTCTCTTATCGTCTCTTTATCTTGCTTGCCTCATTTCAACTGCTATTGTATTATGTGATTGGCCTTGAATGCATGGTGGTGGTGGGTTTGTGTAGTTTCGAATGGATGATGGTTGAGGGTGAACCATATTGGGATCGGTGGGTTTTGTAGCTACGTGGTTTTCGTCATTATGACGGCCACAACTACTAAAATTGGAGTCGCCACCATTCAATTTGAAAAGGGGTGTGAATGGTCACCCGGTGTGTATCTTTCGAACCATTGCCATTTTTTGGCGTTAGTGACTCGCAACGGATAGGATTGGTCAAACCTAGAGGTTCGGGCAAGCGGCTCGGTTGGAGAAAAGGGAAGGTGTTAAGCACCCCTTTCTCCCCATCGAATGACGGTAACCTCAAAAAAACTCGGTCATTTTAATTTTTTGTAAAGAAAGTGGAAATGTGCCACGTGGGGGAGGCATTTGTTCCCTAAGTAGGGATTTGATTTTGGCTTGATCATAGGGTCATTTCATTAATGGAAATGACCCTTATGAACCTTAGCCTCGGGGTCCAATCATAAAAAGGGGTAAAATAAAATAGAAGAAGGGGGTGTTAGAAGAGGGAAGAGTAGAAGGTTAGAGAGAGAGAAGGGGGGGGGGTTTAAGACCCACCTTGTAGCTTCAAGGTTCTCCTTTCTTTTCTTCCCTTCCTTCTTCTTTTATGCTTCTTAAACCCTTAGTGTAATATGAGAATGTAATTTTCTTTTTTAGAAGATAGTATGAGAGAGTGATAGAGAGGAGTAGAGAAAATATTTTTCTTGTGAGACTTGGTGTAACCATTTTTGGGATGAGAGGAGAGGTATTTATAGGTGTTTGGAGGGGGTTTGGGGGTATAATGGGGTTAAAATGTGAGAGAAGGGGTAATGACATAGGATTGAGGAGTGAAAGGTGTGAAATTTAAGGTGAAATGGAGGGTAAATATGTAATGAGTGAGAATGGGTGAGGTGTAGATCCAAATGGGTTGGATCCTACCCAAATCCATTTGGGTAGAGTGTTTGGTGGGTTGACATGAGTGATGGTTGGTGGTGGAGTGGGGGTGTAAGGGGGTGGTTTAGAGAATGAGTGTTAGGTTGGTTGATGAGGTGAGGTGTGTAGATTTAGGAGAATGGGTTGTGTAAGAGGTTGTTAAGTTGGTTTTTGGGAGGAGAAAGGAGATGATGCCATGTGGCAATCATGATGAGGGGGTGAGGTGATGAGATTGGTTGATTGGTTGATGGGGGTTGTTTGATTAGAGAGAGAGAAATGGGTTAGTTGATTGATGATGAATGAAGTATGGGTTGAGTTGATTTTATTGGAGTGTTTTAAGGAAGATGATGGGTAGAGGTGAAATCGCCTCGACCCCCGCGGCCGTCCGCTAAATAGCGGATTAAGGGTCCGATCTACGTATCTCGGGAATTTTTAAAAGAATAGGGAGTCGCCACCTAGTTTAGGTCTAGGAACCAAAATTAACTCCAAATGGATATGGGTCGGTCCGTGGATCAACGAGATGGGTAAGGGGTCAGGTTACGGATTTCGGAAGGTGTTAGGCACCGAACCCGCCTGATCAAGATGATCAGTCTCTACTGCGATCCAAAAATATCCTACAGTCAATATTCAAAGACTAAAAGTCAAACTAGGGTCCAATCATCATCAAATTGCATCGGATTTACTAAACAAATCCTACGGTTAAAATAATTACATGATTTAATGAGGCATTCATGACACCAAAAATTAATGGATCAAATCGATCATACTTTGAATAATAGAAAACTGATTTTCAATGCCACGTACATGAAATTAATGAATTGACTCATTGATGATATTTATCAAAGAAATTGATTTCTGAGTCGTCACGTGCATTAAATTCAATGGGTTAACTTACAATTTTGAGTTGCCACATGTATTAAATTGGTGAGTTAACCACATGCTTAATTTTTAAATAAAATCGATTCAAATTTTCAATGTCCCAAAAATCAGCGAGTCGACTCGGAATTTGTTAATCAAAATAATCTTTGATTATTTTTAAAAATCGTCACATGTGTTAAATATGTGACTTAACCCACGTGCACAATTTCTAAAAAAAAATCGAACCAAATTTCCAATGTACCAAAAATCAGCGAGTCGACTCGCAATTTGTTAATCAAAATAATCTTTGATTATTTTTTAAAAATCGCCACATGTGTTAAATATGTGATTTAACCCACGTGCACAATTTCTAAAAAAAAATCGAACCAAAGTTCCAATGTATCAAAATCAGCGAGTCGACTCGGAATTTGTTAATCAAAATAATCTTTGATTATTTTTAAAAATTGCCACATGTGTTAAATATGTGATTTAACCCACGTGTACAATTTCTAAAAAAATTCGATTCGCATTCTCAATGGTCCCAAAATCAGCGAGTCGACTCACAATTTTTATCATAAGAATCCTAATTTTTTTTTGAATCGCCACGTGTATTAAATCGGTGACTTAACCCACGTGTCTAATTTTTTAAAAAAATTCGATTCGCATTTTCAATGGCCCCAAAATCAGCGAGTCAACTCACCAATCTTGATAAGCAAAAAAAAAATCGATTTCTTTACCCTCCACGTGTACCAAAATTCATGAATTAATCCACATATTAGTGAGTTGATTAATATCAATGTTAGCGGGTTGGCCCAATAACATCATGAATCGACAAATCGACCGGATAAATATCAACAATGAGCCGGTTCACTATCTTGATGTTAACAAATTAACCAATCAATTTATCAACAAAATTTGTGAATCGATCCACTAATAATTTGAAATCGTAAAAATTGTCATGGCGTCACGCCTACCCCAAAAATCGATGTATCTATTCGGATGCATACGAAATCAAGAAACAATAATAAATAAAAAATGAAGAAAAATAATAAAAATAAATAAATGAATAAATAAAATAAAATAAAATGAACATAAAAAATAATTACCTTTGCCGGATGATTTTTGATGCGTGGATTCCTTCAACAAAGAATTCGAAATAATGTGAGTACTTGTTGTGTCAACTACTACGGCTGATGGAGAATGTCGTAGTATAGATTCTTCACGGTGAATTCGATGGTAATTTGTGGGAACACGTGATAGAGAAGATGATATGGTTGCTACGATAAGATTTTTAATGTGATGAGGTGATGGAGATGACGACTACTCCAATGAAATGAGGAAGATGTGGCTGATGTGATGAGGGTGTTAATGTGATGAAATGATGAGGATGGTGGCTAGGCAGCACATAGATGTATCGTGATGTTGTGAAGGGTAAGAGAGCTGAAAAATGTGGTTGGAAATGGTGATGTTGATGATGCTGAAAATGGGGCTGCTAATGGTAATGTTGGTGATGGTAGATGGGCTGCTAATGGTGATGTTGATGATGCTGAAAATAGGACTATGGAGCTACTGATGGAATTGTGGTGTAAGGGATGTAATGGGGGCTGCTGCTAATGGTGATGTGATGATGCTGAAAATGGGGCTGCTAATGGAGGAGAAAATTTGCTTTTTATTTTTCTTGGACATGAATGGGTGCTGTTTTTTAATGGAGGCAGCCCAAAAAACGTTTTTTTTTTTTTTTTTTAAATTTATGGAGAGGAAGAAGATAGGGAAGGGTAGAGGTGCAAGGTAGAGAGAGGAAGAAATGTTAGAGAAGAAAACGTGGAGATGAGGGAGACCACAACAGATTTTTAAAATGGAGAGAAAAAAGTTGCAGGTTTTTCTTTTCCTTCAATGGCAGCCAAGCTAAAAAATGTCCCCCCTTTCATTCGTTGCTTCCACTCTCTTTTATAATGGTATTCCTCATCAAAAGGTGGGAGAGGGAGAGAGGGAGATAGTGGGGAGAAAGAGGGAGAGAGGGGTGAGGACGTGAGTAGTTGTATGGGTGGTTATCTAGCAAAAAATGTGAGAGAATGTTGCTGGTTTTTGTTGTGAAGAAGAAGAAGGGTGGAGGACGTGGGTTGATGGGAGAGATCAAGGGAGAGAGTGAAGAGGAAGAGAAGAACGTGGCTGCTATGTGGGTGGTCCAAAACGTGGGTTGTTGGAGAAAATAGAGAAGGAGGAGTTGGAGAAGAAGACCATGGGAGCACGTGGGGAAGAAGAAACGTGGTTTCTTCTTCTTTCTTTTTTTATTTTTGAATTTTTTTTATTTTTTATTTTTTTAAAAGAATGAAAGAGGGGGATCCTACGCTACTCGTACTACGGTAACTCTCCGTCAATGAGTCATAATTGGTCGGTTTAATTTTCCTTCCGATTGGTTGATTTCGAATTTTTTTTTTATTTTTATTTTAGTCGATGTTTTGATTTAAAATTTAATTTGATGTTTTAAATTACATTTGAATTTGTATTTTATTTTAAATTTTGAATTTCGATTAAAATTTAATTTGAATTTTGATATTAAATTTGGTTGTTGGTTGATTTGATTTCGATTTTTTGATTGATTGATCGTTCGATTTTACATTTTAATTGGTTGGGTGATTCGATCTTAATTTGAGTTTTAATTGTTTAACTTGAATTTAATTTTTAATTTACATTTTGAATGGATGATTAATTTGCATTTTAATTTAAAATTTAAATTGATTTCAATTTTTAATTGGTCGGTTGATTGGATTTCGATTTAAATGTGATCGAACGGATTTTAATTTGTTAATTAGATTTTTGGTTGGTCGATTCGGTTGATTGATTTAAAATTTAATTTAATTTTGCATTTTAATTGGTTGAGTGATTTTTAACTTGATTTTCAATTTGATTTTTGATTTTTGATTTTGTATTTTAATCGGTTTCTTGAAAATGTAATTTTTATTTTGTATTAAAATTTAATTTGATTTTACGATTTTAAATTAATTTTAAATTTTGAATTTTAGTTTAATTTTTAATTTAAATTTTATTTTGGTTTAATTTTTTTATTTGAGTTTTATTTTCCTAGGGATTAAGGTCTCTATGTTAGGATTAGATGTTAAGGGGCATTTTGGTCATTTTTACGATTTTTGATGATTTTTTTTTTTTTTTAATTTCTCTGTTGTCATCGATTTGAGTCCCGTTAGATTCGAAATCACGCTCTGAGTGTAATGGAGGTACTTTCGAGACTTTTCGGACATCCGAAATTTATGAGGGGTATTTTCATCATTTTGATGTTTTTACAAATTTTACCAATTTCTCTGTTTTCATCGATTTGGGTCCCATTAGACTCGAAATCACGTTCTGAGTGTAATGGGGGTACTTTTGAGACTTTTCGGACATCAAAAATTTATGAAGGGTATTTTCGTCATTTTTGTGATTTTTACAGATTTTTAGGAATTTCAACGTGAATTTTCTTTCAGTCACTGTGTGAGTATTTCTAAGTTCTAAAGTTATATTTTCCTAGCGTAGCGAGGTCTCTAAGTTATCGATTTGTGTAACGAACCTATGCGTACGTGCTTGCTCAATCAGGTTTAAGATGTAGCGATCCTAAGCGTGCGTAAATTTCTAGGTCGAGTAGTGACGAGTAGGGAGGATAAAAAGAAACTAGAAACAGAAGGAACCAAGCAGTACTCACAAGCCTTCGAGTTCTTTTATATTCATCATTAGGAATCCATCAAAATCGGGTGACGAATTGTCGAATTAGGCAGATGCAATAATGGGGTGTCTACAAGAGGTATGGGTGATGATGTGGGTGGTTGATGATGTTAGATAATGGTGATGGGTTAGGGTATGGGTGAAGGTGTGGTTGGTTGTTGATGTTAGAGGATGGGGATAGGTTAGGTTAGGGTAGGGTATGGGTTGAAGTGATTTTGGAGAGAGGTGAGATGGGTTAGATGAGTTGTTTAGAGCATGATGATGGGAGTGGGTGATTGGATGAGGGAGGTGAAGGATGGTGATGACAAGTGTCATCTTTTGATGTTGAGGGGTTGATTGGTTGATGTGGGTAAGGGTTGATGGGTATGGGTTGGATAGTGAATTGGGTATGGATAGTGGTTTATGGGCTTTTAATGTATTGGGCTTGGGTTTAGAAGGGTTGTGGGTTGTTTTGGATTGGATATCGGATTTGGAGATGGAACGGTGAAGGTTGGATGAAGGGGTAGGCATCCCAAGTCTCACATTTTATTATTTTGAATTTTTTTGTTTGAAATCATTGATTTAATCAAAAATGTCACGTGTTGGCGAATCGGGCTTTTGGGCCCGTTGGGGAATTTATCGATTTTTGTATGTAAGCGCGGGGCGATGATGTTGAACAGCTGTAGGATGGGCCACGACCCTTTTTTTCGGGTCCTCGAGACCACGGGGTGGTCTTAGGGGCATTGATTTAACCGTAGTTTCCACTTTTGATGTTTTGGGCCTTAGTGGCCCGTTGGCCCCTTTTGTTGGGAAATCGGTATTTCGCATGGAGCGGGGTAGATGGGAGTGTGCCGAACCCTTTTGGTGAAACTACTAACCCATTGAGAGGTGTTAGGGCTTGGGTTTCGGCGACAATATCATTTTTCGATGATTTGGGCCATTGAGGCCCGTGGGTCGAATTTATTGAAACATTATTGTTTTTGGGCCCTTTTAAGTGAGGGCCCGTTCAAATTGAGGTGTCTACAGGTTTGATTTATGGCTTGTTTAGTCGGGTTGGGGTGTGTGGTGTGATGGTGGAGAGTGGTGTTGGACGGAGTTTTTCCCAGGGTGTTTGGGTTTTGATATGGCAATGGTGGTGTTGTTTTGGGTAATAAGAGGGGTGGATTTTTGGGTGCTTGTTGGGCTGGGTAGGCTTGATTCATGGTTGGTTTAGTCAGGTTAGAATATATGGGGTTGTGAAGAGGACTGGGTGCTTTTAGAAAGGGGTTGACGAAGTGATGGTGGTGGCTAGATGGTCGTGTTACTAGTAGGATTGTTTAGGACGAGGAATGGGATGTTTTAGGTGAGAAATGGGGTTGGTTTTTTAGTAGATACCTTGGGCGGTTAATGGACCGGTTTAGGTGTAATATCAAGGTGGGAATTGGTAGTTTAATGTTTGTTTGGAATGAGAATATGATCGAGTTTGGAGATGGTTTGTGATTGTTTAGAGGTTATTTGGAGTAGGTGCTTAGGTTGGGTTTGAGGGACAATTCTTGGCAGGGATTTAGAAACAGCTAAGGTTACTTTGGGTGTTTGAGAAATGGTTTAGGGGCTGACTTTGGGACTGAAATGGGGAAGGTCTGACATAGTCACGGGACTGTTTCAGGATTGTTGGGATTTGAGTTGGATTGTTGGTAAAGGGGCTTGATTTTTCATTTCTTTCCCTATTTTTAGCATGTTTTTTGGTTGGAACTGTCTGCTTATCATGCTCTTTGCCTGCTTGATTGTGAATGTTTTGACTTACTTCAGATATCTGTGTATATTCTTTTTTTTTTGAATAGTATCCCCCTGTGATGAATGATTAATCGGCTTGGCATAGGCATAGGCTTGGTTGGATGCGTAGGTTTGGACTAGGTTTGGTTAGGTTTGACTAAGTCTGACTTGGGTTGACTGGGTCGATTGAGTTTGTCTTGGCTTTATATTGAGTTTGACTTGGGTTGACTGAGTTGGCTGGGTTAATAGGTTTAGCCTGGTTGCTTAAGGTTGACTGGGTTAATGAGTTTGTTAGGTTTTGACTAGGTAGGACCCTGGTTGACTAGGTTTAAACTGGTTTGACTCGGTTTGGGCTAGGTTTGACCTAGATTGATTGGGTATGACTGAGTTGACTGAGTTAAGTGTATTTGTCTCAGATTCGACTGGGTTTGACTGAGTTGGGTAGGCTTGACTCAGATTTGACTGGGTTTGACTGAGTTGGATAGGTTTGACTTAGATTTGACTGGGTTTGACTGAGTTGGGTAGGTTTGACTTAGATTTGACTGGGAGTTGACTCAGATGGGATAGGTTGACTGAGTTGGGTCGGGTTTTTGACTTGGATTTGACTATTTTTAACTGAGTTGAATTGGATTTGACTCAGATGGGATAGGTTGACTAAGTTGGGTAGGTTATTTGGACTAGGTTCATCGAGATACGTGATGTTAGGATTGTCGATTGATCACATGGCGACTTGCAGATTGGTAGAGAGCGGAAGACACGTGTAGCGCATCAGTCGTCAGACGAGGAGGAGGAGGCGAGACCCAGGACCCAAGCCCGCTTTGTTTTGGGGTCTGGCGTGGCCACTAAGTATGGTTGGCCGAAGCAGCCTTTGCGGCGATCGGATTCTTCTTTTGTTGCTGGTTCTTCTTCAGGCAGTCGGGCAGAGGAGGCCAGTTCCTCTCATAGTGGTCCAACTGAGGACCTACCGAGTGGCAGTGGTGGCAGAGGTTGACGTGGTGGCCGAGGCTGAGCGGATAGGGCCGTAGGTGCCGGTAGAGTCGATAGAGAGGTTCCCAGGGTGGAGATCCCTGCGGAGAAGAGTGAGAGGGTTCCAGATACCTCTCTTCTCCGAGGATTAGGGAGGCATGTCTCTATGCTTGTTCGATTGGACATTCCTACTCCCTACCCATCAGCCAGTTTTCATGGGAGGTGGAGCACCTTTTTATCGACTACTGCCCTATTTTCTGAAGACATCAGGACACAGTTTGCTACAGTAGGCTTTGGAGCCTTCATGCAGATACCGTCTTTCAAGGCGGATCGACCCCTGTTTCTAGCCATGGTGGAGAGATGGTTTCCAGCGACCCACTCATTCCATATGCCAGAGGTGGAGATAGGCATCAGGCCTTCGGATTTCGTGACGATTACGGGTATCGCGATGGATGGAGAACCTCTGCCCTTGACTATGATATCTATCCAGGAGGTGGGCGAGCTATTAGGCATCACCTGAGTTCCTGCCTCCATGGTGGGAAAGCAGGGCAGGATTAACACTGAGGTGTTGATGGGGCTGTTACTAATAGAGGGAGAGGATGGAGCATTGCCCACTCATAGAGAGAGATCGACTCACTTCGGTGACCGTGACTTCGACATCATTTTCCGCATCTGCTTTCTTCTCCTCATTGGTAGTTGCTTCTTTTTGGAGGATGATT
Organism: Akebia trifoliata; assembly: GCF_017979445.1. Taxonomy (NCBI): domain Eukaryota; kingdom Viridiplantae; phylum Streptophyta; class Magnoliopsida; order Ranunculales; family Lardizabalaceae; genus Akebia; species Akebia trifoliata. The sequence goes on from NC_141390.1 coordinate 13,599,596, forward strand.
CTTCAGTTTCTACCACCTTTCTCTCAGTCATGCACGACATTGATCACATCAGAGACTTTGATTGGGGGAGCCTCATATATGGTACTATTTTGGCTGGGCTTGATCGAGTGGTGGAGGGCATTACTGCGCCTCGTGGAGCTGGCATCTCCACTCGATTCTTCTGGCACTTTATTGAGGTAACAGATATTTTCTCTCCTTTCTTTTCAATCTCCTTTTCCATATCTCGTTCACTGTTTGACATTCTGCATCCTCTTTTTCAGATTTTTGTTCATGTATATTTCCCATTTTATCTACCTACCCGTCGTTATCCCGACGAGGGTTATCCGTTGGGCGCATTCTGGGCTACTAGAGACGCCAGGGCGATCAGGAGCAGTCCTAGGAGTGCTCGGGCCCACATTGATCGATGCCGACTTCGAGACGTGAGTAATTTAGCATTTTCCCTTTTGTTTGCCCTTGACGCTATCCATATCTGTTATCTAACTATCTCTTTTGCAGATATTTTCTGTTACTTTGCAAGATCTGCCCCGCACCGTTAGCGGGAGACAGGAGGTGAGGAACGCTTATAGGCGTAACACCAGACGACAGCGCTACCCCTTCTTCATCGGAGAGCAAAGGTACACATTTTACCTAAGGGAGCGTCTATTTTTCCAGCACGACAGGAGCCTTCGTATTCCTGTCGCTCAACCTGAGCCCATCTCGGGGGTTATGACGGTAGAGTAGTATCTTGCTCAGGCGATGGGCATGGATGCGGCTGGACTAGTGAGGGTTGGAGACTACCAGGCATGGTTCCGAGAGGTGTCCATTGGGTGCATCATGCCTACTGTCATTGCTAGAGCTAGGATTATCGAGATTGGAGGGGTACTGCTACAGGAGCATGCCGTTACGATACGTACTCTGTCATTGCCTTCTTTTTTCTTAGAATTTTCTACTTTTTACCATTCTTACTTGGTCGATTTTCTTGTTTTCAGGCTGATGATCTTCGTCGCCTTCGAAAGGGCTACGATGTGATCGAGGCCCAAGCGGCGAGGGTAGTGGAGATGGAGAACAGGTGAAGGGCCTCTAGGGCAGAGGTGGAGGAGCAGGCTGCTCGGCTTGAGGAGTAGGAGGCTCGCATAGAGGCGCAGGCGGCCCAGATCCAGGAGATGGAGTTGGAGATGGCCATGCGCGAGTCTCGTTTTCAGGCTGAGATGGTACGTTAGTTCTATTTCATTTATTTTTCGTTTCATAGATCATAGCTCATGGTATTAAATTTTGATTAATTCCATCATATGATCTTTTCAGGACTACTATCAACGTCGAGACGGAGCGATCACTTCTGTGCGGCCTCCGACACCTCCCAGGATAAGTATTTACATTTTAGCTGTTCATTTCCGTGCATATTCTGTATATATCACTGCCTGTATTTTAATCTGCTATGTTTCTTTATTTTTAGGCCTCCCCCTCTATTGGACCCTCCGTTCCGAGTGCTGATCTTGCGGGGACTACAGAGTAGGATGCTGCCCTGGACGATGAGTTTTTCTTCACGGATTCGGAGGGACGGCTGCAGATGCACGGTCTACCTTCTTCCGGGGTGTCTGGCTCGGGTGCAGTGGTTGGATATTCTTTTGGAGCGATCCCAGAGACTCAGAGCGCTTGTGACGATGTTCCTCCTTCGATCTGATTATTGATGTACCAATATGATTCACTTAAGCCTGTTTCAACTTCATTTTGCCCTAACATTTCACTTTCACATTTTTACTTTCCCTTTTCACTTTTGGCCTATTTTTACTCTTCTTCTTCCCCAAAGCTCCCTCTCAAGCTCCATGGAGGTGTCATCTACTCTTTCCAACTTGAAAAGGTATGGCATTGTTGATTCCTTCTTGAGTAGTTGGATAGATAGCATGGATAATGATGATAGAGCTCGATGGTGCTTGAATAAGTTGGGGTTCATTCTTTCTTTGCCCAAGGATCCATTGCAATGGAGCTTGATTGAGGCCATGTTAGGGTATTGGATTCCCGAGCTTAATCTCTTTCGGTTTGGGGTACATGAAATGACTCCCACCATTGAGGAGTTTGAAGTATTGTTGGGGCTCGAGATATCGGGCCCAGTTGTGATTCTCCCATTGCGTGATGGATATCGAAGTGAGGCTTCCGACTTCTTGGGGATAAGCCGCAAGTTTTTGAAGATTCCGGATGGCGGATCAATTTTGAAGACAATGTCCAAGTCTTTCTTGATTGAACGCCTCACGGATCCTTCAAGGCCGTTGATTCATTTTAATGCTCTTACTTTGCTGACGGTGAGTCAACTCTTGTTTCTGGGTGCGGAGACATCGTAGACCTTTATCTCATTCACGTGATTCAACAAGTCCGGGAGGGACACCAGTTGGCATCGATGCTCTTGAGCGAGATGTTTCAATCTCTCACGGCTTGTTCTTCCGATCGTGATCGAACTTTTTGAGGATGTGCCCCACTCCTGCAGGTAAATGCCACACTTGACTTAGATTTGAATTTTAACTTGAATTTACTAGTTTCCAAAGTTTAGAATGCTCCTGTTATTGCAGTTTTGGTTTATGGATCATCTGGCTTCCACTGAAGTTGTTAGTCGTCCCTTTTGCGTTAATGCTGACCTCGTTCTTATGATGTCAAGACGAGTTACTCCCTTCGTCTCAGGTGGCAAAGAAGAATGGTATTCTTTTATCGGCAACCTTACCGATGAAGAGTTGAGGTGGGTTGGAGCCTTCCAACCTCGAGGGTCCCCTGTGATTGCATTTGACGGTGCCCGTTTCCTTGTTTTGATTGGTCTTCGCGAGTCAACTCATTATGTACCACTTCGGGTTCTTCGTCAATTTGGTTATGTCCAGGGTGTGCTCGTCCCCAAGAATTTCAGTGAGTTGGTTGGTCCTTTGTCGACTGCACTTTTGAGTCGACTCGTGAAGGAATGGGGTCGAGTTGAGGTTCTGAATCGGCCCATCTTTGCAACGCACCTGTTCCCGGCATACCTTCATTGGATTCGAGAGCTCGTATCTGGGAGACCCTCGGTGTCGATAGTTCCCCGAACACGCCCTGGTGCTTCATCCTTCTTTGATTACCGAGATCGAGTTGAGGAGTTTCAGACTGATCATCGCCGAATTCAGGCTATTTGGCTCAAATCTGAGAAGAAGATGCAGAAAGAGATCTCTCGGTTGACCCCTGCCTTGCCCAGTCTGGATGTAGTGATAGTGGTGAAGTGGTTAGGCTTCGAGCTAAAGTCGCTGAGTTGAGGGATCGGCTTGCCCAGTGTCCTCACTTTGAGGACTTTGCAGCCTATTTGGTGAGCCGTGATGCATCTGATGCCGAGAAAGTGATGATGAGTCAAGCTGCCCGGATCCGTGCTTTGGAGGAGCGCCTTGACTCTTTTTTCATTTCTCACCATGATGTTTGACTGATTGCGCTATATTCTCACTTTTGTATTTTCTTGTCATTAACTGGATGTATGCAAAAACTTTGAAAGATTAATGCAAAGAAAATAGGTTTTGTACTTACTTGGCTTCAGGTATATCTATTATTCCTGAAAACTCGAAGTTTTGTTGAATACATCCTAGATTTGTCGTCATTGGCCAAAATAGTAGTTTTGAAATGCAATTTTGTGAAATGTCTTTATCAAATGAGTACGATAAGTTCAGAGTTTGTAAAATCTTTGGTTATGACGATTTTGGTGTTTTTGCCAAACATTGGGGATACAAGTATCAATTACTCTTTTGGTTCCTTTAGAGTCATCCCCAATGCCCTGGTATTGGAAGATTGTTATCTGTTTGGGTCTCGGGGTTTTGGATGGATTTTTCCGTTCACAGTTTATATTCTTGCGGGCCATGAGTTTTTTTTTTTTGTTAACCCTTATTGCCCCTGGTGTCAATTGCGATTTTCACCAGACCCGGTTTCCACATTTTTGCACATCGACGTCCTTTTTGGGATTTTCATCGTGCTAGTGGCTTTGATCTTGCCATAGTCTGATTTTTTTACTCATAGCGCCCTTTCAGGTTTTCACTATGTCCTTTCAGACTATGCTTGTATTTTTTTAGATTTTTACATTTCAGTTCTGTTTGGAGTCTCTGTGTCTTTGTGGCTTGGTGACTCAAGTTGAGCTGCGAGATCGGTGACTCTACTCTTGTAGTGGCACTCTTTCTTGAGTAATAGATCTGGATTCCCCTCTCGAGCTTGCTGACGACTATTCGTGGTTCGGCAACCCAACTTGAGTCGTGAGATCGGCTACTCTACACTTCTAGTGCTCTTTTTTTCGAATATCCGACCTGAATTCCCCTCTCAAATCTTCCAACGACTAATAAGACTTTGAAGGTTCGGACCAAGTCGCAAGATCATTGATGCTGCCATTGTCATTGTGTTGCCCTGAAAAATTCCCTGATCAAAAAGGACTTTTCGTTGGCTTAGGCTGATGGTAGTGGAAAGTTACAAAAAGGGTCTAGGTTTGTTTAGGGTGGGTTAGACTTGGGGTTCATCTATTTTTGTTTCGAAAAGGTGATCTGTGTCTCCTCTCAGCGTCTCTCGAACTTGTTTAGGCTGAAGATTTGGGCCGAGCTCAGATCAAGTGTTCGAGTTTTTACCTTTTTTGATTTTTTTGTATTTTTAGTCGTTCATAGTTTATCCTTATGTGGGCCAGGAGTATTTTGATGCTTTTATTTATTTTTTTTTTTCTTTTCTTTTGTCTTTTTTTTTTTTTTGAACTTTTGTAGTTGTTGACTTGCCCCAGTCTTAGGTTAAGAAATGAACGTGATGGCTCAAAGGGGTTAACTAAGGTTAGATTCGTTGGTTTAGCAAAGATGGCCTTTCGTCATCTCAAGGTCAGATCTCAGGCGTAGTATTTCTTGACAGTGTCAGCATTGATCGGTTGCGGGATGACCTGTCCGTCCATCTACGTAAGGATCAGAGCTCCTCCTATCATTGCCTTCTTCACGATAAACGATCCCTCATAGTTTGGTCGAAACTTTCCCCTGGCGTCTTCCTGGATTGGCATAATCTTCTTTAACACAAGGTCTTCTGGCGAGAAATCCCTAGGCTTGACTTTCTTGTTGTAGGCACGAGTTATTCGTCGTTGATAGATTTGCCCATGGTAGATAGTTGCAAGTCACTTTTCCTCAATCAGATTTAATTGATCAAACCGAGCTTGAATCCATTCTGTTTCATCTAACTCTGTTTCTTTTAAGACCCGGAGGGAGGGAATCTCAACCTCGACGGGTAAGACTGCTTCCATTCCGTAGACCAATGAATATGGAGTTGCCCCAGTCGAAGTCCTGAACGAGGTTCGATAGGCGTGGAGTGCAAAAGGCAACATGTCGTGCCAATCTTTGTATGTAACTACCATCTTCTCGATAATCTTCTTGATGTTCTTGTTGGCTGCCTCGACTGCTCCGTTCATCTTAGGTCTGTAGGGTACAGAGTTATGATGAGTGATCTGAAAGTCTTCGCACATCTTAACCATGTATTTGTTCTTGAAGTTCTTGGCATTATCAATCACTAATCCGTTGGGAAGTCCATACCGGCAGATAATGTTGTTCTTGACAAATTTCAAGACATTACTTTTCATGACATTAGCGTAAGAAGCGGCTTCTACCCATTTGGTGAAGTAATCGATAGCCACTAGAATGAAGCAATGCCCATTTGCAGCTTTAGGTGAGATTGGCCCGATGACGTCCATTCTCCAGAGTGAGAAGGGCCACGGAGTGGTCATATTATGCAGCTCTGAAGGTGGAGCATTGATCTTGTTGGCGTAGATTTGGCACAAATGGCATTTGCGGACATGCTGATAGCAGTCACTTTCCATTGTTGTCCAGTAGTACCCCATCCGCATAATCTTCTTTGCTAGCATATGACCATTCATGTGAGGTCCACAGATTCCACCGTGTACAGTCTCGATTAATCGTTTTGCTTTTGCTTCTGCCACGCATCGGAGCAAGACCTCGTAGTGCAATTTCTTGTACAGAATGCCATTGCTGATGAAAAATTACCCTGCCAATTTTTGAATAGTCCTTCTGTCATTAGGGGTTGCATCTGAGGGAAGGGTTCGATCCTTGAGATATGCCCTGATGTCCAAGTACCATGACTTTTCTTCTGATTCTTCGACTTCAATGGGTAAACAGTAAGCTGACTCATCCTGAATTCCAATCTCAATTGGGTCAATGACCAGATCTTCTGGAATACTAATCATGGAAGCAAGCGTAGCTAGTACATCGGCAAACTGGTTCTTAGCTCTTGGCATGTATGTGAATGAGATCCTGTCAAAGCGTAAACTTAATTCCTCTAGATCCTCATGGTAAGGGACCAATCTCTGCTCTCGAGTCTTCCATTCTCCCGTCGTCTGATAGACTACTAGGCTTGAATCTCTAAAAACATCGATCTCATCTACCTCGAGGTCCAGTACTACTTTCAACCCTGCTATGCATGCTTCGTATTCAACCTCGTTGTTAGAACATTGGAATTTCAATCTGATTGCGATTGGCACGTGGGACCCGTCTGGTTTGATCAGGACTGCCCCTATTCCGTTTCCTTTCTGATTGGCTGCTCTGTCGAAGCACATCTTCCAGCCTGGTTCTTCGTCATCATCGTCCTCAATCTCTGTGTATAGTATGTCTTTATCGGGGAAGTTTGATTTTAATGGCTCGTAATCAGGCAATGGGTGCTCGACAATGGCTTGCCCTTTGATGGCCTTTTGAGTGACATAGGTGATGTCGAACTCAGATAATAATAATTGTCACTTCGTTGTGCGACCTGTCAGTGACGGTTTCTCGAAAAGGTACTTCAGGGGGTCCATCCTAGCGATAAGCATAGTCGAGTAGCTGAGCAAATAATGATGCAGTCGTTGTGATGCTCAGACTAATGCACAACAAGTTTTCTCAAGTGTTGAATATTTTGCCTCATACTCGGTAAATTTCTTGTTGAGATAATAGATGGCTTGTTCCTTCCGTCCTGATGCATCGTGTTGCCCTAACACACACCCCATCGAAGTTTCTTGCACTGAGATGTACATCAGCAGAGGTTGCCCTGGAGTAGGAGGAACTAAGACTGGAGGATTGAGTAGATATTGCTTGATCTTGTCGAATGCTTCCTGACAGTCTTTGTTCCACTTCTTCGGCGTATCTTTCCTCAGTAGTTTAAAGACCGACTCACAGATAGGCGTTAGTTGAGCTATAAATCTACTGATATATTGTATCCTCCCCAGAAAGCCTCGAACGTCTTTTTCTGTGACCGGTGCTTTCATCTCAAGGATATATTTAGTCTTTGCCGGATCTATTTCAATGCCTCTTCTGTTGACGATGAACCCCAGTAGCTTGTCTAATGTTGCCCCGAATACGCATTTTACCGGATTCAGTCTCAAGCTGTATTTTCTCAGTCTGTCGAACAACTTCTTGAGATTCACCAGGTGGTCTTCTTCTACACCGGATTTAGCGATCATGTCGTCTACGTAGACCTCCATTTCCTTGTGGATCATATCGTGGAATAGTGCGGTCATTGCCCGTTGGTAGGTCGCCCCTACGTTCTTTAATCCGAATGGCATTACTTTGTAATGGAAGGTATCCCATGGTGTGATGAATGCAGTCTTTTCCTGGTCTTCTTCTACCATTTTTATCTGGTTATAACCTGAGAAGCCATCCATGAACGAGAACATGTCGTGCCCTGCTGTACTGTCGACTAGAGTGTCGATGTGTGGGAGTGGAAAATCATCCTTAGGATTGGCTTTGTTCAAGTCTCGGTAGTCAACACACATGCGTACTTTTCCATCTTTCTTGGGTACTAGGACGACGTTGGCCAACCATTCAGGGTACGTAGAAACTACAAGAAATCCGACTTCGAATTACTTCTTGACCTCATCGTTAACCTTGAGGATCCATTCTGGTTTTAGTCTTCTCAGTTTTAGTTTGATTGGCTTACTTCTGGAAGCAATTAGTAGTTTGTGGATGACCAGATCTGTGTCTAACCCAGGCATATCCCTATATGACCATGCAAAGACGTCCTGATACTTTCGTAAGAGTTTGACCATTTCCTTTTTCTGCTGCGACGTCAATAAGACTCCGATTTTAACAATTCGTGGGTCCTCTTCGTTACAAAGATTGATTGAATCTGTATTCTCGATGTTTGGTTGAACACCTCTTTCGTGACGTTCTACCAAGGCTTTGATTTTGTTGGGTGGGTACTCCATTTCGTCCTCAGACTCTTCTTCGATCCCCATGAGGTCGAAGTCAAGTTCAAGATCGAAATCATACTCGTCCCTTCCAAATTCTATTTTATCTGGGTACTCATTTGACAAAGACAGATCCCTTGAAAACTCTTTTTTTGGTTTTTGAAAAATATATGTTTTTTTGCGATTTTGAAAGCTTTTTGATTTTTTTGATTTTTGAGAAATTTTTGATTTTTTTATTTTTTGAGAAATATTTGTTTTTTTGTGATTTTCTGGATACTTGAAATAAGAAGAACAATCATGCAAATTCATTAATAAAAATAGGGAGCCCTCAAAACAGTCTTTACCCGAGGACGAGGGCTCGTTATGATCCTCGGGCAAACTGATGTCTCCTAACGGTGTTATTTTTTGGAGGCTATGGTAGCCTCAAGGATTAATGGGAATTCTTCCCAGTTGTGTAATGTCTCCCCTTCTCTGAGGGGGCGGGTGAGATGAGAAAGTGGTTTGTTGGATGATTTTGTCGATGGTTCGAAGATGACCATGATATCTGATTGATTGTTGTTAAGTTGGGGCACCGTCCCTCCCAAACTTGGTGGGATGATGACTGATGCCCAGTCGATGCCTGTTGGAAAAGGTGAGTTGTTCTCTGGGTCGGTAGTGATTTCTACTTTGGTGGATGCTTGAGCAGTCTCTGATATACCTTCATTGGAGTCCCCATTGAATAAGACATCAATGTCTTCTACGAAGGACGGCTGGGACTCAACAATTGAGTCTTCTTGAATGTGCAATGGTGCGATATTTACCGTTTTTGGCCTTTTTGCCAATGATGATTCTGATAAGTTGTCGGGTCTGATATGGGACTTTGAGAAGCTAACACTAATGTGAGGGACTCGGCCCAGGTTCTAGACATTCAATTCCAGATTTTACTTTCTTGCTAGTCGAAGTTCTTTCTTCTTTTCATTCATTTCAGCTATATCCCTTTTTGTGGGCCTAAACCCCAGACCAAAATACGGAGTATGCTTTCTTGCTACGACCAGTGTAGCTTTTCCTCTTCCTCCTGGTCCCAACCCTTGCCTTGGTCGATAACCTGCTCTTATCATGATCCGACCAATCATAAGGTTTGGTCTCGATAGTTTTGCCCTTACCTTCTCCTTCCCTTTCTCGATGTGATTGACGGCAGCGAATTGGTATGAATCGTAGAGTGCCTTGTCCTTCGTCATCTCTATGTCAATGAATGGCACGTCCGGAGCTTGGCCAACCAGGATTAAGTTCTCTGCCAAAACAGATATCATCTTTTGCTCCATAATGAATTTGACTCTTTGGTGTAATGAAGAAGGTACAGCCCTTGCCATGTGAATCCATGGCCTACCTAGTAGTAAATTGAATGTTGTCGGTATCTCCATGACCTCAAATGTTACTTCAAAGGTGCATGGGCCTATTGTGATAGGTAAATCTACCTCTCCCAAGGAGTCTCTTCTTGAACTGTCAAAGCCTCGGACAACCTTGTTATTGGGCTTGACATGTGACCAGTCAGCATTCAATTTTTAGAAGGTCTCGAGTGGACAAACATTAAGCACTGAACCGTTGTCAATCAGTACCCTAGCAACCATCATGCCCTTGCATATCACCATAATGTTTAGTGGCTCGACGTGCCCCGTCCCTTCAGGTGTAAACTCATTTTCTGTGAAAATAATAGGATTGGGGGCCATGATCTGGCCAACTGTTTGCTCTAACTGTGCTGGTGAGGTAGTTACAGGTACATGTGATTTTCCTAGGACTTTCAACAATGCCTCTTGGTGCTCTTTCGATTTTTGCATTAGTCCCAGGATACTGATTTAAGCTGGCTGCTTGTTCAATCTATCTACTATGTTTTGCTCTCTCTTGAAGACGAGCTTAATAAAGTCTGCGGCTTCCTTGTCTGTTACTTTCACCTTTTCTTCCATCTTCTCATCCTTATATAGTTTGCCCTTTCCCTTTGCTTTCCTTTTTTCTTCGTTGGTTACCTCTTTTGTAGTCTCTTTGCTTTCTTCCCTGATTCTTATCCCATTTTCTGACATTTTCTGGCACTTCCCTGCCTTGGTTATACGGCCGATATCAGCCACCATTGCTTTCTTCATTATTTCGACCTCGACGGTTGTGGTGATGGTAGTCTCATAGCTCCAGGGAATTGCTTGATCAGAGCTATAGGGGAATGGTTTAGGTGAGTGTATGGTTATGGGAGGTGGATCGGGTTTCATATTGAGAATGAGAGGTGGTGGTGATGATTTGGATGCAGTGACGGTAAGAGTTGGTGGAGTGTATGGAATGACGAGTGGTGGACGTAGAGATGAGGTGTATGGTATATGTAGAGGGGGTCGAGTTGGGCCTTGGGAATTTGGCGGTGTATAGGGTATAACCAGAGGGGATCGAATAGTATTTTGGTGGTTTCGTGATCCGTAAGGTATAACAAAAGGTGGTCGTGTAGTGGTATTTTGATGAGGGGGATGGATGGTGAGGTTGGCCATTCTAAGAGGTAGTTGTGAATTCTGCGATGAATCTGTATAATGGTTGACTGTGTTAACCGTTAACGTCCTTGATTCCTTCGTGAAGCGTACCCTGACTTTTGCACCGATGGGCGCTATTAGATCCGAGGGATTGAAGTCGAGTTCTCTGTAAATGACATTTACCCTATGTCCACTCCCTTCCCCATTATGGGTAGGTAGGGTGTTTTGGTTGATGTTCTGTTGTTGTGGCGGGTTGGCAGGCCCATCTAGGATGAGAGCCTTTTTATCGATCAGGTTTTGCACTTGATGTTTGAGCTGCCAGCATTGGTCTGTAGAGTGCCTTGGTGCACCCATTTGAAATTCGCAGAACAGGTTAGGGTTGTACATTGGCCCTTTGGCAGCCTCAGGGTTTAGCGGACGTTTTGCCAGATATTCACCCCTAACTAAGATTGGTAGTAATTCTGATAATGTCATGGGTAACCTGGTGAACACTCTGTTTACTCTATTGGGCCGTGCCTGCTGGTTCTGCCCATATAGAGGTGCTTGCTGTGCAATTGGTGGAGGATTTGCTCGAAATGGATTCTAAGGTGGAGGGTTCCATGTTGGCGGTGCTGGTGCCTACGATGTCGATGGCGCTTGTGGTCTCGGTGCTGGTGAAGGGATGAAGGGGGTCGGTTTTGCTGTACGTTGTTGACCTGTGTTTCTTCCTTCTTCTTTCCCATGGGTGTAGACACCCCATTTTTGCATCCGCCTGATTAATCAACTCGTCAACCCAATCGCAATGATTCCCAATGATGGATGTGTATTCCATTGCTTTATTTTGTTACCCGATATGTTTCAGAAATCCGGATGAGGTATCTTGAATTGACAAAACCTTAGAAACCACGCTACGCTAGGAAAATACGACCCCAGAAACATAGAAATCATCATCTTGCAGACCAAAAAGAAGTTTTACGATAAAAATCACTAAAAATTGATCAAATTACCAAAATACCCCTAACCTCAAAACAACCCTAGAGCCTACGTTACGCTTAGAAAAACTCTCTCGAACACATAAAATAACAAATCGGAACCAAATAAATCATTTCGCCAATTTTAACAGAATTCGACAAAATTACGAAAATGCTCCTCATAAAGTTCATGACCATTTCACACAAAAAATTTCATAAATGACACAAACTAATACTTCCATTGAATTTCTTACGAAAAACTGATTCTAAAACATCCTAGAACATTAAAAACTGACTTAAAACGTGAAAAGTCCTCTCCGGGGGCAAAACGGTAATTTCACAATTTTCATAATTAAAAAATTCGAAATTAATAAATAAAATATTAAATAATTAAAGTGAAACATTAATGAAATTAATTTAAAATTTTGAACCGAAGAAATCGATCAATCGGATTTTCAAGTAAAATTGTTGAGGGTTCGTGAGATATTTCTTTAAGGACCCCTCCATTTGGGGGTCCAAAGAATTAAAGATATTTTAGAGGGGGGTTCTCCCAAAATTAAAAGTCAATCAAGCAAGACTAAGTTCAAGGTATTAAAGTCAATCAACTGATACTAAAGTCAAAATTAAAGTCAATTAAGCAAGACTGAAGCCAAGATATTAAAAGTCAATCAATTAAGACTAAAGTCAAAACATTAAAAGTCAATCAAATAAGATCAAAAGTCATAATAGAGTTCTAATTAAATAATAACTCAATCTAATAGAGTTCTAACTTAAAAACAATTCTACCTAAAACAATTCTAATTAAAACACAATTCTACCTAAAACAAGTCTAACTAAAACACAACTCTAATTAAAAGAACTCTAATTAAATACTAACTCTATCCAAATCAACCCCTAAAAACATCTATAAATAGAGGTGCTCACACCCTATTTTCGTATCAAATGATAAACCCTAAGAGAAATAGGTCTAGAAGCCCCCATAGCCTCCCATAAACCCTAGTTGTGGAGCTCCAACTCCTTACCTAACATCCCTCTTTCAATTTTAGCCTAGAAAACACCTAAAAGCCCTCCAAAAATACCTCCAAATCCGTAACAAATTTGAAGAGTTCAGATCCAAAAATAAGGAGATACCTTGATCTCGGAGATCCGAAATCAAATCCGGAGACAGAACGAAGCAAGGGAGTACGGTATAAGGAGCTATTTTTGTCAGATCTGAGGGAATAAAGCTTGCTATCGAAAAGGTATAAATTTTTTTTTATTATTATTTTTATCTAGGTTTTTAGCAATGTGATTTATTTAGGAAGTTAGTAGAGACCGGCTTTGGCCGGGCGGGGTTGGTGCCTAACACCTTCCAACCCCGTAACATGATCCCCGGACTCTTTTTCTCTTTCGTAGATTAGTTTACTTTTTTTTAAGAGTCAGTTTGATTCCTAGACCTTAACAACTAGGTGGCGACTCCCAAACCTCAAGGGTCAAAAGCGGATCCGCGCACCTCGCGGATTGAGGGCGCTTTCAATGGGCACTGGCTTTCTCTGAGGAGGGATTCCTGTTATTGTCCCTAGACTCATAAAGTCAAAGATCAGACCAGTTCGGATCCCATCTTCGACCCGATCAGCCACTTGTACCAGGTTCAAGAATGTGCTTGTGGTGTGCCCCACCAGATGAGTATAGAAGGCGTGCCCTAGTGTCGAGATAAATGTAGTGTTCATCTCTTACTCTGTCATTGCGGGCCTTACTTGTGAGGCAGACTCTCGCCACCTCTGTGCATACTCTTTCACCGTTTCTCTATACTTTCTTGTCATTTTGGCCATATCATTTTGATCTAGCCCCACATCAGTATTGAACCGGTAATTTTGCCAGAACATCTTGGTCAGGTCCTGCCAGTTCATAATGAGTGAGTGATCCAATCCAGAAAATCATTTGAGTGCCGACCCTGTTAATCTCCTCTGAAATAACTGCACCAACAACCTGTCATCCTCGCCATACTGGCACATGGATCCACAATATAACTTCAAATGCGACAGCGAACACCCTACTTCATTATATTTCTTGAATTTCGGACACTTGAATTTAGCCAGCAATTGTGCATTAGGGTAGAAACAGAGATCCTTGAATTGAGTTCCACTCATCGTGTTGAGGCCTTTCATCCTCCTCATCTCTTCCTGCAGAGACTCGATTTGTTGTGCCAATTTTTCATCTATTGCGCTCTTGGCTTCCGTGTCCCTGTACTCACATTCATCATCTGGAATGACCACAGGGGGTGGTCAATTCTGTGGAATATAGAGCGGAGGCCCCTGGTATTCAGGCACTGCAGGTGGCATTGTGGTCTGTGGTCCCTGTGGGGGTTGCTTAGGTAACTCTTGATTTGACCCGGATGCGTGCTGCTGTATCGTTTGAGCTTGTAGGATGCTGGCATTGGCTAACACAGTACTTACTATCTTCTCTTGCCTCTCGATTATTTTTAATAAAGCTGTGATTTGTGGATCGATGCCTAACATTTCGGTTACCGGGGTTTGTGCCGGTTCAGAAGAACTCATGGCGACGGTAGACGATCTGAGAAAATAGGGAGGCACTTCTGGCTGCTTGTATTTCTTTCGCTTGGCCACCTGTGGGTACAAAAGACCAAGTGTTACTATCTTGTTTACAAGAAAAATGAAGATGCATGATGTTTTATTAGATCAGGTAAAGTTGTTTATTGTGAGTTTTAACGAAAAAAATAATTTCTCGGCGCGAAGCCGGCATCAACACGGAGTTGGTAAAATATTTTACAAAAGAATTGCATCAGCACAGAGCTGGCATCAACATGAAGTCGAAAAAATATTTTGAAAGTGAAATTATCTCAGCATGGAGCTGGCATCGACACGGAGTCGGGAAAACATTTTGAGAGTGAAATTATCTCAGCACGGAGCTGGCATCGACACGGAGTCGGCATCAACACGGAGTTGGCATCAGCGCGGAGCTGGCACCAACATGGAGTCGGGAAAAATATTTTGAAAGCGAAATTATCTCAGCACAGAGCTGGCCTCGACACGGAGTTGGGAAAAATATTTTGAAAAAGTAATTATCTCAGCATGGAGCTGGCATCGACACGGAGTCGGCATCAACACGGAGTTGGCATTAGCACGGAGTTGGCATCGACACGAAGTCGGGAAAACATTTTGAAAAATAATTTCATCAGCACGGAGCTGGCATCGACACGGAGTCGGGAAAATATTTTGAAAAATAATTATCTCAGCACGGAGCTGGCATCAACACGGAGTCGACATCAACGCGGAGTTGGCATCAGCACGAAGCTGGCATCAGCACGGAGCTGGCATCAGCACGGAGCTGGCATCGACATGGAGTCGGGAAAGCATTTTGAAAAATAATTTCATCAGCACGGAGCTGGCATCGACACGGAGTCGGGAAAATAATTTAAAAATGTAATTTCATCGGCACGGAGCTGGCATCGACACGAAGTCGAAAAAATATCTTGAAAAAATAATTTTTGAGATAAATCACATTAGCATAACTCCTGTTTTTGGGTAGCCTCCAATTCAGTTCTATGAAATCATCGTCGGCCAGGCGGATCTCCAAGGAAGAGGTGGAACACAATGGCACTCTTAAATCACCTTGTTCCTTGAATAGACGTAGTTTATCCCCCTCGTATCAACAGGGTAAGATCTTTCTAGGCACCGACTTTGATCAAGGACTGCAATTGGTACTTTTTGAATTTTTTTTTTGTTTTTTTTTTTTTTTTTGAAAAAGTTGAATGCACTTGAGTAGATTGATCGATTGTTATCCTTGTTAGATCATGAACTTGTTCAAAATGGGATATGGATCCGGTTTGTAGTGGATCTGGGTCATAGACCCAGTCGAAACGGATATGGGTTGTGGTCCTAGTTGAGAATGGATTGGGTCGTAAACCTATTGTAAATGGATCTGGGTCGTTGACCTTGTTGGATTGGATCTGGATTGTGGTCTCAATGGATCTGGGTCGTGGACCAAGTTTTTTTTAAAATAGATCTGGGTCGTGGACCCCGTTGGGTTGGATTTAGGTCGTGGACCCAATTGGGTTGGATCTGGGTCGTAACCCAGTTGGAAATGGATCTGGGTCGTGAACCCAATTGTATTGGATCTGGGTCGTAACCCAGTTGGAAATGGATCTGGGTCGTGAACCCAGTTGGATTGGATCTGGGTCATAACCTAGTTGGAAATGGATCTAGGTTGTGACCCAGTTTGAAAATGGATCTGGGTTGTGACCCAGTTGGATTGGATTTGGGTCGTGGACCCAGTCGAAAATGGGTCTGGGTCGTGGACCCAGTTAGATGGTACGGATCGTGGGCCCGGTTTAAATGGATACAAGTGGGGACCCAGCTCACAAAATTATTTCGAGTTGGCAAATCCGCAAATTCTACCCCTCCCATTTTTTTTTTTTTTTTGTTTTGTTTTTGTTTTTGTTTTTTTTGTTCCCTTTTTTATTTTTGTTTTTTTTTTGAAAACATTAACTAACAAAATCCATTTCACTTAATTTGTTTAAAACTTTGGGATTCTTTTTTTTTTCTAAGGGGTCACCAATGTTTGATCAATTGTAAGTGGGCCCCTTCAAAATGGACTGTCGAGTTCACTCTATAGGGTCGAGTTCACTCTGGTCCATGTTAATGGCACGGATGTAATGCTCATTCTATTATCCGTGTCTTGGGCACGGATGAGACATTCACTGTTTCAACCGCGCTCAAGACACGGTTAAAGTAGTCATTGTTTCAACCGTGTTACAGACACGGATGAAGTACATTTTGGTCCATCCGTGCCATGGACACGGACCAGAATGAAATGCAGATTCTGGAATTTTCACAGAATTATTTCTTTGCCCCTAGTTTCCATGTCTCCCCTGTTTTCGGGTCTTCTGCTCTCTGTTTTTTTTTTTTTTTTGGATATGCATGATGCAACACATTTCCCCCCTCTTACCTAAGGGAAGAAAGATAAAATAAAAGAAAACCTATAATCTATACAACCATGCCTTCTTGGGCTTACAATGTAGGCTTCAAGGCCCGACAACAACTAAACCAACACAACTTTTGTCCGGGGGTCGATGTAAAACCTTAAGCTTGTGTCCTAGCATTGTCTAGTCAGGCACATGCATGCGGCTTAGTGGGTGACTTTACGGCTATCCAATCTTCAAACCTCGATGCATACCAAAGTACACACGTCGTTGGTTGGTGATTGGATTTGATGTATTCATTCCCAACACTTGAAATAACGATCTCAAGCCGTAGAACTACTAAGCATCGGGGCTTATAGATATTAAGGGTGGGGTGGCTCGGAAGTGAGGCTATGCTCGCAAGTGCACATGTGCATTTTTATTCATTACTTTCCATTGACCCCCTTACAAACATCTCAACGAAGCAACAAAAATGTAAGTAAATATTACATCGAGAACATAACAATGAAAACAAAAACGAAACAATACACACACAACAAACAACAAAAAAGATTAGTAAAAGAAAAATCTATTTTTTTTTCAAATGACCAGATTATCCACGAGGGATGAGCCATGGGTCCCCAGTGGAGTCGCCAGCTGTAGATACGTGGTTTTCGTCATTACGACGGCCACATCTACTAAAGTTTGGAGTCACCACCATTCATGTTATAAGTGGGTATGAATGGTCACCCGATGTACATTTTTCAAAAACGATATTTTTTGGCATGTAGTGACTCGCAATGGATAAAGATCAATCAAACCTTGAGATTCGGGTAAGCGGCTCGGTTGGAGAAAGGGGAAGGTGTTAGGCACCCCTTTCTCCCCGCCAAATGGCGGTAACCTCAAATTACTCGGTCATTTTGATTTAAAATAGATAATAAAAAAAAGTGCCACGTGGGGGTGTTTGTACCCTCAATAGGGATTCGCTTTTGGCTTGATCATAGGATCATCTCATTGAAGGAGATGATCCTAATGAATCATTTGCCTTAGGGACTACTCATTTAAAATGAAAATAAAAGAGAAGAAGGGGATATTAGAAGAGGGAGGAGGAAAGGATAAAGAGAGAAGGGGGGTGTGCTTCGAACCCACCTTGTACTCTTGGTCTTCTTTTCTTCTTCTTCTTCTTCTTCTTTGAATTCTCTTGAGTCCTTAGTGAGTTGAGAGTGAAGTTTTTTTTTTCTTAGAAGGTGGTATGAGAGAGTAGTAGAGTAGAAGAGGGGTGAGTAGAGTTTTCTTTTTTAAGGAGACTTGGTAACCATTTTTGGGATGAGGGGAGGGGTATTTATAGTGTTTGGAGGATGGTTTGAGGGATATAATGGGGTTAAAGGTTGAGAGAATAAAAAATGGCATGGGTTTTAGGTCCCTTGGACCATTGGGAGGTTTTAGGGCCTAGATTACTCAAAATTGCCATTTTTTGTCGTTTTGGGCCTTAGAGGCCCGTTGACCGATTTTGTTGGAAAATTGGTATTTTGAATGGAGTGGGGTATATAGGTGCGCGCCGAATCCTTTTAGTGGACCTACTAACCCATTGAGAGGTGTTAGAGGCCTTGATTTTGGCGAAAATTGATGATTCGAGCCATCGAGGCCCGTTGGCCAAATTTATTGGAACATTACTATTTTTGGGCCCTTTCGAGTGAGGGCCCGTTCAAATTGGGGTGTCTATAGATATGTTTTAGAAATTCGAATGAGGTATCTCAAACTAAAAAAACTGTAGAAACCGTATTACGCTAGGAAAATATAACTTCAAAAACATAGAAATCATCATCTTGCAGACAAAAAGAAGTTTTACGATAAAAATCACTAAAAAAATGACCAAATTATCAAAATACCCCTAACTTCAAAACATCCCTAGAGTCCACATTACACTTAGGAAAATCCTTTCAAACATATAAAACAACAAATCGAAATCAAATAAACATTTCTCCAATTTTCATAAAATTCAACAAAATTACAAAAATACCCTTCATAAAAGTTCATGATTATTTTCACAAAAAATTTCATAAATGATACAAACCAATATTCTCATTGAATTCCTTACGAAAAATTGATTCCAAAACATCCTAGAACATTGAAAAATGACTTAAAACTCAAAAAATCCTATCCGAGGGCAAAATGATAATTTTATAATTTTAATAATTAAAATTTTTGAAATTAATAATTAAAATATTAATTAATGTAAAGTAAAATCCTAATTAAAATTAAAGTCAATCAAGTAAGACTTAAGTCAAAATCCTAAAATTAAAGTCAATCAAATGAGACTTAAGTCAAAATCCTAATCAATTTAATAAGACCAAAGTCAAAACCCTAATAGAATTCTAATTAAACTCTAAAACTATCTAATGTAATTCTAATTAAACACTAACTCTATCTAAAATAATTCTAATTAAACATTAACTATATCTAAAAAACACTTTAAAAAAATCTATAAATAGGGGTATCTACAACCTATTTTCGTATCAAAAAATAAATCATAAGAAAAGTAGGTCAAAAAACTTCCCTAGCCTCCCATAAACCCTAATTTTGAAGTCCTAATTCCTTACCTAACATCCATACCCCAACTTTAGCTCAAAAAAATACCTAGAAACCCTTCAAAAATACCTAGAAATCCATAAAGAAATCAGAAAAATTCAGATATAAGAATAAGGTACTTCATCTTGGAGGTCTGAAGCGAATCCGGTGACAGATCTGAGGAGCTATTTTATCAGATCTGAGGGAAAAAAATCGTTACATTCGTCAAGGTAAATATTTTTATTATTTAGGTCTTTTTAGCAATGTAATCATTTTTGAAAATTAGTAGAGACCTGTGTTTGCTGGGCGGGGTTGGTGCCTAATACCTTCCAACCCCGTAACGTGATACCAAGACCCGTATTTTTTTTCATAGATTAATGTTATTTGCCTTTTAGAGTCATTGTTCGGTTCCTAGACCGTAATAACTAGGTGGCGATTCCCAAATCTCCAAGGTCAAAAGTGGATCTGCACACCCTGCGGATCGATGGCGCTTTCGGTAGCGACTCTGTTGGGGATTATTGAGGATCAAACTTGAAAACCCCAAGTATGGGAGCATTGCTAAAGTGACCTAGAATGTTTTTATTTTTAGTTGTTAGTTTACCTATTTATTTTGTTTTTGTTTTTATCATTCTTTTTTTTTTGTTCAATTATTGATTGTATGTTTGGATTATGGATATTCTGCTTTTGCATATTATCATCATGTTTTTTATGACTCGATCGTGAGTCGCTTAGGGTGATTCTAAATAAATGCTAAATTTCAAATGGATAATTTTATTGTGGATGGAATAGTAATTATTGGACCATGGAGATTGTTAAAAATAAAGATGCATGATGTTTTTATTAGGTAGGGTCAAGTTATTTATTATAAGGTAAACGAGTTTTAAAGAAAAGAGTTTCTCGGCGCGGAATAAGCATTAACATGGAGTTGGCATCAGCACGAAGCTGGATTGTGTATTTTTGAAAATAATTACATTAGCATGGAGTCGCCATCAACACGGAGTTGGCATCAGCACGAAGCTGGCATTGACACGGAGTCGACATCAATGCGGAGTTGGGTGGTGTACTTTTGAAAATAATTTCGTCAGCACGGAGCTGACATCAACACGGAGTTGGCATCAGCACGGAGCTGGCATCAACATGAAGTCAGTAAAACATTTTGAAAAAGGGAGTTTCATCAGCATGGAGCTGGCATCGACACGAAGTCGGTAAAACCTTTTGAAAAATAGAATTACATCAACACGAAGCTGGCATCAACATGGAGTCGGTAAAACCTTTTTGCAAAAAGAATTACATCAGCACGGAGCTGGCATCTACACGATGTTAAAAAAATATTTTTTGAAAAAAGAATTATCTCAGCACGAAGCTGGCATCGACACAAAGTCGATAAAACATTTTGAAAAATGGAATTTTATCAGTACGGAGCTGGCATCGACACGGAGTCGGTAAAACCTTTCTGAAAAAAGAATTACATCAGCGCGAAACTGGTATCGACACAGAGTTAGTAAAATATTTTGAAAAATCAAATTTTTACGAGCAAATCGGGTTGGAAGAATACACGTTTTTTGTTAGCTTCCAATTTAGTTTTATAAAATCAAGGTTGGCCAATTAGATCCCCAGGGAAAAGGCGACGCACAATGCTTTCACAGGGGCACTCTTAAATCACCTAATGTCCTTGAATAGACGTAGTCTATTCCCCTCGTATCAATAGGGCAAGATCGTTTCTAGGCACCGACTTTGATCAAGGAGTATAATGGGCGCTTTTAAAACTATTTTTTTAAATGATTAAATTTATTTGAGTTGATTGATCGGTTGTTAGCCTTGTTAGATCATAGATGGATCATATACTTAGTTCAATATGGATCGTGGACCTAATTGAAATGGATATGGGTTGTAGACCCAGTTGAAATGGATTTGGGTTGTGGACCCAGTTGTAGTCTATCTAGGTCGTGGACCCAGTCTAGATGGGTAAGGGTTGTGGATCCGGTTTGGGTGGATATGGGTTGCGGACCCGATTTAGATGGGTACAAGTCATGGACCCGATTTGGGTGGATACGGGTGGGGGTCCAATCTGGTTTGGATATGGGTTGGATCATCAAATTGGTTTGATAGTAGAAAATCTACACATTCTTTTATTTTATTGTGTTTATTTTGAAAGTGGTCGGTGGGAAGCTTGAAAGTAATAGCTCTCATTGGTTCCCGCGTCTCAGGATTAACCCGATTAGTTAAATAACCCCCTTATGGTTGTATGAAGCGTAATGGGCCCGCTTGAGGCCCAAGGTTTTAAATTATTTTGATCAGGCTCATTAACAGATGATTCCCTCCCTTTTTTTTTTTGAGATCATTGACCAACAAAAATCTATTTTTCTTAGTTTTCCAAAGTTTGGGGACTTTTCTTGAAGGTACCATTAGTGTTTGAACGATGGTAAAGGGATCCCATAAAAATAGATTGTGCTCATTGTGTTGGCCTGGATTCATACTGGTTTGTATATGAAAAACGGTTAAAACCATAATTGTCTCATCCGTGCTTTGAACACGGTTGACACATCCATATTCCCAGAACGAATAAGACCTTGGTTGTTTCATCCGTGTTTCCAGAACGGATGGGATATGAGATGTTTCATCCGTATCGGAGACACGGATGAAACATTCACTGTTTAATCTGTGTTTCTAGAACGGATTAAACACATTTTTGTCCATCCGTTTTGTGGACACGGACCAGAAAGAAATCCAGTTTCTACCATTCACAGAAACTGGTTTCTTATCCACTGTCTTCAATGTTCCCTCACTGTTTTTGTTCTCCTTTTTTTTTTGTTAGCATGACACAACAATTTCTCCCTCTTACTCAAGGGAAAAATAAAATAATACGAGAACAACCTATGCTCTATGCAAAAATGCCTTCTCGGGCTTACAATATGGGCTTCGGGGCCCGACAAAAACTTCAAGTAAATACAACTTTGTTCGGGGGTTGATGTAAACTTGATAACATGTGTCCTAGCTCATTTAATCGGGCACATGCATGAGTCTAATAGGTGGTTTCACGACTACCCGATCTTCAAACATCGATGCATACCGAAGTACGCACGTCGTTGGTTGGTGTTCGAATTTGATGTGTTCATCCCTGACACTTAAAATAACGATCTCAAGCCGTAAAACTACTAGGCATCGGGGTTAAATATATTGAGGGTGGGGTGGTCGTGCAACGGAGTTATGCTCACAAGTGTACGTGCGATGTTTCCATTTATTTCATTTTATTTTCATCGACCCCTTTACAAGTACCTTGAAATAAAGCAAAAACATAAATAAATATTACAACACGGATATGTACATGAGATTAAAAATAAAAAAAAACAAGAAGCACAAGCAACAATCAACAAACAATGTTAGTAAATAAAATAAAAAAATCTATTTTTTTTAAATGGCCGAGTTGACACGAGGGATGAACCTTGGTCCCCAATGAAGTCGCCAGCTGTAAATACATGGTTCTTGATTACGATAGTGTAGACACCCCATTTTTGCACTCGCCTGATTAGTCAACTCGTCAACCCGATTGTAACGGTTCCCAATGATGGATGTTTATTCCAATGTTTTATTTTGTTACCAGATAGGTTTCAGAAATCCAGATGAGGTATCTCGAACTGACAAAACTGTAGAAACCACGCTACGCTAGGAAAATATAACCCCAGAAACATAGAAATCATCATCTTGCAGACAAAAAGAAGTTTTATTATAAAAATCACTAAAAAATAATCAAATTATAAAAATACCCCTAACCTTAAAACGTCCCTAGAGCCCACACTACGCTTAGGAAAACTCATTCAAACACGTAAAACAACAAATCGAAACCAAATAAACCACTTCACCAATTTTCACAAAATTTGATAAAATTACGAAAATACCCCTCATAAAGTTCACGACCATTTCGCACAAAAAATTTCATAAAGACACAAACCAATATTCCCATTGAATTCCTTATGAAAACTAATTCCAAAACATCCTGAAACATTGAAAAACGACTTAAAACGCAAAAAATCCTCTCCGAGGGTAAAACAGTAATTTTATAATTTTAATAATTAAAAAATTTGAAATTAATAAATAAACCATTAAATAATGTAAAGTGAAACATTAATAAAATTAATTTAAAAATTTGAACCAAAAAAATCGATCGATCAGGCTTTCAGGCAAAATTGTTGATGGTTGCCAGGATATTTATTCAAGAACCCCTCCATCAGGGGGCCCAAAGAATTAAAATAAAAAGGGGTTCTTCAAAAATTAAAGTCAATCAAGTAAGACTAAAGTCAAGATATTAAAAGTTAACCAAGAAAAACTAAAGTCAAAGTATTAAAGTCAATCTCATAAGACTAAAGTCAAAACCCTAATCTAAACTAATCAAGTCAATCTCATAAGACTAGAATCAAAATCCTAATCTAAACTAATCAAGTCAATCTCATAAGACTAAAGTCAAAACCCTCATTGAAACCCTAAAAGAAATCCTAATCAAATCCTAATTCTTCTAAAAAACTTTATAAATAGGAGCCTCCACACCCTATTTTCGAATCAAATCAAAAATCCTAAGAGAAGTAGGTCAAAAAGCTTCCTTAGCCTCCCACAAACCCTAATTTTGAAGCCCCAACTCTTTATCTAACACCCATACTTCGATTTTAGCCTGAAAAACACGTAGAAGCCCTTCAAAAATACCTCAAAATCGATAACAAAATTCGAAGAATCCAGATCTAAGGAAGAGATACCTTGCCTCAGAGATCCAAAATTAAATCTGGAGACAGAACGATGTAAGGAATATGATACAAGGAGTAGTTATATCAAATCTGAGGGAATAGAACCGTTGCGTTCGAAAGTAAAATCTCTTTTATTTTTTTATCTAGGTTTTGTTAGCAATGTAGTCTTATTTGGGATAAGTAGATACCAGCATTGGCCGGGTGGGGTTGGTGTCTAACACCTTCCAACCCCGTAATGTGATCCCCGGATTCAGTTTTTCTTTAGTAGATTAGTTTCTTTATCCGTTTAGAGTCAGTATTCGGTTCCTAGATCGTAATAACTAGGTGACGACTCCCAAACCTCAAGGGTCAAAAGCGGATCCGCACACCCTGCGGATCGAGGGCACTTTCTGTGGTGACTCCAATGGGGACTATTGAGGATCAGACTTGAAAAACCCCATGTATGGGAGCATTGCGAGGATGACCTAGTTTTTTTTTTATTTAGTTCGATTTATTTTATTTATTTATTTATTTATGTTTGTGGTTTGATTGTGGATGATTTTGGGTATTGTATTTTTGTCCAATTAAGGGTCACTTTTTGATGACCCCTAAATAATGAGAGATTCAAATTGACATATGAAAATGATGAATGATGAAGGTTAGGACAACAATGTTAAAATATTTTTACAGAATATTCTAGTGAGAATTAAGTCTGGACACCTATTAATAAAAGGTAGATCCCATTGATTAGATTAATTTAGAATCTGAATTCACTCGATTTCGTTATCAGGAGCCTTGGATATCATCGATGCAAGTTGAATATGTAAATCTGGAATTGTTGCTGAATGAAGGTTGGAACAGTAATGTTAAAACGTTTTTACAGAATATTTTAGTCAGAACTAGGTCTGGACACCTATTAACAAAACATAGATCCCATCGAGTAGATGAATTTAGAACCTGAATTCACTCAATTTCGTTATCGGGAGCCTTTGATATCATCGATGCAAGTTCAATCTGTAAATCTAGAATTGTTGCTGAATGAATATTGGGATAGTAATGTTAAAACGTTTTTATAGAATATTATAATAAGAATTAAGTTTGGGAACCTTTAATAAAATGTAAATCTCATCGAGTAGATTAATTTAGAATCTGAATTCACTCAATTTCGTTATCGGGAGCCTTAGATATCATCGATACAAGTTCAATATGTAAATATGGAATTGTTGCTGAATGAAGGTTGCGACAGCAATGTTAAAACGTTTTTATAGAATATTCTAGTCAAAATTGGGTCTGGGTACCTATTAATAAGACGTAGATCCCATCGAGTAGATTAATTTAAAATCTGAATTCACTTGATTTCGTTATCGAGAGCCTTAGATATCATCGATGCAAGTTCAGATTGTATTTTCCTAATTCACAGAAAGTCCGAATTTATCTAGTGTTAACACAATTAATGTTCCTGAGAGCGAGCTCATTTGACACTAGGATCTTTCTTTTTGATTTTCTTTTGGGATGTGTTTCTAATTTTTTTTATAATTAAAAAAAAAATAAGGTTCATCGCTCTTCATCTCAACAATTATCATTCTATCATCAATGTAACATCTATTGGAATCTCAATTTATTTAGGATCACCCAAAACAACCCTTGATTGGACCATAAAATTACAAAAATTGTGTTTATTACAATGATTGGATCTAATTGATTATTATATACTGTACTCATTGATTGATCTACCATAATTGATGTATGCAGGAGATGTGCATGTTTAAATCTTATATTGAACTATATGAATATATTTTTGATCAATGTATGCCTGCACTTGTATGATTTAATATCCTCTCTTGTATGGTTTAATTGGACTCATGACTTAATCTGTTTAAAAAGGCCCCGGGCACACCCCACCCTGTTTTGCACACACCACATGGACGTTTACTGTTTTGCACACTTACACGTCCCATATAGCCAACGTGGCACTAGTGCGTGGCCCGGTCTCTTCGGAGATGCGACGTCATTCATAAAAACCACAACTGCAGTCACGTACCTTAGGGTATATCAAACTGGTGCATCAATACCGTCTGATCAGGTGATTCTGAGAGGTATATTGATGCACCCAGGCTGGAGCAACCTGAGCCTTTGACCTATTGTGAGCCACATAGTCACATGTCCCGATTGCCAACGTAGTACTAGTACGTGGTCGGTCCCCTCGTGGGATGTCAAACATTTATGAAAGCTACAACTCTTGACTCGTACCCGTAGGTATATACAAGATAATCCAAGTATATCAAGTGCACTTCTTGGTCAAAATCAGTGCCTAAGCGAGATCTTGCCTCGCTGTACCCTACTGTACAAGGGAGATAGAGTACGTCTATTCAAGACAAGAGATATTTAAGTGGGCCCTTGCTCAGCATCGTGCGCCACCTCTCAACTGGGGATCAAACTGGCTGTTTTTGGCTTCAGAGAAGTGAGTTGAGATTTTAGACTATCACCTATACGGTATATCAAACCAAGTCACCACGTATTGAGAGGTATATAGGTGTGCTTGGTCAAGGGTGGCCAGATAAAAATGCATTGCACGTAGTAAGCTTAGAGTCTAGAAACCTTCCCTGTAGGTCACGACTTGAACTTATCGTGGGTGTTCCCGGGTTGCTCCATTTAATCTAATCAAAAGGTAAGTAGGCGGACCGATCCACACCGTTCAAATTAAACCCGCAATATCGGTCCGACCCAACTAATAAAATGCACTAATCAATTTGAACTAATTAAACCAGTTGGCCCAATTGGCAAATGTATTTAATCGAACAACATAAAACCGGTTGGACCAATTAGTTTTAGGTTTAAAGATTCAACCTAACTTACACCGAAGAGATGCAATCAGGAGGTCAAACTAATTAGTCTGACCCAAGGTTCAACCTCAACCAGGGGTAGACCCGTAATTAACTTCTTTCACCCTTATGGTTTTTATAGACTTATAATGCATTTGGACTTAATATTTACAATCGGACCTAGGCTAATTCAGGTCAAACTCTTTTTCTCATGTGGTTAAGAATCCAACCTTCCGAGTCAATAGTTAATCTTGATCTACTTCTAATCAGGTAATAATTGCTCCTAAGCGTTCTGAACCACCGTCTGTGCCACTTTGGGTCCATGAAAAGAGTTGTCTCACCAGAGTACCTTTGTTAAGCTCAAGTAGTCAATCCTTGCCACAAGAGGAAACAAGTATCATGGATGAAACGACACTCCGTCAGATTTTAGAATCCTTTCAAGCGTAGATTATTGCTTCTGTTCAGACACAAATTGAAGTCTTGAAAACTGAAAAGATGAAGGATAAAATTGTAGAACCTCAGGCCGTGTTTGACCTAGCCGAAAATTTTGAAGATGATCAAGTACCCATCGACCCTGTGTTAGCTCATCGAATAACTCAGGTAGAAATTGCATTGAAGAATATCAAGGACCCTGACGATCTCACCCTTGGATTAGGGGCAATGACATTATTTCCTACAGTCCGTCTGTCAGAAAAGTTCACAATGCCAGATATGGATAAATTTGATGGGATTGGATGCCCTAGGACTCACTTGAAAATATATGTCGGTATCATGCAATCTCAGGGTCTAAGTGAAGAACAGATGGCCCAACTCTTCCACAGAACCCTTATAGGTCCTACCTTACGTTGGTTCATGTTACTGGACTCGTCTCGGGTAAGAACATGGCATGAATTGATGAAAGAGTTCATTGGTCGATAGTCCTTTTACACAGACATTGAACTCACAAGAAGAAATCTAGAAACGACTAAGCAGAAGTCCGGAGAAACCTTCATAGAATTCATTGCTCGATGGAGAGCTAAAGCTACTCAATTATGGGACCGACCTCAAGAAAAAGAACAAGTTAAGATCATCCTCAGGAATCTTACTCCCAATTACGCCAAGTATTTGATACCTCAATACTTGCCTACCTTCCAATCCCTTCTTGAAGCCGGAAACCAAGTCGAGGATGCTTACTCTTCAGGACTTTTTGGCAACTCGTCTGAGTCAAAACCTAAACACTTCAAACCCAGTACAAATTCCTTACAAGTGGCCAACACCTCTTTTGCCCTAACTCCTCAAGCCACTCAATCTTCACAAGCCAAGTCTAGAAGACAATTCTCCAATCTCGGGATGTCCCTTAGTGTTGCCTATAAAAAACTAATGAAAAAGGGATTGTTGACACCGTTACAACCTAAGCCGTTGCCTAACCCTCTCCCTCAAAACTTGGACAATGGGAATTCTGTGAATTCCATCAAATGCCCCGCCATGTTCTTGATAGGTGCATGACCCTCTACCATGCTATCCAAGACCTTATCGAATAAGGAAAAATTACCATACCTGCTCCTACCGCGCCTAATGTCAAAACTAACCCTTTGCCTACCTTTCAAAATCAACCCCTTCCCGCTCTGAACCTAATATCCATATCCAAACCTGAATCAGTTGACCCGATTTTCTTCATTCACTTGATCGGTTTTGATAGTACATCCTCATCATGCCAGAATGAGCTCATCCGCCCTGAGACAGTGACAGAATTAAAAAGCAAAGAGAGTATTGAAGCAATGGATTATCCAACATCAAACAAGCTTGAATCAGAACATAAGGGTATGGCAAAAGTGGACAAGCCTGAATCATCCCTCATGAAGATATTCGAAGTGGCATAGACCCTAGTGTTGTGTTTTTCTATTTAGGATCACATCCCCATTTTGAGTTTTCCTTTTAAGTGTCAGTTACGTCAGTCTTTAAATTCAGTTGGTCAATTCCATTATGTTAGGATTTATTATTTTTTAATCTTTAGTCAAGTTTGCCAGTCTATGTTTTTAATTATAATGCGTGCAATAATAATGTGAACATAAAAATCTAACATGAAGAATGACTAATTGAACTTGATAAATATTGGAATAGGAGAGTACACTCAAGAAGTGCAAACTGGTGCTACATTATCCTCAAAAGAACATGAGAAAACGATGAACTCATCAAATTCTACAGTATTCTCACATGGCCTTATGAGGATATGTTAAATGTGAACACCATTTTACCTTTCATAAGAACGGATTGCATCAAAATGGACCAGGACTTACAGTCGAGAGTGAACTTCAAAATCAAAGATCATCAAGAATGATGTAGTTGAAACCATCGACAAAAGTGCCAAGATTTGCAAGAAATGATCCATCATAAAGGACAAAAGATTTTCTCGGAGTCCTAGAAAAATTGAACAGTCGAATGTGGAAAACTCAGTCATATTCAATTTTACAAAAGAAGATTGAAAGCAGTTCATTCTCAAAAGAAGATCTTGCTCGACAAAGCAATCAAGATACCAGGTTCTTAGAATCTTGACTAGATCAAGTAACTTTCAGTAAAGGAGGCCTTCTTTGGTCGAACTATTTTCTTATCTTACCAAGAAAAATGTAATCTTCTTTAGCCCCTCGCAGCCTTAAGAAAAAAATTTCAATAGCCTTTTTCTTTCTAAATCATACTAACTAACCTTGGGAGGAAAATCCTGTATGAACTACGTTTTGACCTGATCCAAAAAAAAAATGATTTCGGGTACGTAGGCAACCCGAGAAGTTACTTCAGGCCCGGTCACAACAAAAAATAAAATATACATTCTCTTAAGGAAAGTGTCATCGAAAGGGAAAACCCCCTGTTGAAATATGCAAAAGAAAATAATACCAAACAAGGGGCATTAGAAGAAGAGAATCAAAAGAGTTGAAGGAAAAGAAAAGAAACACAAACTAGGGGCATTGAAAAAAAAGAAGAATAAAAAAATGATGACAAAAAATGCCTAACTAGGGGCATTAGAAAGAAAGAGACTTAAGAGAGTTGTCTAAAAAGGAGAATGTCATACTAGGGGCATTTTGGAAAGTTGAGCTTTATACTTTTTCTTTCTAAATCATGTCCTAAGCCCACCTACTAAGTCCTCCTGAATGTTAATTGATTTGGTTAAGGTCCAGAGAATCAAAGGTTGTTAAGTTGAGTATCCGAGATCATCAAAAAGAAAGAAGCTCGCTAAGTTAAAAACCTGCAAGGGCGACTTAGGCAAAAGTTTGGGCATAACATAAAAAAAAAGCAAGCCTGCTAGGTTGAAAATCTGAAAAGACGACCTAGGCAAAAATCAAGGCATCTTCAAAAAAGGAAAAAACAAAGCCCGCTAGATTGAAAACCTGAAGAGGCGATCTAGGCAAAAATTAGGACATCGTCAAATGGAAGGAAAGATCCCACCTAGAAAGAAAATTCAGAAAAAAAGCTGACATAGAAGCTAAGGAATGTAGAAAATCGTTCAAGTCAGGACATTCATTTTTCAGTTAAGAGCTCACATTTGACAATGACAATGTTGAAGTTGAAGAAACTCAAAAGTCTTTCTTTTGAATACTCTAAGATCTTTAGTAGTATCTGCTAATGGAAAATGTAGAACCATTGACCACTTTAAAGAGGAAGATCTTATATTCCGATATTTATCAAAGTCCACCTCAAGCATTTTTCAAAAAGAAACTCGAAAGAGAATGATCAATTCCTTATTGCACATATGATAATCTTAAGAGTCTTGAACATTTAAAGGAATGTCGGTCTTTCTGTCTGTCAGAGTTCGTAACTTTTCATCAACTTTCCAAGTGTAATCCATTTTATCAATTTCATAGGCCAGTTTCAGATATAAGTCAACCTTGAAACTGGGGCATTTTTTTAGGATAATTATGATTCCGAAGTTTTCATTCTTGATTCCATGATTAAAAAGAGAAATCTTATTCAAAAGCTTAAAAGTCCGGCGAAGCTCAATCATAATTATGAATCCAGATGCATGATAAGCCAATAAAGACCAATCTCTCAATCGTTGAGCTCGATAATACTAAATCTTTAATTGATCCAAGTCCAAGAAGCGTGGCTCCATTGAGTTCGAGTCCGAGAAACGAGACTCCAACTCCTTTGATTCGTAAAATGAGTTAACAGGATTGTTTAAGTTCCTGCGAACCCAAGCCCGAAAAACGTGGCTCCAACAAGTTTGAGTCCAAGAAATGAAACTCTAACCTTTTTTGAATCATAAAATGGATTAACAAGATTGTTTAAGTTCCTGCGAACCCAAGCCCGAGAAGCGTGGCTCCAGCAAGTTTGAGTCCGAGAAACGAGATTCCAACCTTTTTTGAATCCTAAAATGAATTAACAGGATTGTTTAAGTTCCTGCAAACCTTAGCCTGAGAAACGTGGCTCCAGCAAGTTCGAGTCCGATAAGCGAGACTCCAACTATGACAGGATTGTTTAAGTTCCTGTAAACCTTAGCCAGAGTCCGAGAAACGAGACTCCAGCTTTGTTTGAATTATAGAATGAATTAACAGGATTTTTTAAGTTTCTAAAAACCAATCTTTTTGAATCATATAATGAATTGACAGGATTGTTTAAGTTCCTGTAAACCTTAATTCGAGTCCGAGAAACAAGACTCTAACTTTTAGAGGATTGTTTAAGTTCCTGTAAACCTTAGCTAGAATCCGAGAAACGAGACTCCAGTTTTGAATTAACGGGATTGTTTAAGTTCTTGCAAACCTCAGTTCAAGTCCGTGAAATGAGACTCCAATCATTTGAAATAGGATTTTTTAAGTTCCTACAAACCTCAACCCAAAAAACACGATAAGCTTGAGTCCGATGAGCGAAACTCGAATTTTTTTCAAACTCTGAAAAAATTTCGATAGGATTTAATGAAGTTCCTAGATCTCCTGATTCTGATAATGTTATGATTTTAATTATCTTGTTGTTCTGACTTGCCATAATTTAATATCATACGAGTGTTTTCATTGCATATGTGCATTTCAATCTGAATCATCATCGTCAATGAGAGAAGATCTCTAAGACCTGACATTTGTTGTTATCGATGAGGGTTTAATCTCAATGATTCGATAAATTATTCCGCGAGCATCACACCATTGCACACACGTGCACTTTTGCATAAGTCAAAGAGAATTTTTCAAAATTCGAGGATTTGACATTTTTAGTCCAGGGAGAACTTACCTTCAAGGATCTAGACACCCTGACAAACCACCAAATCAGGTTGCAAAAATGAAATGTCATTGACTTTGGCATTCAGATGTCGCACTATCTACCAAAATAGATTTGCAATCCAGTTTGCTTCTACCCTCTGCCAAAGGGGGGCATCTGTAGACGCCCCATTTTTGCACTCGCCTGATTAGTCAACTCGTCAACCTGATCACAACGGTTCCCAATGATGGATGTTTATTCCAATGCTTTATTTTGTTACCAGATAGGTTTCAGAAATCCGGATGAGGTGTCTCGAATTGACAAAACTATAGAAATCACGCTACGCTAGGAAAATATGACCCTAGAAACATAGAAATCATCATCTTGTAGACAAAAAGAAGTTTTACGATAAAAATCACTAAAAAATAATAAAATTATTTGTGGCGCCCTGCCGAACACTAACACAAATCCCCATGTCAGATTTCAAGGTACGAGGTGGCACCTCGAAATTTCGACATGGTCTCCTCTGTTTATGTTAGCATTCCAAGGCGATTCAACCTGCACCTGATAAACGACATGCAATCCTGCATAGAACAAACAAAATATAATACTAGCGGAAGCCTATATACGTCTAATAATGTTCGATAGATCAGAGTGCGGAAGAAGAAAAATTATATACAGGATTATACAAAATTCCTCACTCTAACAGAATTCCTAACACTCAAGACAAATCCATAAGACTACTTGGAGAAACTGACACCACTAGGGGGTATAGTCCTAGTACTTACCAGGTGACGGACTCTAGTTGTCTATCTGACCAACCAGATGATCCTCATTCATTTTCTACACTTATTTCGCCAAGCTTCAGATCTGAAACTAAAAAAAAATGGAGAAGGAAAGGGTGAGTAACAATGGTTACCCAGTAAGGAAGCAACAATTTCTGCCAATAACCTCTCCTAACATGAACGAATAAACATACTGAATCATTTTAAAATAAACAAAGTTTTACAAAAGAAAACTACGATTAACTGGTACATATAGCCAGGGATGAGCAACTAAACATTTTAAAACTCACATTACATCGATCAGCAGTACTCACTATAACATTCTCTTTTTATAAAAATCTAATTGATCAAATGGAAACAATAAACATGCATTTCATTTTATATATCAAAATAAGCAACCGATACATAATACACAATGGTGGAGTATTGGAATTAGAGAGTTGGGATTCACGACTGGATCGCTCCCAGTCGGGACATGATGTTACAATTCTTCTCTGGCTTTTAGTTCCTGATTTTGTGGCTGGTCGCTGTTTACCACGTTTGGTTGACCATTTATCCGGCTCAGGCTGGTCGTTTGACGTGACCGTAAGCAATGGGTCTCTTTTCGATGTGTCAGAACGTTCGACTACTATAGATTGTTAGTGATCACTGACTAATCATCGTCGTCTATGCCTATCAGGCGTACATGTGATTCCCAAATATACAAACCATTCGTATACGACCACCTTTACATTACAAGTTCACTAGTAAAGATAGAGAGGAATAAACCCGGATTCCAGTTGTGACTCCACTCTCATACGCGTCCCATACCACGTATGAGCTTGGTGGTCCCTACCGTACATCCCAGGATAATACACCACTCCGGATGATATGATGCACTATCCCTTCAGGCATTCACAAACTCTTTAACAGCTCACAAAATAGCTACTTATATATATTATTTTCATTTGACAACAAAAGAGAAATTAACAATACAAGGTTGAGAATAGATATCCAGTTTCCTACCATGCAAGTGTGGCCACCCGGCCTAAAATAAATAACATAACAGAGCGCCTCGCGCTAACAGAAAGTAAATAAACATGCAACCAGTAACATTATCCCTGGATATCCGTTCACCAACCTGCATACAACACAACAACGTAAAATGCAGACATTACCCCTCGGGTGTGACTCTGACATTTTACCGTTTCATACCCTTTTTCTTTTTCTTTTTTTTTTCCGATTTTTACAGTTTTCAATCTCTTCAATAAAATATCCATTTTCTGATATTCATCAACTCAAAATGAGTTCATTGAATATTAAATCACATTTTCCAACTATAGAATTTATTTCTATCAATAATATTGAAAAAGAATACAATTTTTATATCAAAACGGGGTCCGAACAGTGCACAAGACCCAATTTATGGAAATAACCCGTTATAATACTCTACCCACGTATAATTTGTTAAAAATACAATTAAACATATCAAACATGCAATTTCTGGCGTGAATTTTGAAATAAACAAAGAATTCTATATTTCGAAAATACATCCAAATTTTTCCAATAAAATCCTAAATGCAATTTTCACAATCTACGATTACTAATAGAAATTGAAAGTTCCTTACAATCTCTAGGCGAAAGGATCAAAGCGTGTGCGCGAAAATCGAGGCGATCGGCGCGGAAATCGAGACGGACCGAACTTCGAAGCGATTGATTTTTGAAATCGACCTGGTGGTTTTGAAGATCTCGATGTGCTCGTCTCTTCTCCCTTCTACGGCGAAAGGCGGTTTGACCCCGAAACCGATGAAAATCGAGGTCGAAGTTACGAAAATCTCCGTATAAAAATACGACTGATTTTTGACTATACGGGGTGAAAAATACGAGAAAACGGAAGGAATTTGGTTGGGTTATGTAGAGAATGAGGCTGCGGGCGTTTCTCCCTTCTACGTCGAAAGACGGTTTGACCCCGAAACGGACGAAATCCGAGGTCAAAGTTTCGAAATTTCCGTATCCAAATACGGCTGATTTTTGACGATATTGGATGAAATAGAAAGTGAAACGAAGAAAGGTTGGGTGGGTTTTGTAGAGAACGTAGCTGCGGACCTTTTTCTCTTCTGCGGCGATCGTCGAAAATGGACCGTTTGCGAGAGATCTGAAGTGGAAAAATCGGAGGAAAAACAAATTTCTTTTTTTTCGTTTTTTTTTTTTTCGCACTGTTTGGACGAGTGGGGAAGATGAGAGAAAAAAAAAATTTTAAAATGTTATTTAAATAAAATGTGGGACGAATTCGGTATTTTGTCAATTATTTCGATCAATGATAATTTGATCATCCGGATTCCAAAACTGACAAATGAATACTCTATTTCATCTAATTTTTCGTTCCGGATCTAATGGTATAATCAATTTCTACAAATTATGTCTCCATCAAAAGTTTACATTTTTGGCCTGAGGTGACCCATAAACTTGATGTCGTTTTCGTTTTTGACGATAATTCGACTTTCTGGTCTCCAAATTTGACAAATAAATAGTCTATGTTGAATAATTTTTCATTATGAACCCAATGGTATGATCGAATTTTACAAATTATTGCTTTAACAAAAAGTCACTATTTTAGCCTGGTCCGACCCGGTAATCGAGGATTTTGCAACTTTTATATTCGAACTCGCATTTGAGCATGCTTACAAGCTAAACTATGTTTTTCGATCATTTTGAATCTAATGGTGAGGTCAGATTCCATTAAAAATGATCAGAAACATCCTAAAATTTTACCCCTAAATCCCACTTTCAAGATTTTCTTAAAATTTCACTATTTATTTTTTCCTCGAGATACGAATTAAAAATTGGGGGTGTTACATTACCAAAATACCCCTAACCTTAAAACGTCCCTAGAGCCCACGCTACGCTTAGGAAAACTCATTCAAACACATAAAATAACAAATCGAAACCAAATAAACCACTTCGTCAATTTTCACAAAATTTGACAAAATTATGAAAATACCCCTCATAAAGTTCACGACCATTTCACACAAAAAATTTCATAAAGACACAAACCAATATTCCCATTGAATTCCTTATGAAAAAACTAATTCCAAAACATCCTAGAACATTGAAAAACGACTTAAAACGCAAAAAATCCTCTTCAAGGGCAAAATGATAATTTCACAATTTTAATAATAAAAATTTGAAATTAATAAATAAACCATTAAATAATGTAAAGTGAAACATTAATAAAATTAATCTAAAATTTTGAATCAAAAAAATCGATCAATCAAGCTTTCAGGTAAAATTGTTGATGGTTGTCAGGATATTTATTCAAGGACCCCTCCATCAGGGGGCCCAAAGAATTAAAATAAAATGGGGTTCTTAAAAAATTAAAGTCAATCAAGTAAGACTAAAGTCAATCTTAAAGTCAATCAAGTAAGACTAAAGTCAAGATATTAAAAGTCAACCAAGAAAAACTAAAGTCAAAGTATTAAAGTCAATCTCATAAGACTAAAGTCAAAACCCTAATCTAAACTAATCAAGTCAATCTCATAAGACTAGAGTCAAAATCCTAATCTAAACTAATCAAGTCAATCTCATAAGACTAAAGTCAAAATCCTAAATTAAAATCCTAAAGACTAAGTCAATCTCATAAGACTAAAGTCAAAACCCTAATTGAAACCCTAAAAGAAACCTAATCAAACCCTAATTCTTCTAAAAAACTTTATAAATAGGAGCCTTCACACCCTATTTTCATATCAAATCAAAAATCCTAAGAGAAGTAGGTCAAAAAGCTTTCCTAGCCTCCCACAAATCCTAATTTTGAAGTCTCGACTCCTTATCTAACACCCATACTTCGATTTTAGCCTGAAAAATACCTAGAAGCCCTTTAAAAACACCTCAAAATCGATAATAAAATTTGAAGAATCCAGATCTAAGGAAGAGATACCTTGCCTCAGAGATCTGAAATCAAATCTAGAGACAGAACAAAGTAAGAAATACGATACAAGGAGCAGTTTTATCAAATCTGAGGGAATAGAATCGTTGCGTTCAAAGGTAAAATCTATTTTATTTTTTTATCTAGGTTTTGTTAACAATGTAGTCTTATTTGGGATAAGTAGAAATCAACATTGGCCAAGCGGGGTTGGTGCCTTACACCTTCTAACCCTGTAATGTATTCCCCGAATTCAGTTTTTCTTTAGTAGATTAGTTTCTTTATTCATTTAGAGTCAATATTCGGTTCCTAGATCGTAATAACTAGGTGGCGACTCCCAAACCTCAAGGATCAAAAGCGGATCCGCACACCTTGCGGATCGAGGGCGCTTTCAAATAGCCATATCTACTAAGGTTTGGAGTCGCTACCATTCATATTGTAAGAGGATGTGAATGGTTACCCGATGCACATTTTTTGAAAAGTGTGTTGTTTTTGGCACATAGTGACTCTCGATGGATAAAGTACCGATCAACCTCGAGATCGGGATAAGCGGCTCAGTTGGAGAAAAAGGAAGGTGTTAGGCACCCTTTTCTCCCAACCATGTGGTGGTAACCTAAACTCAACTCGATCATTTTTAATTGAAAATGCAAAATAAAAGTAAAGTACTACGTGTCGATATCTTGTACCCTTAGTAGGGATTTGCTTTCGATTTGATTATAGAATCATCCCATATAAGGAGATGATCATTTGAGTCATTTGCCTCGGGAGCTAAGTGTGATTTGAAAATATTGGTTATGGTTATGGGTTCATTCTCATAAGTTGAGAAGAACTTGAACACCAATTACCTCAAAACAATTGAGGGATTAAAATTGGTTTTGTTTCCAAAATTGATTACAACCCTTATACTTTCGACCAGACCAAAGTTCGATCTACCAGAGATACGGGAGGGGGATCATTGCATCTTAAGTCCTTATAAAATAAAAATAAAGAGAGGAGGGGGATAATAGAAGAGGGAGGTGGAGAGGGTAGGGAGAGAGGGGGGATTGCCTTGAACCCACCTTGAAGCTTCTCTTTTCTTCTTTCCTTCTTCTTCTATGTCTTCTTGAATCCTTAGTGATTTAGGAAAATGTCACTATTTTTCTTGTATAATTGAAATAGTAGAGAAGAGATGATGAGAGAATTGGATTGATTATGTATTTTTGTGAGAGACTTGGTAAATGAGAATTGATAAAATTTTTGTGATGAGAATTGGGTAATCATTTTTAGGAGAGGAAAAGGGATATTTATAGGTGTTGGGAGGATACTTTAGGGATATAATGGGATAAAGTGTGAGAGAGTAGAAAATGACACATGTTTTAAAGGTGGGGGTTATGAAATTAGGAGTTGGAGAGGGGTAATTATGTAATGGAGGTAAATGGATTGTGTTTTGATTCAAATGGTTTTGATCTTATCCAAACCATTTGGGTAAAGTGTTTGGTGATGTGAGATGATGGGTGTTTAAGAGGGTGGTTGATTGGTTGAATGGTGTTTGATTTAAGATAATAGAGGTTGTAATATGGTGGTTGAGTGTTTGGTGAGTTGAGGGGAGTGGGTTATAATTAGATTTTGGGAGGATGAGGGAGATGGTGACATGTGGCAAGATGTGTGAAGATTAGATGTTTAGATGAATTGATAGGAGAAAATAAATGTTTGATTTGAGAAAATGGGTGCAGGTTTAGGTTGTAGAGATGAGTTTATAGGAAATGATGATGGTAGATTAGGGGAAAGTATGATGATGGTAGGTTAGGGGGAGGTGTGGGTTGGAGGTGTTTGATTTGAGAGAACGAAGGTTTATAGGGAGTAATGAGGGTAGGTTAGGGGAAGGTATGGGTTGATGTGATTTTTTAGAGAAAAGGTGATGTGGATAGTTAATTTTTTAAAGAAGGGTGATGGGGTGGGTGATTTGATGAGGGAGGTGAGAGGGGGTGATGGCATATGTCACTTTTTTTATGATAAAAGAGTGATTGGTTGATGTGGGTTGTGGTTTATGGATTAGGGTTGTGGGTTAGATATGAATTGGATATGGATTTGGATTTAGGGGCATTGGGCTTATGTTTTAGGATAGGTTTTGGGTTTTAGGAATTGGTTGGGATCATTTTGGATTGGATTTGGGAGGGTGGATACGTTTTAGGTTTTTAGATGATATGGGATTGGATTTAGGTTAGGAGATAATGCGAGAAATACATTTTAGGTGACTTGTGGGTTCGTGGGCCTTAGATGGGCTTTAGGTTTTTTCGGATTTGAAGATGGAGTGGTGAGGGTAGAGGAAGTGATAGGCGTCCCAAGTATCATTTTAATTTTATCCATTTTTTTGAGGTTTTGAAATTATTGGATTAATCAAAATGTCATGTGTTGGCAAATCGGACTTTTTAGGCCCATTGGTGAATTTTATAGAAAATTTGGCATTTTTGATTTTGGAAGCGGAGCGACGAATATTGGGAAAGCGTAGGGTAGGCCGAGTCCTTTTGGTAGGCCCCCTAAACCATTAAGAGGTCTTAAGGGCCTTGGTTCGATCAAAATGTCACTTTTCAATGACTTGGGCCCTTAAGACCCATTGGCCCATTTATTTGGAAAATCGGTATTTTTAGTAATAAACCTTAGAAATTTCAGGCGTACTGTCCGAGTCTTAATTCTTTTGTCAACATCAAATTGATGAGGTTCACCAGGTCAATTAATTGTTCTGCTGGAACTCTCCCCTATCTTCTTGCCTTGTTCTTTAGAGAAGTGTTCAATTTTGGTGTCCAAACTTGAAACCTTCATCACTAGCTCATTAAGAATCTTCCCATAGATCTCTGTGGTTTCCTTCAAGAGACCCATCATCTCATCGAGTTTGGCAATTCGTATTCATTCCGCCATTCCAGAATCTACCGCTCTGATACCAATGTTACGTGCCTACTTAGATCGGATCACAAAAATAATAAAAAAGAAGAAAAAGTTTGAGATTGATCTTATTCGAGGGAGATCAGACCTTATAAGCCACCAATTCGAGATGGTAAATCTCCAATCCAATTAAGAATTAAATATCTTTTCTCTATTTTTTCATTAATCTCACAATGAATTTAAATAGAGAGAAACACTACTTTAACTAGTCACTTATCCAAACTACCCACTCTCCTACTCAAGGAACTACCCCATAACCATAACTCTTACACAATTCGTAACTACCCTTACCCATTACCTAAGACACCTTAACTAATTGAAACTATAAAATAATTAAAATAAAGTACATCAAATTTTGATACAAGAGAATAATTTCTAGACACATAACATCCACTTTGTTTCTGAGAGAGAGTAAACCGACACCCATATGAGATTGAAAGAGAGATAATGAGAGAGAACGAAGTAGATCGAGATTTCTTTAGTGCTATTTTTGTAGATTGAAAGTATTGAGTATTTGAGGTTAGAGAGAGAGAGAGAGAGAGAAAGAGAAAAGCTCATGGGAGGAAAGGTTTTTGTCGAGAGATGAAACGAGAGGGTTTTGAAGATAGAGATTTATGTTTTGGTAAAACAAAATAACCTTAAGATGTCTTTGATCTGTCAAAAATGTCTAAGAGATTTGGACCGCCGAATAGCTTGGTCGAATCTACCCACTTTTCACATAATGGGGTTGGCTCAATGGCAATTTCAGACCTATGAGTGGTTAATTCTCATAAGTTGTGCGTTAGATATAAAGTATAAGCATTAATTCCTTAGGGACCACCCTCGAGGACCCACACTCACTTAGTACATGTGATATGCAGGTTTTGCACATGCCCTAGGACTAGTCCTTAGACAAGACCATGGTCTATAGACCGGTCAAAGTCCAGTACGGGTTTGATCCATTGTTTACAAGGATACCCAATTATCAAAAAAATATAGAGTCATGATGAATACACGCGGTCTTTGTAGGTGGTTGTGTACGCGGTTGGCATGGCAAGGGCACAGAACTATAGATCGTTTTCATCGGGATACACAAGAAAAATATGTGTGGTTCTGTGCCCTTGCCATGTTAGTCGCATACCCAACTATGTACCAAGACCGCGTGCATTGATCACTATTCAAAAAATATATATAGGGTCAGGATCAAGGGACATGTGAAAAAACATATGTAAAAACAATGTACCATTAATAAAATTTCAAAATATGGGTTAGAAGTTTCAGATTGAGCTGATTTTTTGTGAGGATAATCTCTATGATGGGAAGATCATCTGAAAAAAAAATCAGTCCAATCTGAAACTTCTAACCCCATTAAAAGTGATTTAGAATGTGGACTATCGATTTTTTTGTCAATAATTTGTAAATCACTTTTGATGGATTTAGAAGTTTCAGATTGAGCTGATTTTTTGTGTGGATAATCTTCTTATCATAGTAACCATCCTTGAAAAAAATCAGCTTAATCCAAAATCTCTAACCCATATTTTGAATAACCATTGTTT
This sequence comes from Akebia trifoliata, assembly GCF_017979445.1. Lineage (NCBI taxonomy): Eukaryota > Viridiplantae > Streptophyta > Magnoliopsida > Ranunculales > Lardizabalaceae > Akebia > Akebia trifoliata. Next base: position 13,640,471 of record NC_141390.1, read on the forward strand.
TTACATATGTCCCTTGAACCGCCCCCATATATATATATATATAATATATATATATATATATATATATTATATATATATATATATAATATATATATATAGGATGGCGTTATTACGACCCCCATTACGACTCACTATTTGTCTTATATGAGAAAAAATGTTTGGAATGGGCTGATTTTTTATGATGATGATCTCTGTGATGAGGGGATCATCCTGGCAAAAAATCATCCCATTCCAAAACTTCTAACCCCATCAAAATTGATTTACAAAAATTGGACAGTCTAAAATTTTGCAACTTGTAAATATGGGGCTAGAAATTTCATAATGAGCTGATTTTTGGCAAGGATGATCTCCTCACCATAGAGATCATCCTCACAAAAAATCAGCCAATTCCAAACATTTTTTCCCATCTAAGACAAAATGGTGTGTCGCAAAGGGGGTCGTAATGGGGGTCTACGGAACCCGACCCATATATATATATATATATAGATATATAGGGTCCCGTTCAGCAACAAACATTTTGGCAAAACATTTTTCAAAACATGGGTTAGAGGTTTTGGAATGGGCTGATTTTTGGTGAGGATGATCTCTACGGTGAGGAGATCATCCTCACCAAAAATCAGCCCATTCCAAAACTTCTAGCCCCAGTTTACAAGTTGAGAAATCGTGGAGCGTCCATTTTTTGTAAACCATTTTTGATGGGGTTAGAAGTTTTGGAATGGCTGATTTTTGGTGATGATGATCTCCTTTCAAATGTTTTGTCAAAATGTTTGTCAAAATGTTCAGCAACAAATGTTTTGCCAAAATGTTTGTCAAAATGTTCAACAACAAACATTTTGGCAAAACATTTTTCAAAACATGGGTTAGAGGTTTTGGAATGGGCTGATTTTTGGTGAGGATGATCTCTACGGTGAGGAGATCATCATCACCAAAAATCAACCCATTCCAAAACTTCTAACCCCATCAAAAATAGTTTACAAAAAATGGACGCTCCACGATTTCTCAACTTGTAAACTGGGGCTAGAAGTTTTGGAATGGGCTTATTTTTGGTGAGGATGATCTCCTCACCGTAGAGATCATCCTCACCAAAAATCAGCCCATTCCAAAACTTTTAACCCATGTAGGACAAAAATGGTTGGCTAAAATGTTGGCCAAAATGTTTGGTGCTGAACGGGACCCATATATATATATTAAAATTATTTTTTTAATATTTTAAAATAAATAATAAACATTTTTCTCTCCAAAATTTTTAAGGATAACCACAAAACTCGATGACTTCAATTTAATAGATTGGCTTGCTAATTTTCCAAGTTAAACTGGGTAAGTCGGTTCCAATGAGCTTCAGAGTCGAGTCACCTTAAAATCCAATTGAGTTGAGTTCACTTGACAGTGTTTTGAGTTGATTTGATTAATTTTAAAATTATTACAAGTTACTCTTGAAAATATCTTTTGAGAGCTTCTGTTGCCACACCAATATTTTCATTTGTATCGCCATTCATATGACACCGACAAATAACAAAAACATAAACTTTGATGTGGCAATAGAAGCTGTATTTTATTTATTTATTTTTATTTTTTTAATTTTGAGATAGCCCAGGAGATTATGTGAAAATTAGAAAAAGCCTACGTTTCTACTCCTCTGACTTTGGTCTTTTATAAGAGATTGACAAAAATACCCTCATCTTCAAGTATCTGTAACCTCTCCCAAAACTCCATCATATTCTCGAATTTTAGAATTGGAGATCGATAAAATCATGACGTTGAGAATGAAAGTAGAAGTAAAGTTTTTACTTAGTGATAGAGGATAATGGACTCTTGTGGAAAAGGACAAACGATTCTTAGCAAGATGTCCCATTGCAGTAAAGTCTCTCGTAGTCGACTGTAGTCTAGAGGGCATCTAAAACTTTGAGAGATTTTTTGGTCAACTAATTGCACGAAAACCAATGAGGGTAATTTTGTAAATTAGGGATGCCCTCTATTCAGTAGACTCGTGATCGATCGATCTGGGATTACAAGAAATCTTGGATTTACATTTTTGTGAGCAAATAATTTTCTTCGCCTTTTATCAAAACTGAAGGCTTCCTTAAAATTAGCCCATATAATAAGTTATTTATAAAGAAGACGCATTTGAAATTGAGAAATTTCCATTTCATTCTTGTTTTAATTACGAGTAAATCTACAGTTTTCCAAATTAAAATATTTTGGGTAAGTGAGGAAAAATCTACTGTTTTACAAAGAGAAAATGTCTGATTAACCATTTATTAAAATTAAAGCAAGAAAAATATTTACTAAATTTTTCTCCACTTATATATTAACTTTTAATTATGAAAATGGTAGATTTACCATTTCTTGGTATTAAAATGAATAATGGTCTGAAATAGGAATTTTACACTTTTTTTTTTCTACCTTTGTGAATTTTCTCAAAAATAAAAAACAATATCATTAATAACAACAAATAAAAATAAGATAAAAAAAGAAAAGAAAAAAAATATAAGGATAATAAGGAAAAGTAAATGTGATCATGACGTTTGGGGCAGAGAGAGGAGCATTTATTATGAAAAGGCTTTAAGAGAGAGAGAGAGAGAGAGAGCGCGACTAAGGATGTAAGAAAAGATTATCTTTCACTTCCCTTGTTGCAAGACATCACTATTCTTCTGGTACTAGTTTTTGGTACTCTTGTCCATCACATGTGCGTACATAGCATGCAATGAATCGATAGCAGAATCCCACGCTAGATCGAAACCGTGTTCCGTGCTCTAAGGGGAAGGGTAAATGGGTAATAGTTACGGTAAATGTCTTTCAAACCCAGTAAATATTCCACATGGGCCCTGGAAGTAAAATCTACGGATGTTGAACTAACCTACCTCACTGAATTGAAAAGTTGAAGTTGTTACATGTATGAAGGAGGATCTAGTCAAATAAGGAGCGGATCAAGGGACATGAAAAAACATATGTAAAAACAATATAACATTAATAAAATTTTAAAATATGGGTTAGAAGTTTGGGATTGAGCTGATTTTTTGTGAGGATGATCTCTATGATGGGAAGATCATCCGAAAAAAAAAAAAAATCAGTCCAATCTGAAATTTCTAACTCTATTAAAAGTGATTTAGAATGTGGATCGTCGATTTTTTATCAATAATTTGTAAATCACTTTTAATGGATTTAGAAGTTTCAGATTGACTTGATTTTTCGTAAGGATGATCTTCTCATCATAGTGACCATCCTCAAAAAAAATCTGCTCAATCCAAAACCTCTAACCCATATTTTGAAAAACCATTGTTTTTTACATATGTTTCTACATATGTCCCTTGAACCGCCCCCCATATATATATATAGGGCCAACTTTTTAGCGAACTTTTTGGCAAAACATTTTTCAAAACATGGGTCAGGAGTTTTGGAATGGGCTGATTTTTGGTGAGGATGATCTCTACGGTGAGGAGATCATCATCACCAAAAATCAGCCCATTCCAAAACTTCTAACCCCATCAAAAATAGTTTATTAAAAATGGACGGTCCACGATTTTTCAGCTTGTAAACATGGGTTAGAAGTTTTGGAATGGGCTGATTTTTGGTGAGGATGATCTCCTCACCATAGAGATCATCCTCACCAAAAATCAGCCCATTCCAAAACCTCTAACCCATGTTTTGAAAAATGTTTTGCCAAAAAGTTTGTTAAAAAGTTGGCCCTTGAACGCCACCCATATATATATATATATATAGATAGATGGGTCCCGTTCAGCACCCTAAGCTTTACCACACACTTTAACAAACGTGTTTTGTCTTACATGGGTTAGAAGTTTTGGAATCGGCTGATTTTTGGTGAGGATGATCTCTATGGTGAGGAGATCATCCTCACCAAAAATCAGCTCATTCCAAAACTTCTAACCCCATCAAAAAGGATTTGCAAAAAATGGATGGTCCACAATTTTTCAACGTGTAAACATGGGGCTAAACATTTCAGAATGGGCTGATTTTTGGGGAGGATGATCTTCTAATCATAGAGATCATCCTCACCAAAAATCAGCCCATTCCAAAACTTCTAACCCATGTAGGACAAAAAACGTTTGTTAAAGTGTGTGGTAAAACTTAGGGTGCTGAACATTTCCCATAGATAGATAGATATATATATGGTTCCCGTTCAGCACCAAACATTTTGGCCAACATTTTAGCCAACCATTTTTGTCCTACATGGGTTAGAAGTTTTGGAATGGGCTGATTTTTGGTGAGGATGATCTTTACGGTGAGGAGATCATCCTCACCAAAAATCAGCCCATTTCAAAACTTCTAGCCCCATGTTTTCAAGTTGAAAAATCGTGGACCGTCCATTTTTTTTAAACCATTTTTGATGAGGTTAGAAGTTTTGGAATGGGCTGATTTTTGCTGATGATGATCCCCTCACCGTAGACATCATCCTCACCAAAAATCAGCCCATTCCAAAACTTCTAACCCATGTTTTGAAAAATGTTTTGCCAAAATGTTTGTTGCTAAACATACATATATATATATATATATTATCTAAGCTGATCAAGAGTTTATTTACGTAATTTAATTTAGTCATATGTGAATTATCATTTTAGCTTCATGCATTCTAAAAATATGTATAAAGCTCAAGTAAATTTGATAAATGTATAATTTGTGGGAACCATGGTTTTAACAATCGTCCTAAACCAAGATGATTCATCTAAGTTATGGGAGACTTTTTGGATCTCCCATCCCTCAAGATATGAGTTACAAAGATAATAAGTATTTCCTTGAAAAACTTCTTATAATAACAGATTGACTTCTCCTTGAGATGCGATTTACAATTGATAATCAACTCAAATCATCTTCTCCACTGTAACTTTGAGTTCTAATCGTCTCTTCCGATGATGTATCAGAATCTCCGGTCACTAAGGGTGCACATGGTTCGGATTGGTTTGGATTTGTGGCAAATCAGAACTAAACCAAACATGATCTTTTCTACAAATTTGGAATCGAACTAATCTGATCACCCTATAGAACCAAACCAATCCAAACCAAAATTTGGATCCAAACTAATCCAATCACCCTATAGAACTAAACCAATACAAACCAACCTTGGTTTAGATCGGTTCTCAGTTCTCATACTTATTATTTTCAATAGTAAAATAAAAATAGTTGAAACTTAAAACTAAGCAAAATAAATATTAAACAAAACATCACGCATAACATATAACACGCATAAACAAAGCATCAACGTATTTATTATTTCAATATAAACAAATCATCATGTATAACATATTAAAAATAAATATTATGAAAAAAATTAGAAAATAAAACAACAAAGCCAATTTTAACACTTACCTTGTAAAAGATGATTGAAGATCAAAGTCATTCTTAAAATCAATATCAAGAACCTGAATCAAAATGTGATTGTTCATATATATTATAATAAATATAAAAATTGGTTTGGTTCGGAAGCCCTAACATTTACCCAATTTCTTGCCAAGTTTTTACGGCATAAGATAGAAATGCATCTGATAGTTGAGAGAGATGTTTATGATTTTAAAATAAAAAGTAATGTAATTACAGAACGCTCCCTCCTCAATTTTTTATTCTGTTTTAAATCCCTCACAACACAAAACCCTCTTCTTTGAACTTTGTTTGCCCAAATTACAGAATCAACAAAAACCTCTCTCTCTCTCTCTCTCTCTCTCAAGTTTAATTAAAAAACACTTCGACGCCATCGCCGCCTCTCTCTATCTCAAGTTAACTTCGAACATCTCTCTCTCTCTCTCATATTTTAGTTCAAACGACCCAACGCCATCACCGTTGATCTCTCTCTCAAAACCTTCTCTCGTCGTCACCATTGCCGTCAATCTCTCTCAATTTCGATCGAACGGGTATTTCTTTCACTCTCGAGTCTTAGGAAAATCGATTGGGTTTTTTATTTTATTTTATTTTTTATTGTTGTTGAACTTGAAAGATAATGTGGATGGGTTTTTTTTGAAACTTAAACGATTTGAAAGAAATTAGGGTTTTTGAAACTTAAACGATTTGAAATCATTTTTTTCCTATTTTTTTTGTTAAATAAAACAAAAACAATTAGTTTGGCTAGAACAGATACAAATACACAGGATTTGTTCTACCTTTTCTTTTGGGATGTAGAAAAGGGCCTATGAGGGTCAGTGTTGCAGTCAAGTGAGCCCTTTAATCTCAATTTGTTCATGTCGAGGTTATTAATAAACATTGTTAGTCCACTATTCAATATTTGTATTATTTGCTTATTAAGTTTTATTTTCGAATTTGAATACTTGGTTAACATGATTTTTTTTTTTTGGGATGGGTTGGGGGGAAGGCTTCTAATTATCATTCTAATAACATCCTCCTCCAAGGGTTTGTTTGAATAACATCATGGTTATCTAATTACATCCCACTTGGACTTGGCTTCTAATAAATCTAGAAAGCGAGCAATCTGCTCTGTATATGGCTCTTAGCTCTATTATATGGTGAATGCACACTTAGTTTAGGAGCTATTTGGATGATTTCAAAGTTTGGAGCAAGTTTTGATTTTTCTTAAAATGTAGAAACTTCCACTAACATGATTTTTCCAATGTCATAGAACTAATCTCTTTATATTCAAAAGCCTCATGCCCAAAACCTTGGGTAGTCTTTCTTTGCAACTCGACAAGTTGAATCGGCTGATTTCTCTCTCACTTTCAACAAACCATTAACCAGTTTTATTTTCTCTCACTCCAAATTTGAAGGTGCATTCAATTGTTTTGCTTCCCAATGAAATACTCATTCCTCCCATATTTCTTTGTTTGATTTTATCTTTAGTTATGGTGAGCAACATTAGATGCTTTGATCAACTTGGAGGTGTTGGATGATATTTTGTTTACATTGAGGTTTTTGAAATGTAACTATGATGAGTGTTTCTATTGAGATAAACTACTTTTTCTATACTTTACTGTGATTCTTGTTTTGTGTCTAATTTCTAAACAATTTACTGATATCCAGTGTTGTTTTTGATATTTTGATATGGATTTTGTAGTACCTAACATTAATTCATATAATATATAAAAATGATGGATCCATGAGAACAAGTTCTTAGTTGATAGCTACCAAGACTTTGTTTATTTAAGTTTCAATTTTATTTATTTGACTAGTCATTTATTTGAAATATTCTATTTTTACAGGTATTTAGGATGACAAAGTTTTATGTCGTTTTTGTTGGGCGTAGATGTGGGATTTACACAACGTGGGAAGAATGCCATAAGTATACAAATGGATACAGGGGTAATTGTTTTAAAGCGTTTGGGACATTTAAAGAAGTCGAGAGGCATATATTGGTTTACAATCAACTTCACTATGGAAACCCAATTCTTGAAGAAAGTCAAGGGCAAGAGAAGAAGTCACAAATTCTTGAAGAAAGTCAAGGGCCAACAAAGAGATCGCATAACTACGAATGCCTGTTGCTTTACATAATTTTTCTTTTTACTATGTTTATAGTTGTGTTAATAATGTATAAATTGATTGAATAGAACTTTGTCCGTTGCTACTTCTATTTAAAATACTAATTGGTTAATTTTTTTTTTTAGATTTTTAGGCTCGTAAACGTTTGAGCGACCACTTACTATATTTTTGTTATATGTTTTTTAATTGGTTGATTTTGATAGTTTTAATTGATCAAGTAAGATAGATAAGAAAGTAAAACCCAATAGTTTTGAAGATTGTTTCAAAAGCTTTTGTTGTCAATTTGCATTCAATTGACTCTGGCTTAAGAAGAAAATATTCCTACTTGTGCAGAATGTGTCATTTCAGTTCATGAAGACATAGTTCACAAAGAATCCTGATAATCTCACACCAAGGGTTTCTGATGGGAAAAGTTGGCCTGCCTAGTTATTTTTCTATCAAGGCATCACTAAGATATATAATGGTTGGGCTGCATTTGTAAAGGAAAATAATGTTGCAGAGGGAGATGTTTTTGTCTTTGAGCTGATCACAAAAGAGGATGTTGCACTTCAAGTTTCCATTTTTTTGAGTTGTCAGAGATGTGGCATTTGACGTACAAAATACAATTCCCCACCAAAGAACTCCTTCTGTGTAGTCTATGCAGTTTGTGAAGCTTGTGTTAATATAAATTCATTAGAAAGCTTTCAACTAATTTTCCAAACTATTGAAGGAAGGTAAAGAAATTTTTTGAGACCAATCATTAGCTCTATTTAGAGTTGAAACAAAAACTGAACTAGATGGTGGATTTCCTCTTGTAAAAAATTTCTCAATTTCAAGAACATTTTTTTACAAACTGTCCAATTCTTAGGATGATGTTAGGTAAAAAAAGTCATCGTGTTGAAAAAACTTGAGTTGTAACAATTGGATAATTTATTTCCTTTTATAGGTAAAAAAAAAATATTATATTAAAGTATACAAGGGGGTCAAGGTGACCAATCCAAAAGAAATACAACTAGACTCCATGGTTACAACAGAGATAATACAAACCCACTCCCATCGGAAACTCTAAACAATAAGAGACTCAAAATAGAGAAAATAATATGCAGCACCACCTGTATTTGTTTTAAAAAATCCTCTTATCCCTCTTCTTACATATCTCCCAAATGATTGCAAACGGGGTAGGGCTCCATAATAATCTCTTAGATAAAGAGAATCCTACCCACCATTGTTATCCATTGCAGCTTAACAAACTTCATATAAGCAACAACAATAAGATACATTTCCAAAGAATTCTTCTATCAAACATTGGATCCAATTCCACTACGAAACCTTAGGTTTTCTTTTTGTGTGTGTTTCAACGTTCTATGGTGTTCATTATAATGAGAAATTATGAGCTATTGAAGGTCTCAACGTTGGTAAGGCTCGTGGAGTGTTAATACCATAAACTGGGTTTAAAACCCATTGAATCCTCCTTCACCTCTGCTGACCACTAATCGTTGCTTGCCTAGCAAACAAAAACAAAAAAGAAATGATTAAGCTTTGGAAATTGAATATCAACATCTTGTTAGCAGAGGAAGACATGGAACGCAAAATCTCTTCTACCCTACAAAAGGTGGTAGCATCTATATGTACAACACTATAGAAAGGTATGTGATTTAAAAGAGAACATTGACAGAAGTTCATTTGAAACAGTTCTTGTTGGAACAAAATTATACTCCCTAGTTACCGATGAATGAAGATTGTAGTTCAAAAAAAACCTAGCGATGGGTGGCATTACAGTCTCGGGTCTTTTATTCCAAAGTCACAAGAAATATCCTAATGCTGCAAAAGATACAATCAATATACCTAAATCTAGCATAGAGGAAAACAAATGCTAATAGGAACTTCTACAACCAATTTAGAATTTACTACAATACCAAGGAGTGCATAGTACAAATAATAATATGTTAATCTAACAATGTAAAATTTCTACTAGTGAATCACAAGAAAAAAAATGATTTGGTGGTCATCTATGTGATCTCTTTGGTTTCCAAATAAATAAAGAACAACCATGCATGTAGAATATGCACACTCTAAATCCTTAACACTAAAATGAAGCACAAATGAGGAACAATTCCAAAAAAGGAATGCAAGTACCAATTTCAGCATGCACACATGACACACACACACATGTTTATTTTTTTTTTTTGGCCTTTTTTTAGTAGTGGTACCTGTAGACACCCCATTTTTGTATATGCCTAATTCGATAATTCGTCACCCGGTTGTTATGGATTCCTAATGATGAGCATAAAGAACTCGAAGACTTATGAGTACTGCTTAATTTCTTCTTTTTCTAGTTTCTTTTCATCCCTCTACTCGTCACGACTCGATATAGTCGTTTATGCACGCTTAGGATCGATACATCTTACGTCCGACTTAGCAAGCACATACACATAGGTTCGCTACACAGTTCGATAACTTAGAGACCTCGCTACGCTAAGAAAATATGAATTTGAGACTTAGAAATAACTACACAGGGACTAAAAGAAATCTCAAGCTAAAATTCGTAAAAATCTATAAAAATCACAAAAATGACGAAAATACCCTTAATAAATTTTGGATCTCCATAAAATCTCAAAAATACCTCTATTGCACTTAGAATGTGATTTCGAGTCTAACAGGACCCAAATCGATGAAACCAGAGAAATTTGAGAAAAATCTGTAAAAATTATCAAAATGATAAAAATACCCCTCATAAATTTTGAACCTCAAAAAAATCTCAAAAGTACCTCCATTGCACTCAGAATGTGATTTCGATTCTAATGGGACCCAAATCGACGAAAACAGAGAAATTAAAAAAAAATCTGAAATAATAATAAAAATGACCAAAATGACCCTCAACATCCAACTCTAACATAGTGACCTTGATCCCTAGGAAAATAAAATTTATATAAAAAATTAAACTAAAATTTAACCAAGAAACCAATTTAAAATCTAAATCAAATTCAAATCGAAAATCAAATTGAAAATCTAATCCAAATTAAAAATCAACAAGTTAAAAAATCAAAATCCAATGAAAAAAAAATAATAATAATAAAAATGACTCGACCGATTAAAATTTCATCAAAATCAAAATTAAAAGTAATTGATCAATTAAAACTCAAATTAAAAATCACTCAATCAATTAAAATGTAGAAATAAAATCAAATCAACCAACAACCAATAATTAAATCAAAATCCAAATTAAATCGAACAATCGAAATTCAAAATTTAAAAACAAAATACAAATTCAAATTTAAATTAAACATCAAATTAAAATTTAAATCAAAATTAAAATTCAAATCCAAATAAAATATTTTATCAAAATAAATCAATTAGAATCAAATTATCGACCAATCACGACTCATTAGTGAGGGACAACCGTAGTACGAGTAACGTGGGATCTCTACCCCTCCTTTTTAAAAAAAAATTAAAAAAATTAAAGAAGAAAAAAATAAAATGTGGGCAAACCCACTTCTTCTTCTCCAACGTCCTCAACCCTCTCTCCCTCTTTCTTCCCCACTTCTTCCCTCATCTCTCCCCACTCTCCCTCTCTTACGTTTGAGGGGAGAACCACCACAAAAGAAGAGAGACACAACCATTAGAGGAGAGGAAAAAAAATATTTTTTGGTTGGCTACTAAAAAAAACAGCAACTCTTCTTGTCTTCACCATTGAAATTAGCCATACTTTCTCCTTCATTAACATCCTCAAAAATCAACAACTCTCTTCTTGTCTTCACCATTGAAATCAGCCATAAGTTTTACCTCCATTAACATATTCAAAAAACCTGCAACTATTTTTCTCTTCACCATTAAAATCAACCAATTTCTTCTCCATTAACTACCATAAAAAAAAACAACTTACCTTCATAGCAGCCACGTTCTCCACCCTCTCCATGTTCTGAATTCTCTCTACAAATCTCCCTCTCTTCTCCCAACATTTCGACTCCCTCTACAAAAACTTACTGCTATCCCACGTTTTAGAGAGAAGAAGAAAAGAGAAAAAAGAAAAAGAAAAAAGAGCTATGTCATCTCTTTGAGAATACATAGTAGTAATGGTCCTTATTTTGAGCACATTCCATCATTAAAATCAGCATTTCATTCTCATCTCCATTAGCTTGTAGCAGCCCCCATTCACCACACATTTTTTAACAACCATACCTTCATCAAGTTTTTTTATTAAAAAAAAAAACTCCTCTCCAACAGCCACATCATCATAACGTTCTCTACCATTAAACTTTGCTGCCCCCTTTCCTCTCTCTCCATTAAATCTACTATACTTGTCTCTCTTAGCCCCCATCTTCAACAACTTTTCACATCGGTCATCATCTCAACTTTATTTTACATTCTTTGGCGTTGCTCACTATTTCGAGGTTCTTTTATGAAGGAATCCACGCATCCGAAATTATTCGGCAAAAGTAATTTTTTTTTTAATAATTTTTTTATATTTTATTTTACTTTTATTTATTTATTTATTTATTTTTATTGTTTCTTGATTTCGTATGCATTTGAATTAATTTGTCGATTTTTGGGGCCTAGTGGCACTAATGGTAACCTTTAAGTTTTTGAAATATTAATGGATCGATTCGCCCATTTTTTTGTTAATAGATTGAATGAATTAACTCACATATATCAAGTTGGTGGACCGGCTCATTGAGTGTTCATATTATCGGATCATTCATCGATTTTTAATGTTATGGAGCCAACTCGCTAACATTGATATTGATCAACTTATTGATTTTTTGTACACGTAAAACTTAAAATCGATTTTCTCAATAAAAATTAACGAGTCAACTCACTGATTTTTGTGTGCGTTTGGAAGTTCCAAATCGAAATTTTCTATGAAATGGGCACGTGAGTCAACTCACTGATTTTGTGTACATTGGAGGTTTAAAATAGAAATTTTCTATGAAATGGGCACGTGACTCAACTCACTAATTTTGTTTACATTGAAAGTTTAAAATAAAAATTTTCTATGAAATGGGCACATGACACTCACTGATTTTGGTTCACGTGGCAATTCGAAAAAACCAATTCTTTGATTAATAATTTGTGGGTTAACTCACTGATTTTTGTTCTCGTGGCAATTCAAAAAATCAAATTTCTTTGATTAATAATTTGTGGGCTAAATCATTGATTTTAATACATGTGGCAATTCATAGAATCAAGATTTCTTTGATTAATAATTTGTGAGTTAACTCACTGATTTTAGTACACGTGGTAATTCAAAAATCAAATTCCTTTGGTTAAAAATGTGTGAGTCGACTCACTGATTTTAATGTACTTGGCGATTCCAAAATCTAATTTCTTTGATAAAATGTCGTCAATGAGCCAATTCACTAAATTTTTTATACGTGACATTGAAAATCAATTTCATATTATTCAAAATGTGATCGAATTGATCCATTAATTTTTTATGTCGCATAAGCCTTATTAAATCATAGGATTCCTTTATGCGAAATTAGAGAAACAGTGTAATTATTTTAGCCGTAAGATTTGTTTAGAAATCCGATGCAATTTGATGATGATTGGACCATAGTTTGACTTTTAGTGTTTGAATGTTAACCATAGGATATTTTTGGATCGTAGTAAAAATTGATCATCTTGATCAGGCGGGTTCGGTGCCTAATACCTTTCGAAACCCGTAATTTGACCCCTTACCTATTGCTCGTGGACCAACCCGATCCATTTTGGAGTTATCTATGATTTCTAGACTTAAACTAGGTGGTGACTCCCTATTCCTTAAAAATCTCCGAGATATATGATCTGACCTTTATTTGATATTTAACGGACGACGACTGCGGGGGGTCGAGGTGATTTCAGTGGCGACTCCACTAGGGATCTTTAGGGTCAAACTTGACCCGATCCAAGACTATTCTTAGGTTGATTTTTTCTTCGAGTCAACCCAGTTGCCTCAAAAAAACTCTTAGATTAGGCTAGATTTTATCCTTTCTTTCATTAACATGTGATTAGATATATTCAATTGTTTAATTTAACCAAAAGGTAAGTGGGTGGGTCGATCCACATCACTCAAATTCAACCCGCAACATCGGTCTAACCCAATAAATGTAATTGAGAAGTTGTGTTGACTAATCGCTTTCAAACCCATTGGCTCGATTGGTAAGTTGATCTTTCAGATCAATATATGAGTCAATCGAGTTAATTGATTTAATAAAATGTCAATGAAGTGATATATCATTTTTGGATCCATTGAGTAGAATCGATCCAAATGCGATAACTGAACTTCTTTTTCCAACCAATTATATTCAATGGATTAGACTTTTCTTTTAAATCAAAATGATTGAATCACATTAAAGATCGTACCAAAATATATATGCGGCTTGTTTTTAATGTGTTAGTAATAGGAATTAGTTTTTTTTATTAGATGGTTCATGATGATGTACGATTGTTGATGGATCGAGCCTTAGACGCATTCACTACTGTCGAGAAGTACAATTTTAGTGCATATGGACTTCAAAGCGTATTCTCCCTCAAGTCAGTGACTGTCAACTAGAGCTTTTTATGTGCCGCGACCAATTTCTGGGATCCGAACTACCACGTATTCCATTTTGGTTCAGATACACTTTGTCCAACTCATAAAGATTATTGCAATATTATGGGAATAAGCACATTGGGTCCAATGATTTGTCTTCCATCGAAATCCAAATTCACAAAAGAACTCTCGAAAGGATTAGGGGTTAAGCCTAAAAAAATAAGGGAATTCACAGATCATGGTTTATTGAACATGCGAAGACTTCTAGAAGTACACCGAACTCATAAACATGAAAATCCTAGTGTAGACACCCCATTTTTGCATCCGCCTGATTAATCAACTCGTTAACCCGATCGCAATGATTCCCAATGATGGATGTGTATTCCATTGCTTTATTTTGTTACCCGATATGTTTCAGAAATCCGGATGAGGTATCTTGAATTGACAAAACCTTAGAAACCACGCTACGCTAGGAAAATACGACCCCAGAAACATAGAAATCATCATCTTGCAGACCCAAAAAGAAGTTTCACGATAAAAATCACTAAAAAACTATCAAATTACCAAAATACCCCTAACATCAAAACAACCCTAGAGCCTACATTACGCTTAGGAAAATCCTTTCAAACACATAAAACAACAAATTGAAATCAAATAAATCATTTCACCAATTTTAACAGCATTTGACAAAATTACGAAAATGCCCCTCATTAAGTTCATTACTATTTCACACAAAACATTTCATAAATGACACAAACTAATATTTCCATTTGATTCCTTACAAAAAATCGATTATAAAACATCCTAGAACATTAAAAACCGACTTAAAACATGAAAAGTCCTCTCCGGGGGTAAAACAGTAATTTCACAATTTTCATAATTAAAATTTTCGAAATTAATAAATAAAACATTAAATAATTAAAGTGAAACATTAATGAAATTAATTTAAAATTTTGAACCTGAAAAATCGATCAATCGGACTTTCGGGTAAAATTGTTGAGGGTTCGTGGGATATTTCTTTAAGGACCCCTCCATTTGGGGGTCCAAAGAATTAAATATATTTTAGAGGGGGATCTCCAAAAATTAAAAGTCAATTAAGAAAGACTAAAGTCAAGGTATTAAAGTCAATCAAGTAAAACTGAAGTCAAAATTAAAGTCAATCAAGTAAAACTGAAGTCAAAATTAAAGTCAATCAAGCAAGACTGAAGTCAAGATATTAAAAGTCAATCAATTAAGACTAAAGTTAAAATATTAAAAGTCAATCAAATAAGACCAAAAGTCATAATAGAACTCTAATTAAATAATAACTCTATCTAATAGAGTTCTAACTTAAAAATAATTCTACCTAAAACAATTTTAATTAAAACACAATTCTACCTAAAATAAGTCTAACTAAAACACAATTCTAATTAAAATATCTCTAATTAAACACTAACTCTATCCAAATCAACCCCTAAAAATATCTATAAATAGAGGTGCTCACACCCTATTTTCGTATCAAATCATAAACCCTAGGAGAAGTAGGTCTAGAAGCTGCCCTAGCCCCCCATAAACCCTAGTTTTGGAGCCCCAACTCCTTACCTAACATCCTTCCTTCAATTTTAGTCTAGAAAACACCTAAAATCCCTCCAAAAACACCCCCAAATCCACAATAAACTTGAAGAGTTCAGATTCAAAAATAAGGAGATACCTTGATCTAGGAGATCCGAAGTCAAATCCGGAGACAGAACGAAGCAAGGGAGTACAGTACAAGGAGTTCTTTTTGTTAGATCTGAGGGAGCAAAATCCTTGCTATCGGAAAGGTATCGGTTTTTTTTTTATTATTTTTATTTCTATCTAGGTTTTTAGCAATGTGATTTACTTGGAAAGTTAGTAGAGACCGGCTTTGGCCGGGCGGGGTTGGTGCCTAACACCTTCCAACCCCGTAACGTGATCCCCGGAATCTTTTTCTCTTTCGTAGATTAGTTTACCTTTTTTAGAGTCAGTTTGGTTCCTAGACCTTAACAACTAGGTGGCGACTCCCAAACCTCAAGGGTCAAAAGCGGATCCGCGCACACCGCGGATCGAGGGCGCTTTCACCTAGGGATTTTGCTTCAGAATCTCATAGGAAGGCTAGAGACTTTCCTTTATGTTTGGGGGTGTTATCAACATATTTTTTTATTTCATTTAGGACAGGTCATCGATTGTCGGGCTTCTTCACAGATATTACCGAACAACTTAAAAATAAGATTAACCTAATCCCTACAATACTCGTTGAGACTTTTGAGGGATATCTAATGAGAATGCACTAGAAGGTGCAAGATTGTGAGGAAGTCCACATTTGCTTTATATATGGTTATGTATCTGACTTCACATCGCAGAATTCTCGCAAATCAAGGAAAGTAAATGGGAAAAATTCACAGGAAAAGAAATATTGGTAGACTTTGCATCCATGGAAAATTGGAGGGACTGGCTCTCAAATTTAAGTACATAAGATATAAATTGGGATAGATTGGGATCAAGAATTGATGAAGGCACCATGCTTGCTTCAAAGGGATCTGATCAGTAACGCTCACCAAACTGCTGAATACATCTTTTTATTGTCCAAGGATGATACCAAGACAGATAGGATTCCCTTCTTGGATCCCAATGCTCCCGAGGAATCGACATCCTATTAAGGAGTTGACTGTGCACTTGGTGAAACACATAGTTACCTTTTGGAATCATCGGATGCTTACTGAATCAAAATATCAATAAGCATTTAAGAAGCAGAAGAGAGGAATAGAAGAGCATGTATGAAAAAGTAGGGTCCTAGATCGAGTCATTTTTGTTGTAAGAGGAGAGTCTCCTCATTTCTTTTATGTTCGCATTTATCTTATTGGTATGATTTTTAATAAGAACCTCTTTTAATAAGGTCCTAATTAACAATAAATCACCTCATTAGACATAAGATCGACCTGCACAACTCATAAATTATAATAATAAAAGTAAATACTATAAAAATGGATCACTTACCCACTACCAATTCTTAATTCACCTTTGATGGAGTTTTAGGATACTATTGCACCCAAACTTAAGTATCTGCCACCTAGTTGGAGTCGAGAGTCAGGTCATTTGAAAAGAATATCAGCACCTAGCGAACCATCAGAAATAACTTCTAAATCTGAACTTGTGGAAATTCGTAAGATCTTGGTGGTCATTGCAATGGATATGAACAACATAAAAAATAAGGTAGAAGTGCTAGAACAGATCTCTGAGACAATAAGAGACCACCCCGACGATCAAAAGGGCAAGGAACCGGAAGGTAGCACAGCTAAGAATTTGGATGAGATTTATGAGCTTGACAAAAATGAGGAGCATTTGAATGAGAATCCAATGTTAGTGTAGACATGAGAATGTTTATCTTAGAATCTCAATGCTACGTTGTTTGGAGTCGCCACCATTCTTTTTTGGAAATGGGTGTGAATGGGCACCCGAATCGATTTTTTGGAAAAATTAATTTTTATGACATTTCAGTGACTCTCATTCATGAAAAATGTATGGTCTACCTAAAATCTAGGTAAGGGGATTCGATTAGAGAATAGGGAAGGTGTTAGGCATCCCATTCTCTCCACCTAAGGTGGGTTACCTTTTAAATTTGGCCATTTTTGAAAAGAATGTCATAACAATAAAAGTGTATGAGATGCATGGAGTGGTGTGTGCATATGGTGAGTATGTACCTCTTTGAAAGAGGATTTGATGTAGTGTTGACATAAGAAATATCCTATGGGAGAGGATATTCTATGGAGTCAACACACTTTTGCATAAGTTGAGATGTTGATTTAGGATTTTAGAGAAATTCCATGGATGGAGTTTCCTTAGATCCACAACCTTAATGCATGCATGCTTAGCTAGAAATTTAGTATTTTAGCCCCATCAAGAGGGCTACACAATTCTTCATCATTTCCAAGCATGCGTGATGTGTGTGAATGGTGTACATTATGATGCATGAGATGAAAGTGGGTAAAGAAGGGCTTCAACCTCCATCCTTTCTGTAGATACGTGGATTTCGTCATTACAACGGCCACACCTACTATGGTTTGGAGTCGCCACCATTCATGTTGTAAGTGGGTGTGAATGGTCACCCGATGTATATTTTCCAAAAAATGACATTTTTGGCATTTTAGTGACTCACGATGGATAAAGGGGTAATCAAACCTTGAGATTCGGGTAAGCGACTCGGTTGGAGAAAAGGGAAGGTGTTAGGCACCATTTTCTCCATGTCAAGTGGCGGTAACCTCAAAGAACTCGATTATTTTGATTTTTTTTAAAAATTGAAAAAAGAAAGTGCCACGTGTCGTGCATTTGTACCCTAGATAGGGGTTTGCTTTCGGCTCGATCATAGGATCATCTCATTGATGGAGATGATCCTTATAGCTCCTTAGCCTTGAGGATCACTCATCCTAAAAACAAGATAAAGAGAAGAGGGGGATAATAAGAGAGGGAGGAAGAAAGGATAGAGAGAGGGGGGGTATTTGTTACACCCACCATGTATCCTTGATCTTCTTTCCTTCTTCTTTTTCTTAAATTCTCTTGAGTCCTAAGGGATTTATAAAGATTACTTTTTTTTTGTGGAGGATTAGTATGAAATTGGAGAAGAGATGAGGAGAGAAGATGGATTTTTGTTTTTCTTTTTTTTAGTAAAACTTGGTAATGGGGAGAAGAGTTGGGATAATAGAGAATGACATGGGTTTTAGAAATGAAGGATATGAAATTTGGAATGTAAGTGAGGGTATTTGTGTAATGAGGAAAGTGGGTTGTATTTTAACCCAAATGGTTTGGATCTTACCCAAATCCATTTGGGTAGAGTGTTTGGTGGGATGAGATGAGTGATGATTGATGAGAGGAATGGGGGTGTAAGAGGGTTGTTTAGAGAAGGAGTGTTAGGTTGATTGAAGAAGTGAGGTGTGTAGATTTAGGAGAAGAGGTTATGTAAGAGGTTGGTAGATTGGTTTGTGGGAGGAGAAATGGGATGATGCCATGTGGCATATGTGATGAGATTGATTGATTGGTTGATGGTGGTTGTTTGATTAGAGAGAAGAGTATGGGTTGCTTAGTTAATGATAAGGGGAGTATGGGTTGAGGTGATTTTATTAGAGTATTTTAAAGAAAGTGATGGATAGAGATATGGGTTGTGATGTGGGTGGTTGATGGTGTTAGAGAATGATGATAGGTTAAGATGTGTAGGGTATGGGTTGTGGTGTGGGTGATTGATGATGTTAGAGAATGGGGATAGGTTAGGTTAGGGTAGGGTATGGGTTGAGGTGATTTGGAAGGAAGTGATGTGGGTTAGATGGATTGTTAGATAATGATGATGAATCTAGGTGATTAGATAAGGGAGGTAAACGGGGATGATGACATGTGTCACCTTTCTATGTTGAGAGGGTGATTGGTTGATGTGGGTAGTGGTTAATGGGTTGGGGTTGTGGAACGGAGCATGCAGAGCTTCTTTGGTGGGTCCACTAACCTATTGGGAGGTTTTAGGCGCTTCGATTTGCTAAAAATGCCAGATTTTAATGCTTCGGGCCTTCGAGGCCCGTTGGCCTAGTTTATTGGAAAATTACTATTTTTGGGCCCTTTCGAGTGAAGGCCCGTTCAAATTGGGGTGTCTATAGCTGCCCTTCTTTGCAGGAATTGCGTGCAAAGAACTGCAAATAATAGACTAAACCCCTATTTGTACGGGTCAGACGAAATTTTGCAAAACACGACTTCGAATTACCAGTTAAACTGATGCCTTTTGCAGAAAATGGTTACTCAAGCACGGGGTCTGATAGAGTTACCTTATTAATTCCTTGATCTCGATGGCATGGAGCTCGTGTGAGATCTCAGATTTGACGAAAATTTGATGAGTTTTGAAATTCGGGTACTTCTCAGTCGTGTTTTCAGAATTGATTGTAACTCGAAAGCATTTTTGAAATTTTTTTGATTTTTCTGACTTTTTGATTTTTTTTATTTTTGATTTGATTTTGGATTTTTTGATTTTTATTTGCCTTTTGATTTTTTTGATTTGATTTTTGATTTTGATTTTTCATTAGCTGATCCGTGCTCGAGACACGGATATCACTTGATTTTGTTTTATCCGTTCTGGAAGGACGAATGGCATGGTTCTTCATTTTATCCGTATTTGAAGCATGGATGGCGCGATTTCTGTTTCAACCGTTCCTGGAGAACGGATGCAACAAAGCTTTGCCTATCCGTACTAGTAGCACGGACTAGTAAGAAATTTGAACGCTTAAAGCCTGCGCGCCCTTTCATTTTCGCTCTTCTTCGATTTTCCTTCGATTTTTCTTCTCTTTCTGGCGATTTCTCTTCTCGTCTCTTCATTCTCTCATTAACTTCATTGATTTAGACCTTTGGCGGACTGGTTTGGATCCATTTGTGGGCGTTTGGATTCTAGCGAAAATGACCTAAGGCTTTGAGGAATTTCTAGCGGGGTGATTTCTCGTGTTTGAGGTGAGTCTTCATTTTGTTTTTCCTCTTTCAATCTCTTCATTCTTTGAAATGATGCCATGAAAATGTTTGACAACACTTGCCCCCACCCTTCCCTCTTATGTTACTGATGTTAGAATGATTGTCACTAGTTTTATCCTTCACATACTGCTGTCACGAGAATGATAAGCATTTATCGCATGGTCCCATTATTATTATTATTATTGTTTTTTTTTTTTGTTTCTCAATATTTCTCCTTTTATTGGACATGAACGTTTGCATTTTTGGTTTGACTTCTTGGTGGATGTGGCTGGTGTAGATGGGTTGAATTAGGGAGACTGGAGTGGGGATGTAGTTTATTTCAGATGAGAATTTCCCAGGATGTTTGGGACTTTGGTAGCACGGTGAAGGTGTAGGGGAACTGATTTGTAAGGTTAAGATTGCGGATGATAAAATGGGTGGATTGATTGATGATGGAGTGGATGATTGGACGGTTATTTGGTGGATCGAATTGTGATGCAGGTGAATGGTTCAGTGAGGGGGTGATGGGTGGTTTTGAGGTTGTTTTTCAAAGGAAAAATTTAAGGGTAATTTTGGGGATGGTTTGGAGTGAGAGGTTGGACTGTTATGGATGGGATTAGGTGCAGTTTTGGGCAAAAAGGTAGGGTGGTTTAGATGTTTTTTGGGGTGGTAGGATAGGGTGGTTTGTTGGAAGCGTCTGAAAGAGCCCTCGATCCGCGGGGTGCGTGGATCCGCTTTTGACCCTTGAGGTTTGGGAGTCGCCACCTAGTTATTACGGTCTAAGAACCGAATACTGACTCTAAACGGATAAAGAAACTAATCTACTAAAGAAAAACTGAATCCGAGGATCACATTACGGGGTTGGAAGGTGTTAGGCACCAACCCCGCCCGGCCAATGTTGGTATCTACTTATCCCAAATAAGACTACATTGCTAACAAAAACCTAGATAGAAAAAATAAAAGAGATTTTACCTTTGAACGCAACGGTTTTATTCCCTCAGATTTGATAAAACTGCTCCTTGTACCGTACTCTTTACTTCGTTCTGTCTCCGGATCTGATTTCGGATCTCCGAGGCAAGGTATGTCTTCCTTAGATCTGGGTTCTTCGAATTTTGTTATCAATTTTGGGGTGTTTTTGAAGGGCTTCTAGGTGTTTTTCAGGCTAAAATCGAAGTATGGGTGTTAAGTAAGGAGTTGGGGCTTCAAAACTAGGGTTTGTGGGAGGCTAGGAAAGCTTTTTAACCTACTTCTCTTAGGATTTTTCCTTGGATACCAAAATAAGGTATGGAGGCTCCTATTTATAAATTTTTTTAGAAGAATTAGGGTTTGATTAGGGTTTCTTTTAGGGTTTTAATTAGGGTTTTGATTTTAGTCTTATGAGGTTGACTTAGTCTTTAGGGTTTTAATTTAGGGTTTTGACTTTAGTCTTATGAGATTGACTTGATTAGTTTAGATTAGGATTTTGAATTTATTCTTATGAGATTGACTTGATTAGTTTAGATTAGGGTTTTGACTTTAGTCTTATGAGATTGACTTTAGTCTTTCTTAGTTGACTTTTAATATGTTGACTTTAGTCTTACTTGATTGACTTTAAGATTGACTTTAATATTACTTGATTGACTTTAATTTTAATTAGGATTTCACTTTACATTAATTAATATTTTAATTATTAATTTTAAAATTTTTAATTATTAAAATTGTAAAATTACAATTTTGCCCTCGGAGAGGATTTTTCGCGTTTTAAGTCGTTTTTCAATGTTCCAAGATGTTTTGGAATCGATTTTTCATAAGAAATTTAATGGAAATGTTGGTTTGTGTTATTTATGAAATTTTTTATGCGAAATGGTCTTGAACTTTATGAGGGGTATTTTCATGATTTTGTCAAATTTTGTGAAAATTGGCGAAGTGGTTTATTTGGTTTCGATTTGTTGTTTTATGTGTTTGAATGAGTTTTCCTAAGCGTAGCGTGGGCTCTAGGGACGTTTTAAGGTTAGGGGTATTTTGATAATTTGATCATTTTTTAGTGATTTTTATCGTGAAACTTCTTTTTATCTGCAAGATGATGATTTCTATGTTTCTGGAGTCGTATTTTCCTAACGTAGCTTGGTTTCTACAGTTTTGTCAGTTCGAGATATCTCATCCGGATTTGTGAAACATATCTGACAACAAAATAAAGCATTGGAATAAACATCCATCATTGGGAACTGTTGCGATCGAGTTGACGAGTTGATTAATCAGGCGAGTGCAAAAATGTGGTGTCTATAGCGTCTTTGATGGTGATTCGGACTTTTGGGATTTTGGAGGGATTGAATGAAGGTTCGGATAGGGGAAGTGATGGCTCGCCGGTAATGGTTTGTGGTTGCTTTTTGAGGAGGGATTAGGGACTATTTTTAGGAAGTTGGGTGGTAACTGCTTTTGAAGTGAAAATTGGCTGTAGTTTAGAGACTGGATTAAGGGTGGTTTTGAGTGACTAAGGGGTTGGTCATTGGGACAGCTTAGGTAGGGGTTAGTGGTCCCATTTTAGGGATGGGATTTGGCGAAATGGGGATTATATTGAGGATTGGATTGGGACTAAAAATGGGTTCGTTTAACGGGTTGTTTAGGACCGTTGGATAGGTAATGGGGCAGGGTTTGGCATGTATCGGGGTATTTTGAGGGACTGAATTTAAGCGAGATGGGGCGAATCGGATCATTTGATTTTTCCTCTTTTATTTCTTTTAGCATGCTTTTGATTTGGAACTGTCTATTTATCATGCTTGTGGTATTTTCTTTCTTAACTGCGAACATTCTGCCTTGCTTCGAGTATCTGCCCATTTTTTCTCTTTCAAATGACACCTTCTTGTGATGAATGATTAATTGGTTTGGCATAGGCTTAGGCTTTGGACTGGTCGATTAAACTGGGTCAAAATGGGTTAACTGGGTTAGAATGTGTTGACTGGATTGATTAGGTCGACTGGTTTGTCTAAATTGACTGGGGTAGGCTGTATTTGACCGGGGTAGGTTTTCTGGGTTTAATGGGTTTTGACTAAGTTGAGTGGGTTGACTGGGTTGGCTGAGTTGGATAGGTTGACTGGGTTAATTGGGTTTTGATCGGGTTTAATGGGTTTTGACTGGGTTTAATGGTTTTGACTGGATTTAATGGGTTGACTTGGTTTTGGGTTGACTAAGTTGACTTTGGTTGGTTGAGTTTAGTAGGTGGACTGGATTGATTGAGTTGACTTAGGTTAACTGGGTTAACTGGGTTTGACTGAGTTGAATGGGTTTGACCAGGCTCGACAAGATTTGATTAGGGTATCTAGAGTTAGGTTTGGTTGATCGAGTTTATTGGGTTGACTGGGTTAACTAGGTTCACTGAGTTGAGTTGGGTCGACTAGGTAACTTTTACCTCGAGATAGGTAAATAGGACGCTTTTCTTCATTGACTCAGTAACCTATTACCTTGTAGATGGGTAGAGAGTGGAGGACCCGTGTAGTGCATCAGTCGTCTGACGAGGAGGAGGAGGCGAGGCCTAGGACCCAGACCCACTTTACTTTAGGGTTTGGTGTGGCCACAGAGTATGGTTGGCCGAGATAGCCTTCACGGAGGCCTGATTCAGCTTTCGTGGCCAGTTCTTCTTCTAGTAGTCGAGCGGAGGAGGCTAGTTCCTCTCATAGTAGTCTGGTTGAGGACTTGCCAGGCAACAGTGGTGGGAGAGGTAGACGTGGTGGTAGAGGCCGGGCAGATAGGGCTGTAGGTGCCGGCAGAGTGGCCAGATAGGTTCCCAGGGTCGAGATCCTTACGGAGGAGAGTAAGAGGGTTCTAGATACCTCTCTTCTTCATGGATTTGGGAGACATGTCTCCATGTTGGTCCAATTAGATATCCCTACCCCCTATCCTTCAGCCAATTTTCAAGGGAGGTGGAGCACGTTTTTGTCGACTGCTGCATTAATCTCTGACGACATTCGGACGTAGTTTGCCACCGTGGACTTTGGTGCTTTGTTACAGATACCAACTTTTAGAGCAGATTGACCTCTGTTTCTAGCCATGGTAGAGAGGTGGTTCCCAGCGACTCATTCCTTCCACATGCCTGAGGTGGAGATAGGCATTAGGCCCTCTGATTTTGTGACGATTACGGGCATTGCGATGGATGGGGAACCCTTGTCCTTGACCATGCTGACCGTCCAGGAGGTGGGCGAGCTGTTGGGCATCACCAAAGTCCTTGCCTCCATGGTGGGGAAGTTGGGGCGCATTAGTACCGAGGTTTTGATGGGGCTACTGCTGATAGAGGGAGAGGATGGAGCCCCCCACACTTATAGAGAGAGGTCAATTCGGTTTGGAAATAGAGACTTCGACATCATTTTTCGTATTTGCTTCATTCTCCTCATCAGTAGTTGTTTCTTCTTGGAGGATGACTCTTCAGTCTTTACCACCTTCCTCTCTGTCATGCATGACATTGATCGTATTGAAGACTTCGATTGGGGGAGTTTGATCTACGACACCATTTTGGTCGGGCTTGATCGAGTAGTAGAGGGCATCACTTTACCTCGTAGGACTGGTATCTCCACTCGATTCTTCTGGCACTTCCTTGAGGTAAACTATATCTCATTTTTATTTCTTCTCAGTTCCTTTCTCGATGTCACGTTCACTATTCGATGCTTTCTTTCTCTTCCTAGATATTTGTTTATGTATATTTTCCATTTTACTTGCCCACCCGTCGTCATCCTAACGAAGGTTATCCTTTGGGAGCATTTTGGGCTACAAGAGATGCCAGGGCTATTCGGAGCAGCCTTAGGAGTGCCCGAGCCCACATTGACCGATGTTGTCTCCGAGACGTGAGTATCTGAACCTTTTCTCTCTGTTTGACCTTGAAGCTATCCGTATCTGTTATCTGACTATCTCTTTTGTAGATATTTTCTGTCACATTGCGAGACCTTCCCCGTATTGTCAGCGGGAGGCAAAAAGTGAGGAATGCCTATAGGCATAACATCAGATGACAGCGCTACCCCTATTTCATTGGAGAGCTGAGGTACAGATTCTATTTAGGGGAGCGTTTGTTCTTCTAGCACGATGGGAGCTTTCGCATCCCTGTCGCTCTACCTGAGCCTATCTCGGTGGCTATGACGGTAGATGAGTATCTCGTCCAGGCGATAGACGTAGATGCTGCAAGACTGGGGAGAGCAGGTGATTTCTAGGCCTAGTTCCGAGAGGCATCCATTGGGTGTCTTATGCCTGCAGTCACTGCTCGTGCTGGGATTATGGAGATTGGAGGGGTATCGCTACAGGAGCACGTCGTTATGGTACGTATTCTGTCATTGCCTTATTTCTTTTAGAATTTTATGCTTTTTACTGTTCTCACTTGGTCGGTTTTCTTGTTTTCAGGTTGATTATCTTCGTCGTCTTCGAGAGGGCTACGATGTGATCGAGGCCCAGGCGGTGAGGGCCGTAGAGATGGAGAACAGGTGGAAGGCCTTTAGGACCGAGGTGGAGGAGCATGCTGCTCGGATTGAGGAACAGGAGGCTCGCATTGAGGCGCAAGCTACTAAGATTCATGAACTGGAGCTGGAAATGGCCCTGTGGGAGTCTCATTTCTAGGCTGAGATGGTATGCCACTTTCTGTTTCTTTTTCTCCTTCTTATGTAGGCTGTAGCATATTTTTTATCTGTTCTGATTGATTTTCTCATGATCTCCTCAGGATTACTATCGATGCCGAGACGAAGCGAGCACCTCTGCGCGTCCTCCGACACCTCCTAGGGTAAGTATCTGCATTTTAGTTATTCATTTCCTTGCATATTCTGTATATATCTCTGCCTGTATTTTGATCTATTTTGTTTATTTGTTTTTAGGCCTCCCCCTCTACTGGACCCTCCGTTACGGGTGTTGATCTTGCAAGGACCACAGAGCATGATGTTGCCCTGGATGAAAAGCTCTTCTTCACGAATTCTGAGGGACGACTGCGGATGCACGGTCTACCTTCTTCCGGGGTGTCGGGCTTTGGTGTTGTGGCTGGATCCTCTTCTGAAGCAGTTCCGGAGACTCAGAGTGCTCGGGACGATGCACCCCCCTCAATTTGATTTTATTGTACCTTGCAAAACATTTGAATTAGACTCAGACACATTTGTAAACATTTTAAACTTTTGTGTATATATGTGCATTCATGCCCATTATTTATTGTATTTGTTGTATCACTGATATATGCAATTGATTCGAACTTCTTGGGCGTGATATCAATCATCATGGCTTTCGAGCCCTTTGGAGTGTTGGTGAGCCTATGGGCGGGTAAAGGGTGCGATTAGGGTCCAAAAGACCCTTCGAGTGTGTTCTTGAGTGGTGTGACCTGCTTGGGGTTCATGGTGAGTGAGGTGGTCTTTGGAGGCTTAATCTGGCCCAATATGATCTTGACGAGTTCCTACGTGCCCGTCATATATTTTGAGAGCTTTCGAGAGTTTTGAGTGCATTTATCGAACACGTAGGAGTTCTCCATATTTTTCGTATGATTTCAAGATTTTGATACATGAGGTGCCTGCCACGTGGTCTGGAATCTTTCAGAATTCACATGATTCATGGCCCTTAGGCTAAAAACTTCTGGTCCGTGTTCTTAACACGTATAGGTTTTCCTAGCTTTCATCCGTGCTAGGAACACGGATAGGTCATTTTTTCTTTTATCCCTGCCTTGTGCACGGATGAGTCACATTTTGCTTCATCCGTGCTCCCAACATAGATATGCTAGGATTGATTCTATCCGTATTTTGGGTACGGATCAATTAACATTTGTCTTTAGCCATGTTTCAAACACGGACCAATATGATTTACTCTCCATTTTAAGCATGTTTCAACTTCATTTTGCCCTAACATTTTACTTTTCACGGTTTTTCACTTTCTTTTTCACTTTGGGCCGATTTTTACTCTTTTTCTTCTTCAAAGCTTCTTCTCAAGCTCCATGGAGGTGCCCTCTACTCTTTCCAACTTGAAAAGGTACGACATTGTTGATCCTTTCTTGAGTAGTTGGATAGATAGCATGGATAATGATGATAGGGCTCGATGGTGCTTGAATAAGTTGGGGTTCACTCTTTCTTTGCCCAAAGTTCCATTGCAATGGAGCTTGATTGAGGCCATGTTGTAGTATTGGATCCCCGAGCTTAATCTCTTTCAATTTTGGGAGCATGAAATGACTCCCACCATTGAGGAATTTGAAGTGTTGTTGGGGCTCAAGATATCGGGCCCAGTTGTGATTCCACCATTGCGTGATGGATACTAAAATAAAACTTCCGACTTCTTGGGGATAAGCCGCAAGTTTTTCAAGATTCTGGATGGTGGATCGATTTTGAAGACAATGTCCAAGTCTTTCTTGATTGAACGCCTCACGGATCCTTCGAAGTCGTTAATTCAATTTAATGCCCTCACTTTGATGGTGGTAAGTCAACTCCTGTTTCCGGGTGGTGGAGACATTGTGAATCTTTCTCTCATCCACGTGATTCAACAAGTCTGGGAGGGACGTCGGTTGGCACCGATGCTTTTGAGTGAGATGTTCCACTCTTTTACGGCTTGTTCTTCAGGTCGTGATCGAGTTTTCCAAGGATGTGCTCTACTCTTGTAGGTAAATTCCAAACTTAGTTTAGTTTTAATTTTAAACTTAAATTTACTAGTTTCCAAAGTTTAGAATGCTCCTATTATTATAGCTTTGGTTTATGGATCATCTGGCTTCAACTGAAGTTGTTAATCGTTTATTCTGCGTTAATGCTGATCTCGTGCTGATGATGTTGAGATGAGTTGCTCCTTTCTTCTCGGGTGGCAAAAAAGAATGGTATTCCTTTATTGGTAACCTTAATGATGAAGAAGTGAGGTGGGTAGGTGCGTTCCAACCTCGGGGGTCCCCTGTGATTGCATTTGATGGTGCCCGTTTTCTGATTTTGATTGGTCTTCACGGGACGACTCATTATATACCACTTTGGGTTCTTCGTCAATTTGGTTATGATCAAGGTGTGCTCATCCCCGAGAATTTCAATGAGTTGGTTGGTCCTTTGTAGATTGTACTTCTGAGTCGACTTGTAAAAGAATGGAGTCGAGTTGAGGTTCTGAGTCGACCCGTCTTTGCAGCACACCTGTTCCCGATATACTCGCATTAGATTCGAGAACTTTTCTCTGGGAGACCATCAGTGTCGATAGTTCCCCGAACACGCCCTGGTGCTTCGTCCTTCTTTGATTATCAAGATTGAGTGGAGGAGTCTCAGACTAATCATCGTCGCATTTAGGCTATCTAGCTTAAGTCTGAGAAGAAGATGCAGAAGGAAATTGCTCGACTGACATCTGCCCTTACCTAGTCTAGATCTAGTAATAGTGGCGAAGTGGCTAGGCTTCGAGCTGAGTTAAGGGATCGGCTTGCCCAGTGTCCTCATTTTGAGAATTTTGCAGCATATTTGGTGAGTCGCGATGCTTCTAATGCTGAAAAAGTGATGATAAGCCAGGCCGTTCGGATTCGTGTTTTGGAGGAACGCCTTGACTCATTTTTCATTTCTTACCATGATGTTTGACTGCTTTGTATTCCCACTTTTTGTATTTTCTTTCATTATCTGAATGTATGCAAAATGTTGAAAGATTAATGCAAAGAAAATAGGTTTTGTACTTACTTGGCCTCAGGTATATCTATTCTTCTTGAAAACACAAAGTTTTGTTGAATAAGTCTTAGATTTGTCGTCATTGGCCAAAATAGTAATTTTTGAAATCTGATGAAATGTCTTTATCAAATGAGCGTGATAAATTCAGAGTTTTTAAAAAATTTTGGTTGTAACGGTCCTGGTGTTTTTGCCAAACACAGGGGATACGAGCATCAATTATCTTTTGGTTCCTTTAGTGTCATCCCCAGTGCTTTGGTACTTGGAGGATTGTTATCTGCTCGGGACATGAGTTTTCTTGGAAAGATTTCGTCGTTCATAGTTTATACTCTTGCGGGCCAGGAGTTGTGATTTTTTTTGTTCACCCTTATTGCCCTTGGTGCCAGTTACGATTTTCACTAGACCTGGTTTCCACATTTTTGAGTATCGACGTCCTTTTTGGGATTTTCATCGTGTTGGTGGCTTTGATCCATCCATAGTCTGATTCTTTTACTCATAGAGCCCTTTCAGGTTTTCACTATGCCTTTTCAGACTATGCTTGTATTTTTAGATTTTTACATTATGGTTCTGTTCGGAGTCTCTGTGTCTTTGTGACTTGGTGACTCAAGTTGAGCTGCGAGATCGGTAACTCTACTCTTGTAGTGGTACTTTTTCTTGAGTAATCGATCTAGATTTCCCTATCGAGTTCACTGACGACTATTCGTGGTTCGGCAACTCAAGTTGAGCCGTGAGATCGGCTACTTTATACTTCGAGTACTCTTTTTTTTTTGAATATCCGACCCGAATTCCCCTCTTGAGTCTTCCAATGACTACCAAGACTTTGAGGTCCGGACCAAGTCGCAAGATCATTGGTGCTGCCATCGTCATTGTGTTGCCCTAGAACATTCCCTGATCAGAAAGAACTTTTAGTGGGACGAAACGTTAGCTTAGATTTATGGTAGTAGAACGATACAAAAAGGTTTTGATCTAGGTTTCAGTTCATTTGAAGTGGGCTAGACATGGGGTTCGTCTATTTTTGTTTCGAAAAGGTGATCTATGTCTCCTCCCAGCATCTTTCGAACTTGTTTAGGTTGGAGATTTGGGTCGAGCTCAGATCAAGTGTTTGAGATTTTGACTTTTTTGATTTTTTTGTATTTTTAGCCGTTCACAGTTTATCCTCATGTGGGCCAGGAGTATTTTAATGCGTTCTTTCTGATTTTCTTTTCTTTTGTCACTTTTTTTTTGTAGTTGTTGACTTACCCCAGTTTTAGGTTAAGAAATGAACGTGATGGCTCAAAAGGGTTGACTAGGGTTAGATAGCTTGTTTGGAATAGTAAAGATGGCCTTTTGTCATCTCAGGGTCCGTTTTTAGGCATAGTATTTCTTGACAGTGTCAGCATTGATTAGTTGTGGGAAGACTTGTCCGTCTATCTCCGTAAGGATCAGAGCTCCTCCCGTCATTATCTTTAGTACGATGAATAGTCCCTCATAGTTTGATCTGAACTTTCCTCTGGCGTCTTCTTGGATTGGCAAAATTTTCTTTAGTACAAGGTTTCCTGGTGAGAAATCCCTAGGCTTGACTTTCTTATTGTAGGCACGAGCTATTCGTCGCTGATAGATCTGTCCATGGAAAATGGCTGCAAGTCGTTTCTCCTCTATCAGATTCAATTGGTCGAACCGAGCTTGAATCCATTCATTTTCATCTAACTCTGCTTCCTTTAAGATTCGAAGGGAAGGGATCTCGACCTCTACAGGTAAAACTGCTTCCATTCCATAAACCAATGAATACGGAGTTGCCTTAGTCGAAGTCTTGAACGAGGTTCGATAGGCGTGAAGTGCAAAAGACAACATGTCGTGCCAATCTTTGTATGTAACTGCCATCTTCTCGATTATTTTCTTGATATTCTTGTTGGCTGCCTCGACTGCTCCGTTCATCTTAGGGCTATAAGATACAGAGGTATGATGAGTGATCTAGAAATCTTCGCACATCTTAATCATATCTTTCTTCTTGAAGTTCTTGGCATTGTCAGTCACTAGTCTACTTGGAAGTCCATATCGACAGATGATGTTGTTCTTGACAAACTTCAAGACATTGCTTTTCGTGACGTTAGCATAGGAAGCAACTTCTACCCATTTGGTAAAGTAGTCAATAGCAACAAGAATGAAGCGATGCCTGTTCAAAGCTTTTGGCGAGATCTGCCCGATGACGTCTATGCCCCAAAGTGAGAAGGGCCAAGGAGTAGTCATATTACGCAATTCTGATGGTGGAGCGTTGATCTTGTTGGCTTAGATCTAACATAGATGGCATTTGCGGACATGCTGATAGCAGTCACTCTCCATTGTCGACCAATAGTATCTCATCCTCATAATTTTCTTGGCTAACATATGACCATTCATGTGGGGCCCACAGACTTCCCCATGTATAGTCTCAATTAGTCGTTTCGCTTTTGTTTCTGCTACACATTGTAGTAAGACCTCGTGGTGCTACTTTTTGTACAGAATACCGTTGTTCAGGAAGAATTGCCTTGCCAGTTTCTGAATGGTCCTTCGGTCAGTTGAAATTGCATCTGAGGGGAGGGTTCGATATTCGAGATATGCTTTGATGTCTGAGTACCAAGGCTTTTCTTCAGATTCTTCGACTTTGACAGGTAGACAATAGGTTGGCTCGTCTTGAATTCCAATCTCAATTGGGTCGATGACTAGGTCTTTCGAGATATTGATTATAGAAGCAAGTGTAGCTAGTGCATCTACAAACTGATTCTTAGCTCTCGGCATGTATGTGAATGAAATCCTATCAAAGCGCGAGCTTAGTTCCTCCAGATACTCGTGGTAAGGGACCAGTTTCTGTTCCTGAGTCTTCCATTCTCCAGTCGTTTGATAGACTACTAAACTTGAATCTTCGAAAACATCGATTTCATCTACCTCGAGATCCAATGCTGCTTTCAACCCTGCTATGCATGCTTCGTATTCAGCCTCATTGTTAGAACATTGGAATTTCAATCTGATGGAGATTGGCACATGGGACACATCTGATTTGATCAAGACTACCCCTATTCCGTTCCTTTTTTGATTTACTGCTCCATCGAAGAACATTTTCCAGCTTGGTTCATCATCATCATCCTCAATCTCGATGAATAGTATGACTTCAACGAGGAAGTTTGTCTTTAATGGCTCGTAATCAGGCAACGGGTGCTTGGTTAGGTGGTCTGTGAAGGCTTGTCCTTTGATGACTTTCTGAGTGACATAGGTGATGTCAAACTTAAATAATAATAATTACCACTTCACTGTACGACCCGTTAATGCTAGTTTCTCGAAAAGGTACTTCAGGGGGTCCATCCTAGCGATAAGCATAATCGAGTAACTAAGCAAATAGCGACGTAATCGTTGAGATGCCCAGACTAACGCACAACAAGTCTTCTCAAGTGTTGAATATTTTGCTTCATACTCAATGAATTTCTTGCTGAGATAGTAGATGGCCTGTTCCTTTCGTCCTGATTCATCGTGTTGCCCTAGCACACACCCCATTGACGTTTCTTGCACTAAGATGTACATCAGTAGGGGTCGCCCTGAAGTAGGAGGGAGTAGGGTTGGTGGATTGAGCAAATATTGCTTGATTTTATCGAACACTTCTTGACAGTCCTTGTTCCATTTCTTTGGCGTGTCTTTCCTTAGTAGCTTGAAGATTGGCTCACAGATAGGTGTGATCTGAGAGATGAAACGGCTAATATACTGTATTCTCCCTAAGAATGCCCGAACATCTCTCTCTGAAATGGGTGCTTTCATCTCGAGGATATACTTGATTTTTGTTGGATCTATCTCGATGCCTCTTCTGCTGACGATGAACCTCAATAGCTTGCCTGATGTTGCCCCGAATATGTATTTTACCGTATTTAGCCTTAAGCTGTACTTCTTTAGCTTGTCAAACAACTTCTTTAGATTCACCAGATTATCTTCTTCAATGTCGGATTTAGCGATTATGTCGTCTACGTAGACCTCCATTTCCTTGTGAATCATATCATGAAATAATGCGATCATTGCCCGTTGGTAAGTCGCCCCTGCGTTCTTTAACCCAAATGGCATGACTTTGTAGTGAAAAGTACCCCATGGTGTGATAAATACAGTCTTTTCCTGGTCTTCTTCTGCCATTTTTATCTGATTATAACCTGAGAAGCCATCCATGAACGAGAACATGACGTGTCCTACTGTACTATTGACTAGAGTGTCGATGTGTGAAAGTGGAAAATCATCCTTAGGACTGGCCATGTTTAAGTCTTGATATTCAACACACATGCGTACCTTCCCATCTTTCTTGGGTATTGGGATGACATTAGCCAACCACTCAGGGTACGTAGAGATTGTAAGAAACCCTGCTTCGAACTGTTTCATGACCTCATCTTTGACCTTGAGGGTCCATTCTGGTTTTAGCCTTCTCAGTTTCTGGTTGATTGGTTTGCTTTCGGAGGCAATTGGCAGCTTGTGTACAACAAGATCTGTATCTAAACCCGGCATGTCCCTGTACGACAATGTGAAGATGTCCTGATACTTCCGCAAGAGTTCGACCATTTCTTCTTTCTGTTACGACGTTAATAAGGCTCCGATCTTGATAGTTCGTGGGTCCTCTTCGGTACCAAGATTGATTGAATCTGTATCTTTGATGTTTGGCTGAACACCTTTCTCATGACGTTCTACTAAGGCTTTGATTTCTTTGGGTGGGTACTCCATTTCATTTTCAGACTTTTCTTCGATCCCCATGAGGTCGAAGTAGAGTTCAAGACCGAAATCATACTCGTCCCTTTCAAATTCTGTGTTATCTAGGTACTTATTTGACAGAGAAAAATCCCTTGAAACTCTTTTTTTAGTTTTTGAAAAATATCTATTTTTTTTCCATTTTGAAAGTTTTTTGATTTTTTTGATTTTTGAGAAATTTTTACTTTTTTTGTTATTTTTTGAGGAGTATTTACTTTTTTGTTATTTTTTGGATACCTGAAATAAGAAGAACAATCATGCAAATTCATTAATGAGGATAGGGAGCCCTCAAAATAGTCTTTACCCGAGAACGAGGGCTCATTATGATCCTCGGGCAAACTAGAATCGACTAATGGCATTTTTTTGGAGGCCTCAACAGCCTCAATGGGAATTCCTCCCAATTGTTCAGAACTTCCCCTTCTCTGAGGGGGCGGATGAGATGAGAGAGTGATTTGTTGGGTGATTTGGTTGATGGTTCGGAGATGACCATGATCTCCGATTGATTATTGTTGTGTGGTTGGGGCATAGTTCCTCCCAAACTCGGTGGGATGACGACTGATGCCCAATCAATGCCCGTGCAGAAAGGTGATTCGTTATCTTGGCTGGTAGTGATTTTCATTTTGGTGGATTCTGGAACGGTCTCTGATAGATTCTCGTTGGAATCCCCATTGAATAAAACATCAATGCCTTCTACGAAGGATGGTTGGGACTCAACAACCGAGTCTTCATGAATGTGCACCGGTTTGAAATTTATCATTTTTTGTTTTTTAACTGGTAGTGGTTCTGATAAGCTGTCGGGTCTGATTTGAGATTTCGGGAAGCTAACACTGATATGAGGGACTCTGCCCAGATTCCAGACGTTTGGTTCACGATATTTTCTTTTCACTAGTCGAAGCTCTTTTTTCTTGTCATTCATTTCTACAATATCCCTTTTTGTGGGCCTAAACCCCAAACCAAAATAAGGAATGTGCTTTTTTGCTTCAACCGATGTAGCTTTCCCCTTTCCTCTTGGTCCCAACCCTTGTCTGGGTCGGTAACCTGCTTTCTTCAAAACCCGACCAATCATCAGATTTGTTCTCGATAGTTCTGCCTTTACCTTCTCCTTTCCTTTCTCAATATGATTGACAGCAGCGAATTGATAGGAGTGGTACATCGCATTATCCTTTCTCATCTCAATGTCAATGAATGGCACATCCGGGGCTCTCCCAGCTAGGATAAGATTTTCTGCCAGCACTGATATCATTCTCTGCCCCATAATGAATTTGACTCTCTGGTGTAGAGAATAAGGTATAGCCCCTACTATATGGATCCATGGCCTACCTAGTAGTAAATTGAAGGTTGTCGGTATTTCCATGACCTCAAATGTTACCTCGAAGGTGCAAGGGCCTATTGTGATTGGTAAATCCACCTCTCCCAGGGAATCCCTTCTCGAACTGTCGAAGCCTCAGACAACCTTGTCGTTAGGCTTCACATGTGACCAATCAACGTTGAGTTTTCAGATGGTTTCGAGCAGACAAACATTAAGCGCTGAACCATTGTCAATCAGCACCCTGGCAACCATCATGCCCTTGCATATGACCATGATGTTTAACGGCTCGATGTGCCCCCGCCCTTCTGGTACGAATTCACTTTCGGTGAAAATAATAGGATTGGGGGCCATGATCTAGCCAACTGTGCCGGTGAGGTAGTTGCAGCTACATATGATTTTCCCAGAACTCTCAACAATGCCTCTTGGTGTTCCTCCGATTTTTGCATCAGGCCCAGAATACTGATTTGAGCTGCTTGTTTGTTCAATTGGTCCACTATATTATGCTCACTCTTGCGAACGAGGTTAATGAAATCTACAGCTTCCTTGTCTGTCACTTTCACCTTTTCTTCTATCTTGTCATCTTTATACAGTTTACCCTTTCCCTTTGCTTTCTTTTTTTTTTCATCTTTCACCTCTTTTATAGTCTCTTTTGTTTCTTCCCTGATGTTTACCCCCTTTTCTATTAATTTTTGGCATTTCCCTACCCTTGTCATACGACCGATATCAGCCACCATTACTTTCTGCATGGTTTCTACCCCTGTGGTCGTGGTAATGGTAGTCTTGTAACTCCAGGGAACTACCTGGTAGGAACTATAGGGGAATGGTTTAGGTGAGTGTATGGTCATAGGGGGTGGATCAGGTTTTACATTGAGAACAAGGGGTGGTGGTGATGATTTGGATGTAGTGGTGGTAGGAGGAGTTATATGAGGAGTTGATGGAGTGTATGGAATGACAAGCGGTGGACATGAAGATGAAGTGTATGGTATATGAAGAGGGGGTAAGGTTGATCCTTGAGAATTTGGCAGTGTATAGAGTATAACAAGGGGAAGTCGGGTCGAATTTTGATGATGGGGTGATCCATAAGGTATAAATAAAGGTGGTCGGGTCGCAGTATTTTGATGAGTGGGATTGATGGTGAGGTCAACTAGTCTGAGAGGCAATTGTGAATTTTGCGATGAGTTTGTTGTGTAGTAGTTGACTATGTTAACCACGGACGCCTTTGATTCTTTTGTTAAGTGGACCCTGATCTTTGCTCCGATAGGCTCTATCAACTCTGAGGGATCGAAGTCGAATTCTCCACAAACGACATTTACCCTATGCCCACTTCCTTTTCAATTACTTTTCCTTTATCTTCTTTGCTTTGTAAAACATTTTCTTTTGAAAAATATTTTTTTTTTGGAAAATCTTGTTCTTATGAAAAACATTTTTCCTGGAAAACACTTCTTCTGGAAAATACTTTTCCTGGAAAATACTTTCCTTTTGTAAATCATTTTCTTTGAAATCCAATTTTAGAAAAGAATTTGATTTCCATTTTGATTTAAATGGCTTGGCCCATCATGATTGTTGGATCGAGATGGACTAGGTCGTTATTGCAAAAAATGGATTATTTATTGGGTCGATGCACCCATTTTAATCAGGTAAAACAAAACTTTAATCCTTGAGGACAACCATACATTCTGATCTCATCATTCACCTACATTCATCATTCACAAGGTCCCATTCAATAAACAACCCGGGAACACCCACGATAAGTTCGAATCATGACCTATAGGGGAGGTTTCTAGACTTTAAGCTTACTATGTGCAATGCATTTTTATGTGGCCACCCTTGCCCATATACACTTATATACCTCTCGAGCGTACTCAATCAGATGGTACATGGTGACTTGGTTTGATATACCGTACAAGTGATAATCTAAAACTTCAACTCACTTCTCTGAAGCCAAAAGTAGCTAGTTTAATCCCCATATCAGAGGTGGCGCGCGATGCTTGAGCAAAGGCACTCTTAAATCACCTCTTTTCTAAAATAAACATAGTCTATCCTCCTAGTACCGTAGTACATCGGAGCAAGATCTTGCTTAGGCACTGGTTCTGACCAAGAAGTGCAATTGATGTACTTATATTATCTTTGATATACCTATTGGTACGAGTCGAAAGTTGTAACTTTCATAAATGGTTTGGCATCCCACGAGGGGACCGACCACATACTAGTACTATGTTGGCAAATGGGACATGTAACTGTGCAGTTTACAATAAGTCAAAGGCTCAGGTCGCTCTAGCCTGGGTGCATCGATATACCTTTTAGAGTCACCTGATCAAACGGTACTGATGTCTCAGTTTTATATACCCTATGGTACGTGACTGGAGTTGTGATTTTCATAAATGACGTCACGTCTCCGAAGAGACCGGGCCACGTACTAGTGCCACGTTGGCTATATTGGGACATGCAAGCGTGCAAAACAGTAAACGTGTATGTAGTGTGTGCAAAACAGTGTGGGGTGTGCCTGAGGCCTGATCATACCATACAAGCAAAGGTATTAAATCACACAGGTAAAGGCATACATTGATCAGGAAAGATTAGAAACATATCCATATGGTTCAATTTAAGATAAAAATATGCACATCTCCTACATACATAAATCATGGCAAATCAATCAGTAAAGACAGTATAAAATGATTATTAAAACATTGCAATAGGCATAGTTTTTATAATTTTTATGGTCCAATTCAAGGATTACTTATGGATGATTCAAAATAAATCGATATTCCAATGGATGTTGAGTTGATGGTCGAATGATAGTTAAAGGATTTAGGAACCCCCCCCCCCTCCGTTTTTTTTAAAAAACAATTCAATTTTTTTTTTAAAGAAAAATATTACTAAACAAAACAAAGTCCTAAAAAAAACACGCAACCAAAAAGTGAGTTACTAATAGCATACCACTTTTTCGAATGCCACCCCAACTCTTCTGTAGATTACCAAGTTAATCGAACATAATTGAGGTGTCATTAGAAAAGAATGGTGTGTTAATAAGTAAAAACCAATTCCACAGCTTATTTAGTCTTCACCCTCGGATCCCCTAGTTGGATCCTCTAAAATCTCTTAACCATTAATTCCAAAAGTCTCTCAATGCTCTAAGTTGACATTTAAATCCCTATTTCGTGTTTTCCCCAAGGTAATCAACTTGTGATTTACTCAAAGAAATAACAGAACATTTGCGCACTAATTGCTTTGGCATTACAGCAAACAGTCCCAAAAGATCTCCTTGATTAGTAAAATAAAAAAGGAATATTAGTCTAAACTTCGAATTTTTTTTAAACAATAACTGAGTCAAAGATCCAGCAACCGTAATCTGCATTCTTTAGCGAAAAAGTTTGCTGATATCGGAAGTGATTAACAAACCTTATCTCAGAGCTTAACAAGGAAAAACCAGAAAAATATAAATGTTCTAAAAGTCCAAACAAATTGTGCTGCCCTCACTACAGTCCATTCGTGATCAGATCGAAGAAAGAAAAGAAAAATTCCAATTGATTAATGCCCAACCCATGCTACCATTGCATCTCTTAACTTGAGATTAGATCGAAAAACAAATACTTTGGCTCATATTGTCATCGACGTCCCATAATTCGAAATCGGATCGAGGAAAACAAGATTAAGAATGAGCCAATTCTTTTCAA
Source organism: Akebia trifoliata (assembly GCF_017979445.1). Lineage (NCBI taxonomy): Eukaryota > Viridiplantae > Streptophyta > Magnoliopsida > Ranunculales > Lardizabalaceae > Akebia > Akebia trifoliata. Next base: position 13,679,159 of record NC_141390.1, read on the forward strand.
ACAATTCTGATGATATAAAAATTGGAGATAACGATTCATTCAGGTTTTCCTCTTTTTTTAAAAAAAAATGGATAAAATCGAGAAGGGAACAAAAACCAAATATTTGTCGAATTCATAGTAAAACCCGAGGCAATGGGTTTGGATTCATTGGCCCAGATTGAGGGAAAAAAAACTACATCAGAAAAAAAAATTATCGGTTCAACAAAAGGAATTTTTTCTTCTTAATCTTGATAGATTCAACTAACGTTGCTTAACGTTCATCAGGGACCTTGAATGGGCAGATCTAAACTCATATCTTCTTTGGCTTTGATCCCATCTTAACAACTTGATGACTTTTAAGAATTAAGAGTTTTCGACTGAACCGAACCAACAAGTTCTAAGATTTGCTTCGATAGGTTTAAAGATAAACCGATGGGATTACTTGGGAGATCAGACCGATCGACAGAAAACAATTTGAGAAGATGGTGTGAAAATTAAAAAAAAAAAGATTTTATTCGTGGCACACCAACCACAACAACACATTGTTGCTGTTAACAGAAAAACTTTTTTTTTGGTTGCTTTTCTTCTTGCTGTCAATGGACAGCACAACTTGTCTAAAAAAATCTACACAAGCATCTAAAAAGAAATAAAAAAAAACTTCATTTTTCAACAATCATTATCTTCCCATCCGTAATACAACCACCCCTTTGAAATCCCGCATTATTTACAATCATTCATAATGATCTTAGATTGAACCATAAAAAGTGTGCCAAATAAAATATTCAACAAAACGATCAATAATAGAGCCAAAAGAAGGATAAGCCATAAAAATAAACAGATAAACTAAAATAATAAAATAAAATAAAAAATAAAAAGGTCTCTACTTGCAATGCTTCTCATACTTGGGATTTTTCAAGTCTGATCCTCAATGGTCCCCAGTGGAGTCGTCGGTGAAAGCGCCCTCGATCCGTGGAGTGCACGGATCCACTTTTGACCTTTGAGATTTGAGAGTCACCACCTAGTTATTACGGTCTAGGAACCGAACGTTGACTCTAAAAGGCAAATAACACTAATCTACGAAAGAAAATACGGGTCCGGAGATTATGTTACAGGGTAGGAAGGTGTCAGGCACCAACCTCGCCCGACAAATGCCGATCTCTACTTTTCCCAAATAAAACTATATTTCTAAGAAGACCTAAATAATAAAAATAAAAATTTTTACTTTTAAGAACGCAACTGTTTTGTTCCCTCAAACTTGATAGAACAGCTCCTCGTACAGCATTCCTCGCTTCGTTCTGTCATCGGATTCTCTTCAGATCTCCAAGACGAAGTACCTCCTTCTTAGATCTAATTTTTATTTATTTATTTATGGATTTCTAGGTATTTTTGAAGGGTTTCTAGTTATTTTTTGAGCTAAAGTTGGGGTATGAATGTTAGGTAAGGAGTTAGGGCTTTAAAATTAGGGTTTAGGGGAGACTAGGGAAGCTTCTTTACCTACTTTTCCAAGGATTTTTTTTATACGAGATCAGGGTGTAGAGACTCCTATTTATAGATTTTTTTAAAGAGCTTTTGAGATAGAGTTAGAGTTTAATTATGTTTCTTTTAGATAGTTTTAGAGTTTAATTAGAATTCTATTAGATAGTTTTAAAGTTTAATTAGAATTCTATTAGGGTTAGGGTTTGACTTTGGTCTTATTAAATTGATTAGGGTTTTGACTTAAGTCTTATTTGATTGACTAGAATTTAGGGTTTTGACTTAAGTCTTATATGGTTGACTTGACTTAAAAAAAATTAATTTTAATTATGATTTCACTTTACATTAATTATTAATTTCAGAATTTTTAATTATTAAAATTGTAAAATTACCGTTTTACCCTCGAAGAGGACTTTTTATGTTTTAAGTCATTTTTCAATGTTCTAGGATGTTTTGGAATCGATTTTTCATAAGGAATTCAATGCAAATATTGGTTTGTGTCATTTATAAAATTTTTGTGAGAAATTATCGTGAACTTTATGAGGGGCATTTTCGTAATTTTGTCAAATTTTGTGAAAATTGGCAAAATGGTTTATTTGGTTTCGATTTGTTATTTTATGTGTTTGAAAGGATTTTCCTAAGCGTAATGTAGGCTCTAAGGATGTTTTGAGTTTAGGGGTATTTTGGTAATTTGGTCATTTTTTAGTGATTTTTATCGTGGAACTTCTTTTTGTCTAAAAAATGATGATTTCTAGGCTTTTGGGTTTATATTTTCCTAGCGTAGCGCTGTTTCTATAGCTTTGTTTGTTTGAGATACTTCATCTAAATTTCTAAAACACATCTGGTAACAAATAAAGCATTGGAATAATCATCCATCATTGGGAATTGTCGCAATCAGATTGATGAGTTGATTAATCAGGTGACTGCAAAAATGGGGTGTCTAAAGAATCTCGATGGGTCTGAGCAAAATCGGCAAGTCTGAGGAAAATTAAAGAAAGAATCTCGGTGGGTTTGAGAAAAATTTAAGAAAGTTTGAGAATAATCCAAGATAAATCTTGGCGGATCTGAGTAAAATCCGAGAAAGAATCTCGGTAGGTCTGAGCAAAATCTGAGCAGGTCTAAGAATAATTCGAGACGAATCTCGACAGGTCTGAGCAAAATATAAGAAAGAATCTCGACAGGTCTGAGCAGGTCTGAGAATAATCCAAGAAAGAATCTCGGTAGGTTTCAGCAAAATCTGAAAAAGAATCTCGGCTGGTCTAAGCAAAATCTGAGCAAGTCTGAGAATAATCCGAGATGAATCTCGACGGGTCTGAGCAAAATTTGAAAAAGAATCTTGGCAGGTCTGAGAATAATCTGAGAGAATCTCAACGGATTTGAACAAAATTCGAGAAAGAATCTCAACAGGTCTGAGAAAAGTCTGAGCAAGTCTAAGAATAATCCGAGAAGAATCTCGTCGGGTCTAAACAAAATTCGAGAAAGAATCTTAGTAGGTCTGAGCAAAATCCAAGAAAGAATCTCGTTGGGTCTGAGAAAAATCTGAGCAGGTCTGAGAATAATCCGAGATGAATCTCGACAGATCTAAGCAAAATCTGAGCAGGTCTGAGAATAATCCAAGAAAGAATCTCGGTAGGTTTCAGCAAAATCTGAGAAAGAATCTCGACGGGTATAAGCAAAATCTGAGCAAGTCTGAGAATAATTCGAGATGAATCTCGACACGTCTGAGCAAAATTCGAAAAAGAATCTTGGCAGGTCTGAGAATAATCCGAGACGAATCTCGACGGATTTGAACAAAATTCGAAAAAGAATCTTGACAGGTCTGAGAAAAATCTGAGCAAGTCTGAGAATAATCCGAGACGAATCTCGCCGGGTCTAAACAAAATCCGAGAAAGAATCTTGGTAGGTCTGAGCAAAATCTAAGAAAGAATCTCGTCGGATCTGAGCAAACTCTGAGCAAATCTGATAATAATCCGAGATGAATCTCAATGGGTTTGAGCAAAATCTAAGCAAATAAAGATTTCCAAAGGGACAAAGTGGGTATAGTAGTTGTTTATTTATTTTTTAACTTGTATCTTCTTCTTTTATCCCTCTCTTTTTCTTTTTAAGAAATCTTTAGGATGTAATGGAGAACCCTCATTCATCCCGAGTAGATTAAACATTAAGCTTGGGCATGGAATGCTTGAGGCGGTTTGATCGAAAGTGTAGACACCCCAATTTGAACGGGCCTTCACTCAAAAAGGCCCAAAAATAGTAATTTTCCAATAAATTGGGCCAACGGGCCTCAAAGGCCCGAAGCATTAAAATATGGTATTTTTAGCAAATCGAAGCGCCTAAAACCTCCCAATAGGTTAGTGAACCCACCAAAGACTTGCTCAAGAGATGAACACCACGTTTATCTCGATACTAGGGCACGCCTTCTATACAAATCTGGTACAAGTGGCAGATCGGGTCAAGGACGGGATCCGAACCGGTTTGATCTTTGATTTCACAAGTTTAGGGACAACAACAGGAATCCCTTCTCAGAGAAATCCAGTACCTCCAGGGAAGAAGAGGGAAGAAACACAGGTCAACAACGTAGAGCCAAATCGACCCCTCTTCATCCCTTCACCAGCACCAAGACCACAAGCGCCATCAACTTCATGGACACCAGCATCGCCAACATGGAACCCTCCACCTTATAATCCATTTCGAGCAAATCCTCCGCCAGTTGCACAGCAGGCACCATTATATGGACATAACCAACAGGCACGACCCAATATGGTAAATAGAGTGTTCACCAGATTGCCCATGACACTATCAGAATTACTGCCAATCTTACTCAGGGGTGAATATCTGGTAAAGCGTCCACCAAACCCTAAGGCTACCAAAGGGCCAGGGTACAACCCATGGACTTTGGAAGTATACTAAAATACCCTTTTGTGTCAAGCCAGGATGCTAGTTGCAGGCAATAACCCGATCAACTAACTAGTCAAAAAAATCATCATAGGGATGCACCCTGTAGAGAATATCAATTTTGGAAAATTCATATTGAGGAGTGCTCTATACTTCCTCGAGTTTAAGATAGATTGGAACCTCTACCTTCACATATTCCATATTGGGTGTATGCACTTGTGCCCCACTCATGAGGATTATTGTGGCATTATGGGGATATCCACTTTAAGACCACTAGTCAAGCCCTCATTGAAGATAAGATATTCTGGTGACCTCGCCACAGGACTGAACATTTCAAAAGAAGAAGCCAAGGCCTTAGTCCACAACGAGAGATTGGACTTAGTACCTTTACTGGGCCCGTATTGCTCCCGCAATCATCCCATCAATATAAAATTAGAAGCCTGGCGAGTCACTAGAGACTATCGATTGTACCTAGGAATCCCAACCCAATGCATATTGACCTCCAAAAGTGATGGTCAGACTGTCCCTGAGTCATGCATAGACATAGCTTCCCAGTTCTAAAGGAAAGCCAACCCTGTACCTTTTATCCTAGTTGAAACTTTCTCAGGTCTAAATGCCATAAAGAATGGTGAGAGGGAAAACTTCAAAGGAAGCCCCCACTTACTCTATATGTGGCTTTGTGACCGTCTCAAAATTGTAGATGTTCCTTTAAACCTCGAGTATGGGCCAGAACACTTTTCCAAAAGAAACCTATTAGTGCGTCACAACTCAGTCAAGGCTTAGAGCAAATGGTTGGATTCTCGTCTTGCCAGTTATATCGGTTTAAGATGTCCTTGGTGGGTGACTGATCCCCCTGTTCTAGGAACCAAATGATCCTACTATGTCCGTCTGATCGATTTAGAAGAAACATCTTTCTACAAACCTGCATTGATCCCATAGCAGTACGATGTACCTATAGAGTTATCTTTATCTCAATCCAATGCTTTCTTCCTGTAGACACCCCATTTTTGTATTTGCCTGATTAATCAACTCGTCAACCTGATTGTAACGGTTCCCAATGATGGATGATTATTCCATTATTATATTATGTTGCTAGATATGTTTCAGAAATCCGGATGAGGTATCTCAAACCAACAAAATCTTAGAAACCATGTTACGCTAGAAAAATATAACTCCAAAAACATAGAAATCATCATCTTGCATACAAAAAGAAGTTTCACGTTAAAATCATTAAAAATGATCAAATTACCAAAATACCCCTAATCTCAAAACATCCCTAGAGCCCACAGTACGCTTAGGAAAACCCTGTCAAACACATAAAATAACAAATCGAAACCAAATAAACTATTTCGCCAATTTTCATAAAATTGGATAAAATTATGAAGATGTCCCTCATAAAGTTCACGACCATTTCGCACAAATGTTTTTTCATAAATGACACAAACTAATATTCCCATTGAATTTCTTATGAAAAATTGATTCCAAAACATCCTGGAACATTGAAAAATGACTTAAAACGCAAAAAGTCCTCTCTGAGGGTATAACGATAATTTTATAATTTTAATTATTATAAATTTCTAAATTAATAATTAAAATATTAATTAATGTAAAGTGAAATCCTAATTAAAATTAAAGTCAATCAAGTAAGACTTAAGTCAAAATCCTAAAATCAAGTCAATCAAGTGAGACTTAAGTCAAAACCCTAATCATTCTAATAAAACCAAAGTCAAATCCTAACCCTAATAAAATTTTAATTAAACTCTAAAACTATCTAATGTAATTCTAATTAAACACTAACTCTATCTAATGTAATCCTAATTAAACACTAACTCTATCTAATGTAATCCTAATTAAACACTAACTCTATCTAAAAAGTACTTACAAAATTCTATAAATAAGGGTCTCTACAACTTATTTTCGTAAGAAAAAGTAGGTTAAAAAGCTTCCCAACCTTCCCAAAATCTTGATTTTGAAATCCTAACTCCTCACCTAATATCCATACTCCAACTTTAGCTCAAAAACACCTAGAAACCCTTCAAAAATATCCCGAAATCTATAAAAAAATAGAAAAATTCAAATATAAGAAGGAGATACTTTGTCTTGGAGATCTGAATCGAATCCGGTGATAGAACGAAGCGAGGAGTGTTGTACGAAGAGTTGTTCTATCAGATCTAAGGGAACAAAACCATTGCATTCGTGAAGGTAATTTTTTTTTATTCAGGTATTTTTAGCAATATAGTTTTATTTGAGAAAAGTAGAGACCGGCATTTTCCAGGCGGGGTTGGTGCCTAACACCTTCCAACCCCGTAACGTGATCCCTAGACCTGTATTTTCTTTCGTAGATTAGTGTTATTTATCTTTTAGAGTCAAAGTTCGGTTCCTAGACCGAAATAACTAGGTGACGACTCTCAAACCTCAAAAATCAAAAGCGGATCCGCGCACCCCGCTAATCGAGGGCACTTTCAGTGGCAACTCCACTGGGGATCATTGAGGATCAGACTTGAAAAATCCCAAGTATGGGAAGCATTGCCAGTAGAGACCTTTTTATTTATTTATTATTTTAGTTTATCTGTTTATTTTTATGGTTTATCCTTCTTTTGGCTCTATTATTGATCTTTATGTTGAATATTTTATTTGGCACACTTTTTATGGTTCAATCTAAGATCATTCAAAACGACTGTAAATAATACGAGATTTTAAAGGGGTAGTTGTATTACAGATGGGAGGATAATGATGGTTGAACAATGAAGTTCTTTTTATTTTTATTTTTAGTTGATTGTGTAGTTTTTGGTTTTTTTAGACAAGTCGTGATGTCCTTTGATAGCAAGAAAAAAAGCAACAAAACAAAAAAATAAAATAAATTTTTTTCTGTTAACAACAACAATGTGCTGTTGTGGTTGGTGTGCCACGAATAAACTTTTTTAAATTTTAACACCATCTTAACAGCATCAATGTGCTGATATAGTTGGTGTGCCAAGAGTAAAACATTTTTTTCACACTGTCTTAACAGCAACAATATGTTGATATGGTGCGTGTGTAACAAATAAAATTGTGTTTTTTCTACTCTCACACCATCTTCTTTATTTCTGACTTCATCTTCTCCAATAGAGGCCGATCGGTTTGATCGTTTTTAAAGTTTGCTAACAGCAACAAGACGCTGGTGGTTCAGCGTGTCATGAATAAAATCTTTTTTTTTTCTAAACTTTCATACAATTTTCTTTAATTCTGACTTCATATTGTCCAATAGAGGCCAATCAGTTTGATCTCCCCATTAATCTCATTGGTCTCTCTTAGAACATATCTGATCTTAAGGAAGGCCACTAGAGATCGATCGTTCGGAACAAAACTTAGAACTTGTTGGGTTGGTTCGGTCGAAAACCTTTAATTTCAGATTCGTCCATTCGAAGCCACTGAGAAACGACGAGAAATTTGGGTTGAATCTGTCGAGATCGAAAAGGAAAATTCCTTTTTTAATCGGTAAGTTTTTTTTCTAAAAAAAACTAATGTGGTTTTTCCTTTCTCTTCCGATTTGGACCAACGAATTCAAACCCACTGTTTCGGATTTTCATCTCGATGATGAACTCGACGGATACTTGGTGTTTTGTTTCCATTCTCAATCTTTTTTTAAAAAAAAAAAAGGGGGAAAGGAAGAATCTGACCTCAAGCTGCAATGATAGCACCAGATGAACGTTAATCCATGTGTAAATTAGAGTTTTTTTGTGTGATTTCAAATTGAATGTTGTAATAACAACACAAATTGTGCGGATATAGATTAATGTGATTATCCTGTTCTAGGATCCTTGTTAGATGAATGGGATTTAAACAAATTGAAAAAGGAAATTCAGAGATTTGGTTTGGGTTGTATCCAATCTTGATAGAACAGAACCATGAGTCTTTGGCCTTTGGCTGAGTTAAGATTATCGAGTTAGGCTGCGTTCAAAAGAAAAAAAAAAATATATATATATATATATATATATATAATATATATATAATTTTTCAAGAAAAAGATTACTGCCAGCATGACGTGTGGCTATTGAGAAAGATGAAGCTTTTCTATTGTCACACCAACACACCATCATTTTAAATTCTTTCTATGATAGCGAATGGATTGGCATGGAAATATTTTGTTGGTTTGGTTTTAAATTTTTTTTTTCTTAAAAAAAGAAAAATGTGTTCTTTTAAGTTTAAAAAAAAAAAAAAAAAAAACACCTGATTTTTTTATTGCTTGATAAAAGTCGATTTGTTTTCTAAAATTGTTTTTTTTTCTTCTTTCTCTTTTCTCTTCTTCTCTCTTTCAATTTGTTTAAAGATTATCATAACCTCTTATCCCAACGATTGTTGTTCCATTCTTAATTTAATATAACTTTGAATATCAACATGTTTGCGGTCACCCCAAAATAACCCTAAATTGGACCATAAAAATTATAAAAATTGTATTGCAATGATTAAGATTTGATCAATTACTATGCTATATTCATTATTGATTTGCCATAATTCTAAATTGAGATATGCAAGGACATGTGCGCTTTGATATCGAATTGAGCCATATGGATGGTTTTTAGTCTTTCTTGCTCATTGTATGCATTTATTTGTATGGTTTAATACCTTCGCTTGTATGGACCCATGAATTGATCTATTTAGAAAGGCCCTGGGCACACCCCACCCTGTTTTGCATACATCACAAGCACGTTTACTGTTTTGCACGCTTGCATGTCCGAATATAGCCAACGTGACATTAATGCGTGGTTCGGTCTCTTCAGAGATGCGACGTCATTCATGAAAGCCACAACTCCAGTCACGTACCTTAGGGTATATCAAATTGGGGCATCAGTACCGTCTGATCAGGTGACTCTGAAAGTTATATCGATGCACCCAGGCTGGAATGACCTGAGCCTTTGACCTATTGTAAGCCGCACAGTCACATGTCCCATTTGCCAACGTAGTACTAGTACGTGATCGGTCCACTCGTGGGATGCCAAACGATTTATGAAAGCTACAACTCTTGACTCATACCTATAGGTATATCAAAGATAATATAATTACATCAATTGCATTTCTTGGTCAAAACCGGTGCCTAAGCAAGATCCTGCTCCGATGTACTACGATACTAGGAGGATAGACTACGTCTATTGTAGAAAAGAGGTGATTTAAGAGTGCTTTTGTTCAAGCATCGCGCGCCTCCTCTAATCTGGGGATTAAACTGGCTGTTTTTGACTTCAGAGAAGTGGGTTGAAGTTTTAGATTATCACCTACGTGGTATATCAAACCAAGTTACCATGTACTGCTTGATTGAGTACGCTCTAGAGGTATATAAGTGCACTTGGGCAAGGGTGGCCAGATAAAAATGCATTTCACGTAGTAAGCTTAGAGTCTAGAAACTTCCTCTGTAGGTTACGACTCGAACTTATCGTGGGTGTTACCGGGTTATTTATCGAATGGGACTTTGTGTGAATGATGAGATAAAAAAGTATGGTTTTCCTCAAGGATTAAAGTTTTTTTGTTTTACCTAATTAAAATGGCTGCACCGACCCAATAAAGAATCCATTTTTTACAATAATTCATAATGACCTAGTCCATCTCGATCCAACAATCATGATAGGCCGAACCATTTAAATCAAAATGGAAATCAAATTCTTTTCTAAATTCGGGTTTCAATCCATTTTCAAAGAAGAAAAATGAAAGTATTTTCCAGAAAAAATATTCTCTAGAAAAAAAGCGTTTTCCAAAAAATGTTTTTCATAAGAATGAGATTTTCTAAAAGAAAAATATTTTCCAAAAGAAAATGTTTTACGAAGCAAAGAAGATAAAGGAAAAGTAATTGATTTTTTTATGACTTACAAAAATACATGGACCTTGGAAGTGTACTAAAATATCCTTTTGTGTCAAACCAGGATGCTAGCCACAGGCAATAATTTCATCGACCAGTTAGTCAAAACAACCGTCATAGGGATGCACCCTGTAGAGAACATCAACTTTGGGAAATTCATGCTGAGATGTGCTCTCTACTTCCACGAGTTTGAAATAGACTAGAACCTGTTACGTGCTATGGCTAAGCGCTGGAACCCTCACCTTCACATATTCCATATAGGGCGTATGCACTTGTACCCCACTCATGAGGATTTTTGTGTAATTATGGGGATATCCACTTCAGGACCTCTAGTCAGGCCTTCATTGAAGACATGATATTTTGGTGATCTCGTCACAGGACTGAATATTTCAAAAGAAGAAGCCAAGGCCCTAGTCCATAACAGGAGATTGGACTTAGTACCTTTACTGGGCCAATATCGCTCCCGCAGTCATCCCGTCAATATAAAATTAGAAACCTGGCGAGCCACTAGAGACTATCGATTGTGCCTAGGAATCTTAACCCAATACATGTTAACCTCTAAAAGTGATGGCCAAATTATCCTTGAGTCCATAAATATAGCCTCTCAACTCTCAAGGAAAGCCAACCCAATACCTCTTATCTTAGCTGAAACTTTCTCAGCTCTAAATGCCATAAAGAATGGTGAGAGGAAAAACTTCAAAGGAAGCCCCCACCTACTCTATATGTGGCTTTGTAACCGTCTCAAAATTGTAGATGTTCCTTTGAACCTCGAGTATGGGTCAGAACACTTTTCCAAAATAAACCTGTTAGTGCGTCACAACTCAGTCAAGGCTTGGAACAAATTGTTGGACTCTCGCCTTGCCCATCATATCGATTTAAGATGTCCTTGGTGGATGACTGATCCCACTGTTCTAGGAACCAAAGGATCTTACTATGTCCGTTTGATAGAACTAGAAGAAACATCTTTCTACCAATCCTGCATTGATCCCAAAGCAGTATGACGTACCCATAGAGTTATCTTGACCTCAGTACAAAGCTTTCTTCCCTCTCGAGTCATTGACTGAAAAGTTAGTACATCTTATTGAGAAGGCTTGGAACAAACGCACCTTAGGGTATCCAGACGGACCAATAGAATTCAAAGAGCCAGTTGTTAGAGCCAAAAGGATCAAACTTGATAGCAATCCTGATGACCATCAAGACAAAGCTAAGCGTCCATGTAAAAAATAGTTTAAGTCGGATTTGTTGAAAGATATCATAACGAGAACGTTTCTTTGTCAGTCAGTTTCAATAAAGCTATTTTTCTTTTGAATAAACATTTATTTCTTTTTTGAATGATCATTGCGTGAATGGATTAATTAATGGATTGGTGCATAAACTTCAATAAAATGACTCATTAAAAGTTATCAAGGGGGTAACACTGAAATTGATTAAATTTATCTTTAATGGGGTGTCTAAGATTATCATTGCGCCCAAACTCAAGCGTCTACCTCCTAGCTAGAGTCGTAAGTCCAGTCGATTAGAGCGAACGTCGGTACCAAGTCAATAGGCAGAAATGGCTTCAACGTCTGAGCTTACAGAGATCCGTAAGATTTTGGCAGCCTTTGCCAATGATATCAACAATATAAGAGGCAAAGTGGAAGTTTTAGAACAGATTTCAAAATCAACGGGCAATCCCTTTGATGATCCAAAAGGAAAAAAGGTAGAAGAGAAATGTCTACATGAAGTTTTTGAACTCGATGGAGATAAAGAATATTTGAAAGAATAACACCTATTGCTCACTCAAATTTACCAATTTGGATCAACTTATGAGTTTTTTGGATTTAAGAGTGAATGTCTCTAATAGCAGTGACGTGTTGGCACGAGAGATGGAAATAACGATGGGAAAGAGATCAGAAATATTTTCTCATTACTTATCGTCGAATCAGTAGAACATATGTCCTTCATTGGTTGATCGTCAACCACAATATTGATGGACTATTAAATGGAGTAAGTTCTCTGATAGGAGACTAAAAAAAAACAACTATGAATATATCAACATATAGTTTTTTTATTTCTCATGTCAACCTTTCCCAGGATTTCATGGTCTCTAAAGAGTATTTGTTAAAGACCTTAAAAAACTTGACACTAGGAGGAAAGATGTTCCACAATTCATCGATTGTTGATCAATCCTACTCTAAGTACAAAAGAATAAGGTATCAGGCAGTGTTTACAACCTTGGCTCAAAAATCTTACTATGAAGTATAACAAGCCATTTCCTGCAGAACAGAGTTGATCCTCTCAGCAACTCCATAATGCTAAGGGATCTTTAGAGCTAAGAATTTTTGTCAGAACATATAATTATCACAGAGTTAAGTGGACTGACTATTCTTAAACTCTCCACCACGATCACTTCATATCCGTCCAACAACAGACTCTATTTCTGTTTGAAGTTGCTTAACAATGTTCTTGAATCCATCAAATGTATCAAATTTATCCCTCAAGAATGCAACCCAATAGAGTTGGAATGATCATCAACTACTACTAGAAAATGTCTCTTACCTCTTAGAATTTTAACTCTTGTGGGATCCACAGATCCATGTGAAGTAATGCTAAAGGATTTGAGGTAACTAGAACGCTTATCTATTTGTGGGTATTACGAACTTGTTTACCAATATGGCACTTCCCATGGACATTTCTAGCTTTATTATCCAGCTTGGGCAACCCTCTGACTAATGTTTTTTGAAGCATATCAAGACAGGTTCTTGTAGTGAACATGGTCAAGATTGTGAAGTCACAATTGGACCTTGTCAACTTGAGCCATATTACACACATACGGAGTGGTGGTTTTTCCGGTGTCTTTGATAACATAATAGTCATCAGATGTGTGGAGACCTTTCATAACTAATTTTTCATTAATATCTGAGATCTCACACACTTTGTGGTGTAACATCGATTGTTCTCTGTCGCACATTTGAGATATGCTGAGGAGGTTATATGTCAAACCAACCACACAGAAGACAAATTTAACTTTGGGCTTCGTCGATCCACTGATCATGTCACACCCAACAATCCTAGCGATACAACTATCACCAAAGATGATAGAGCCTCCATTAAACTCTACCAAGTGACTGAACTGGATTTGATCACTGGTCTTGTGTTTGGAGAGATCGCTATTCAATTATCATTGCGTGAAATTTCTCACCTTAGGAAGGATGTAAATCATGAGGTACCGGTTATCCCTAGATTTAACTTTTTAGTTAAAATTGATTTTCGGGATAAGAAATTGTTTTTAGGAGGAGAAGGGATTTAACTATAAAACTCAGATTTCTCCTTCCTTAGTGAGTTTTAAGTGGGGGACATACTTTCCTTTGGTGATTTTGACCTTGAATAAGACCCTCACAAAATTATTCACTTTAGGAGGTGAAGATTCCTCACTTTCTTGGATATAGATGGCTTTTTTTACTTCACAAATGGTTCATTTTTTTTTTGTAAAAGAGTCATCCTGACCCATGCAACTTTTACTCTACCACTGAAGATATACCAATAGAGATTAGGGAGGTTCTAGAGTAAATGGTATTGTGTTCAATTTTAATGTTACCAATTTATCCAGAGAAGTTTTCGGTGCCTTCCTCATTCTTCTCATCAAAAGAAGAGGCGATTTGAGGGGAAGATTGATTTACCAATATTTGTTCATCCTCAACTTCATCCATAAAAAGGATGGAGACTGTGGTAGATACCATATGGATCCTAAGGTGTTACAGTCTTCAAAATTTGAAGATGATTGTTCAACACCCTCTGACTCATCTGAGTCAACCCACGTAGTTTGTGCAGCCAGTTGATCCATTAAACCTAAATATTTGGAAATCGATTGTTTTAGGTTATGAGAAATAAAATATGGTAAAATGGCCAATTCATCCATAGTGACAGCATTCAGTATCATCCTTTGACATATATGGAGATTTACCAATGGATTGCCTTTCATCATCAGGATAACTCATTTTACTGAAGCTATGTGATCTTCTCTTTATATGAACAAAATTTGTCTCCATCAAAATCATGTCCTCAACATCTAGGTCACTCTCACTATTTTCCTCAAGGATAGTTTTACTATAAGTACGAGAAGGAAAAGAGATGACATGGAATTTACCTATTTAGAGGATGACTTTGAAGAAGAGAATCAGGACCACTGTCTATCCCTTTTAGGGAGGACCTTCAAGTTGGAGCTCAACCATGGTGAGCAATCCAATGAGTTTTTAAATACTCATAGTTCGCATCTCGGAACTATATTCGAGGTTGTAATGAGAGCAAACCTCTTAAGAAAGGACCTAAGAATTTTCGTGAAATTCTTCCTTCCGAAACAAGCTATCCTAGGAAGTACATGGAGATACAACAGTTTCTAAGTTTTGCATAAAGTTCTCAGACAACATTATTTTATTCCATCCTAATGTTCTCAAAATAATTTGTTAACATTTTAAGTTTGAAGTTTTGACAACGTAGGTTTCTAAAGAAGCCAAGCTTGTTTAGCCGACCGATATGTAACAATATGATTGAGTTCACTTGGGGTAATGCCACAGCGTATAAAATTTAATATTTTCATATTATGACAACTATCGATTTTTAATTGTTTGGGTGGCTCATACCCTTCCTCTACTAAGATCCAAAAATCACAACTCAAGGAAATTGATAAAAATCATCATCCTAATTTATTAATATGCATAATTGAGTTGATGGATAGATGGAAGTCTAGAGGACGACCATTGTCGGATTTAGACATGGTTCAAAGTCTTAGGATCAACTCTAGGATGTTAAGCCTATCAAGAGTAACCCGCTCTGATACCAATTGAAAATGCGTGCTTCGTACCATATCTAGTCCTAGAAGGGGGGTGAATAGGATAATTAAAATTTCTTTCGATTTATCCAATTTCAACTTAGATTGATAATTTGACTATATGTTCTAAATCATTCACCTAGCCTCAATTTTGCACTCATGTCTGTAATTTGCATTTAATGAAAATACACTTGGAAGTTAAACATTCATTTAACCATGTCATTCAATGGCACATTCAAATATGATTTACCTATTTGACATTCATGACATTTCATGACATTTAAAACAGTCAAGTGTAAATTGCGGAGAAAACATACACGAGACATAAGGTATTTAATGGATCAGCAATATAACTACATCCATTCTCACGGCTAATCTCTAGTTTGCAATGCAATTGAAGTTCACTTAGAATCTAAACATTCATGGCATGACATACATAGCATAGTGTTCATTCATAACATGCATTCATCTAAGTATAAATTGATAGAGGCATTTTCACAAACATGAGACAAGCATTTTATAGTGGTTCGGTAACGTGCCTACATCCACTCCCAAGGTTCCTACCTAGGAACTTGGTGTTCACTATCAATGAGGTTTATGGTTCACCTCGAACCTTTTACATAGAATTTTTATACCTAGGCTAAATTCTAAAACTTTAAGATCGAGAAAACGCATCCTCTCGAAATTGTGAGTTTTGTTCCTCGGAAACTCATGAACCTCTACTCTTGTTGAGAATTCTTGATTCTAACAAGAGCTTGGTTTTTGATGAGTTGAACCAAGTAACCACATATATATGTTTTTAAAATTAAAAACAAAGTCAAAGACTCACTCAACTCTATAAGGTTAGCCAATGGAGATCTTGAGTTCTTCGAGTCTTTGAGCTCACAAGTACGTCTCGACAGTTGGATCTTCCAATCAAGCTCTCGAGATCGTCGACTCCTTGTGATTACTCCTACCATCATCTTCTTTTGATCTTTGCTCGAAGAATGTACCAATGTATGTACAAGGTGAGGTTTGATGGTTGGAGAGGGATCAAGAGATAAGTCTAGAAAGGTTGATAGGGGTTCACCTAAGTTAGACTCTCATGAGAATAGAGAAGACTCTCAAAGTGTGGAGTGTGGAGAGTGGAGAGACAATCTTTTCTAGGATTTAATCCAAAAGAAGGGCATAGGTTGAATGGAGCTTCAACTAAGATTTACACCTTCCAAAGTGTAGAGAAAGCTCTCTAGATGGGAGAGGGGAGAGCACAAGTTTCTAGGGATCAAATCCAAGTGAGAAATGAGCCAAAAATACCTTTTTAAAGTCATTTTCGAAGTTCCAACGGCTCTTTCCATGGAACTGAGCTCCAACAGTGTTCCATCGTGCTCAAATGGCAGTTGCTGCCGATGCCACCTTGCCTAATGAACAGTGTCACCGTGACAATTATAGAAATGCCATTGGAGGGGTATTTTGGCCATAACTTCCAAACGGTAAATCCGTTTTGTATGCCGTTCGGGGAGGTGATAGATCTTACTATGTAGAATATCCCCAAACTGAAAGAAAGGGTTAGATCTAAGAATAAATGAGTGAAATGATTAAAATACACTTTTTACCTTTTTGGGTCAAATTGGGCTTTCGGGAAGGCCGATGCAGAAACGGTTCAAAGGTGTACTAGATATTATCTATATAATACCACCTAAAAAGCCCCAAGGTCATAAAATGGGATTAGGATGGTTAAATCCTTAATGTCCCCTCTGTAGTCCTTTTCGATTCTCGAAAAAGCCTTTTTACCTTTTCGGGTCACATCGAGCTTTCGGAAAGGTTGGTGCTGAAACGGTTCAAAGGTGCTAGGTATTACCTATATAAGGACACATATAAAGTACCAAGGATAGAAAATGGATTTAGGGTGGTCAAATCTTTAATGTCCCCTCTATGGCCAATTGGTTCCCGAAAAGTCCGATGATAGAATGGGTCGAAGAACGAGTTTCCCTAATAATTATGGGTCTACCTATCATTCATCTAAATGTTGGGAAACGGTCTTGGGTGGTCTCATTAACTTTTGGGCTTCTTGTACACATACTGGAGGTTTTTGTCGAGCCACGTACGGTTGAGAAGCTTTACCGGGGTCTTCATTAGTCTTCAATGGTAAATCGATCCGACACTCAACATATGTCTTGTAATTGACAAAATATGGAATTAACACTTCAGATCTCACATTTGGTTGTGCTCAGAGATTAACTAATAACTTATTTACCTAGAGTAGGAGATAGGGCATTCTTTCGTTCCGAGATCCATACATTCTTGGATTCAATCATTTTCTTCCAGATTCATTATCTTTTAGATTTATTCATTCGTTCCCCGATTCAATCATTATTCTCTAGATTCATTTTCAATCTCATCCAGATTCATTTTAATCATTCTTCTCTAGATTTATTTATTATTTTCCAAAATTCTTTCATTCCTCAGCCAGTTTTGGTCAGTTGCCGCCAAGGGCTATCATGGATTTTGCTCAGTTGTCGTCAAGGGTTAACTTGGATTTTGCTCAGTTGCCGCTAAGGGTTAACTTGGATTTTGCTCAGTTGTCGCCAAGGGTTATCTTGGATTTTGCTCAGATGTCGCCAAGGGTTATCTTGGATTTTGCTCAGTTCCCGCCAAAGGTTATCTTGGATTTTGCTAAGTGCCAAGGGTTAACTTGGATTTTGCTCAGATGCCGCCAAGGGTTATCTCAGATTTTGCTCAGATGCTGCCAAGGGTTATCTTGGATTTTGCTCAGTTGCCGCCAAGGGTTAACTTGGATTTTGCTCAGTTGTCGTCGAGGGTTTGCTCAGATTATGCTCAGCCAAATGCCACCGAGGGTTTGCTCAGATTATGCTCAGCCAGATGCCACCGAGGGTTTGCTTGGATTATTTTCAGTCAGTTGTCATCGAGGGTTTGTTCAGATTATGCTCAGCCAGTTACCGCCAAGGGTTTTCTCGGATTATGCTCCGCCAGTTACCGCCAAGGGTTTTCTCAGATTTTGCTAGTTCATTACTCTTTTACCCTGAGTAGGTAGAGTAGGACTCCCAAAAAATTAGTTCATTACTCTATCACCCTAAGTAGGTAGAGTAGGACTCCCTGAAAAATTAGTTCAATACTCTTTCACCCTGAATAGGTAGAGTAGAATTCCCAGAAAATTAGTTCATTACTCTTTCACTCTAAATAGGTAGAGTAGAACTTCACAAAAAATTAGTTCATTACTCTTTCACCCTAGGCAAGTGGAGTAGGACTCACAAAAAAATTAGTTTATTACTCTTTCACTGCTAGTAGGTAAAGTAGAACTTCTTAAAAAAAAAATTAGTTCATTACTCTTTCACCCTAGGTAGGTAGAGTAGGACTCCCAAAAAAATTAGTTCATAACTCTTTCACTCCGAGTAGGTAGAATAGAACTTCCCAAAAAAATTAGTTCATTACTCTTTCATCCTAGGCAGGTAAATTATGACTCTCAAAAAATTAGTTTATTACTCTTTCACTCCAAGTAGGTAGAGTAGAACTTCTCAAAAAAATTAGTTCATTACTCTTTCACCCTTGGTAGGTAGAGTAGGACTCCTAAAAAGCTTAGTTCATTACTCTTTCACTCCGAGTAGGTAGAGTAGAAATTCCTAAAAAAAATTAGTTCATTACTCTTTTACCCTGGGTAGGTAGAGTAGGACTCCTAAAAGAATTAGTTCATTACTCTTTCACTCCGAGTAGGTAGAGTAGAACTTCCCAAAAAAATTAGTTCATTACTCTTTCACCCTGGGCAGGTAGAGTAGGACTCCCAAAAAGCTTAGTTCGTTACTCTTTCACTCCGAGTAGGTAGAGTAGAACTTCCCAAAAAAAATTAGTTAATTACTCTTTCACCCTGGGCAGGTCGAGTAGGACTCCCAAAAAAATTAGTTCATTACTTTTTTACTCCGAGTAGGTAGTGTAGAACTTCCCAAAAAAAATTAGTTCATTACGTTTTCACCCTGGGCAGGTAGAATAGGACTCCCAAAAAGCTTAGTTCATTAGTCTTTCACTCCGAGTAGGTAGAGTAGAACTTCCCAAAAAAAATTAGTTCATTATTCTTTCACCCTGAGCAGGTAGAGTAGGACTTCCAAAAAGTTAGTTTATTACTCTTTCACTCCTAGTAGGTAGAGTAGAACTTCCCAAAAAAATTAGTTCATTACTCTTTCACCCTGGGCAGGTAGAGTAGGACTCCCAAAAAGCTTAGTTCATTACTCTTTTACTCCTAATAGGTAGAGTAGAACTTCTCAAAAAAAAAATTAGTTTATTACTCTTTTACTCAGAGTAGGTAGAGTAAGACTCCCAAAAAAATTAGTTCATTACTCTTTCACCAAGAACAAGTAGAGTAGGACTCCCAGAAAAAGAAGTTCATAACTCTTTTACCTGAGTATAACATTCAACTTTTTCTCAACTTTTGCTAAGATTTTTCTCAAACCTCAAATTTTTTTCAAGTTTAGTTTAAAGTCAAATTTTTTCTCAGGTTTTCCAAGATTTTATGGTTTGCTCAGATTTTACTCAGTTTTACTTGGATTTTGCTCAGACCCTTTAAGATTTATCTCAGATTTCAAGTGCACACACTTGCACATTTTAGTCAGGGAGAATTTTCTAAAATTCAAGGATCTGACACCGTCAGTGACAGCTCTCGTTCGGGGACCTGACAACCTTTTGTTCGGGGAGAGTTTTACCCTCAAGGATTCGAACGCCTCGATGAATTGCTAAATCAAGCTGTAAAATTAACTATTACTAACTTTGGCATTCGGATATCATACTATATACCAAAATAGATTTGCTATCTAGTTCGCTTCAACCCTCTACCAAAGAGGGGCATCTGTAGACACCCCATTTTTACACTTGCCTGATTAATCAACTCGTCAACCCGATTGCAACGGTTCCCAATGATAGATATTTATTCCAATACTTTATTTTGTTATCAGATATGTTTCAAAAATCCAGATGAGCTATCTCAAACTGACAAAATTGTAGAAATTATGCTACGCTAAGAAAATATGACCCTAGAAACATATAAATCATTATCTTGCAGACAAAAAGAAGTTTTACGATAAAAATCACTAAAAAATGATCAAATTATCAAAATACCCCTAATCTCAAAACATCCCTCGAGCCTACATTATGCTTAGGAAAACCCTTTCAAACACATAAAATAGCAAATCAAAATCAAATAAATCATTTCACCAATTTTCACAAAATTTGATAAAATTATGAAAATGCCCCTCATAAAGTTCACTACCGTTTCACACAAAAAAATTCATAAATGACACAAACCAATATTCCCATTTAATTCCTTACGAAAAAATCGATTCTAAAACATCCTAGAACATCAAAAATCGATTTGAAACGCAAAAGTTCTCTTCAGGGGGTAAAATGATAATTTTTCAATTAAAAATTTTAAAATTCTGAAATTAATAAATAAAACATAAAATAATGTAAAGTGAAACATTAATAAAATTAATTTAAAAATTTGAACCTATAAAATCGATCAATCAGGATCTCAGGCAAAATTGTTGATGGTTGCCAAGATATTTATTCAAGGACCTCTTCATCTGGGGGCCCAAAGAATTATAGATTTAATAAAGGGGGTTCTCCAAAAAATTAAAGTCAATCAAGTTAGACTAAAAGTCAAGATCTTAAAAGTCAATCAAGTAAGACTTAAGTCAATTTATTAAAAGTCAACCAAGTAAGACTAAAGTCAAAATCTTAAAGTCAATCAAATGAGACTAAAAGTCAAAACCCTAATAGAGTTCTAATTAAATAATAATTTTATTTAAAGCAATCCTAACTAAATAATAACTCTATTTAATAGAATTCTAACTAAATAATAACTCTTTTTGAAAGACGTATAATTAAACAATAATTCACTCTAAAAGAATTATAATTAAACCTTAACTCTATCTAAAAGGTACTTAAAAAAGTTTATAAATAGGAGCCTCCGCACCCTATTTTCGAGTAAAATAATGAACCCTAAGAGAAGTAGGTCAAAAAGCTTTTCTAGCCTCCCACAAACCCTAATTTTGAAGTCCTAACTCCTGACCTTACACCCATACCTCAATTTTAGCTCGAAAAATACCTAGAAGCCCTTCAAAAACACTTAGAAATCTATAAACAAATTCGAAGAATCCAGACCTAAGAAAAAGATACCTCGCCTCGGAGATCAGAAATCAGATCCGGAGACAGAATGAAGCGAGGAGTACTGTATAAGGATTTACTCTATCAGATCTGAGGGAACAAGACCGTTGTCTTCAGAAAGGTATACAAATTTCTTATTTTTATTTATTATTACTTAGGTCTTTTAGCAATGTAATTTACTTGAGAATTAGTAGAGACCGATGTTTGCCAGGTGGGGTTGGTGTCTAACACCTTCTAACCCCATAATTTGATCCCCGAACTCATTTATTTTCTGTAGTAGATTAGTTGATTTATCCGTTTAGAGTCCAAGTTCGGTTCCTAGACCGTAATAACTAGGTGGCGACTCCCAAACCTCAAAGGTCAAAAGTGGTTCCACGCACTTCGCGGATCGAGGGCGCTTTCAGTTTGCTCGGATTATGCTCAGCCAGATGTCGCCAAGGGTTTGCTTGGATTATGCTCAACCAGTTGCTGCCGAGGGTTTACTCGGATTATGCTCAGCCAGTTGCCGTCGAGGGTTTGCTCAGATTATGCTCAGCCAGATGTCGCCGAGGGTTTGCTCGGATTATGCTCAGCCAGATGTTGCCAAGGGTTTGCTCAAATTATATTCAACCAGTTGCCACCGAGGGTTTACTCAAATTATTCTCAGTTTGTTGCCGCCGAGGGTTTGCTCGGATTATGCTTAGCCAGATGCCACCAAGAGTTTACTCGGATTATGCTAAGCCAGATACTGCCGAGGGTTTGCTCGGATTATGTTCAGCCAGATGTCGCCAAGGGTTTGCTTGGATTATGCTCAACCAGTTGCTGCTGAGGGTTTACCCAGATTATTCTTAGTCAGTTGCCGCCGAGGGTTTGCTCAGATTATGCTTAGCCAGATGCCACCAAGAGTTTACTCAGATTATGCTTAGCTAGATGCCGCCGAGGGTCTGCTTGGATTATGCTTAGCCAGATGCCGCCGAGGGTTTGCTCGAATTATGCTCAGTCAGTTGCCACAGATGGTTTGCTCAGATTATGCTCAGCCAATTATTGCCGAGGGTTTGCTCGAATTATGCTCAATCAATTGCCGTCGAGGGTTTTCTCATATTTTACTCAGTTTTCACTTAGACCCTTTGAGATTTATCTCAGATTTCAAGTACACACACTTGTACCTTTTAGTCAGGGAGAATTTTCTAAAATTCAAGGATCTGACACCATCAGTGAGAGCTCTCGCTCGAGGACCTGACAACCTTTTTTTTGGGGAGAATTTTACCCTCAAGGATTCGAACGCCCCGACGAATTGTTAAATCAGACTGCAAAATGAACTGTCACTAGCTTTGACATTCAGATATCGTACAATCTACCAAAATAGATTTACTATCTAGTTTGCTTCAACCCTCTGCCAAAGAGGGGCCTCTGTAGACACCCCATTTTTGCATTCGCATAATTAATCAACTCGTCAACCCGATTGCAATGGTTCCCAATGATGGATGATTATTCCATTGCTAGATATGTTTTAGAAATTCGGATGAGGTATCTCAAATCATCAAAACCTTAGAAATCACGTTACGCTAGAAAAATATAACACCAGAAACATAGAAATCATCATCTTGCAAACAAAAAGAAGCTTCACGGTAAAATTAACTAAAAATGATCAAATTACCAAAATACCCCTAACCTCAAAACATCCCTAGAGTCTACAGTACGCTTAGAAAAACCCTGTCAAACACATAAAATAACAAATCGAAATCAAATAAACTATTTCGCCAATTTTCACAAAATTTTACAAAATTATGAAAATGCCCCTCATAAAGTTCACAACCATTTTGCACAAATTTTTTTTATAAATGACACAAAGCAATATTCCTATTGAATTCCTTATGAAAAATAGATTTCAAAACATCCTGGAATATTGAAAAATAATTTAAACGCAAAAAGTCATCTCCGAGGGTAAAATGGTAATTTTATAATTTTAATAATTAAAAATTCTGAAATTAATAATTAAAATATTAATTAATGTAAAGTGAAATCCTAATTAAAATTAAATTCTATCAAGTAAGACTTATGTCAAAATCCTAAAATCAAGTCAATTAAGTGAGACTTAAGTCAAAACCCTAATCAATCTAATAAGACCAAAGTCAAACCCTAACCCTAATAGAATTCTAATTAAATTTTAAAACTATCTAATGTAATTCTAATTAAACACTAACTCTATCTAAAGTAATTCTAATTAAACACTAACTCTATCTAAGATAATTCTAATTAAATACTAACTCTATCTAATGTAATTCTAATTAAATACTAACACTATCTAAAAAGCACTTAAAAAAATTTATAAATAAGGGTCTCTACAACCTATTTTCGTATGAAAAAATAAATCTTAGAAAAAATAGGTCAAAAAGGGTGGCGTCCCGCCAAACGCTAACACAAATCCCAATGCCAAACCTCAAGGTACTAGGTGGCACCTCGAAATTTCGGCATGGTCTCCTCTGTTTATGTCAGCATTTCACGGAACTCAAACCTGATAAACCAATATATAACAAAACCTATATATAAAGATGTAGATGCAGGAAAATAACAGCAGAAGACTAATTACATCTAACATGTAAATAGATTAGAGTGCGGAAGATTTATCAATATACAGGCTTACTAAAACACTCTCACTCTAACATAGGCCTAAACTCTCAATCCAAAAACTACATACATCCTGGATGAAATTGACAACACTAACGGATGTAGCCCTAGTGCTCACCAGGCAATAAACTCTGATCGTCGATCTGACCGACCAGATACTCCTCAATTATTGACTCTACGCCTGTTTCAGTAGCTGCAAGTGCTGAAACTAAAAAAATAGGAAGGAAAAGGTGAGTAACAATGGTTATCCAGTAAGTCCACAACCAATTCCTACTAATAACCCTTCCTAAGCATGATCGAATAAAGCATACTGAACGTTTTAATACATGCAAGGTTTTACAAGATAAAATACGATCAACTGGTACATATAGCCAGGGATGAACAACTAAACAGTTTAAAAATCACACATGGCATCAATCATCCATACTCATTTTACATTTTTCATTTTATGCAAATAATATTGACAACATTGAAATAATAGACATGCTTCTCAGTTTATAATTCGAAATATAACAACAAATACATAATACAAGTGGTGAAATATTAGAATTAAAGAGTTGGGATTCACGACTGGATCGCTCCCAGTCAGGACATGATATTCCTCAATAACATCGTAGTTCCTGATTTTGTGGCTGGTCGTGTCTACCACGTTTGCGGGACCATTTATCCGGCTTAGGCTGACCGTTTGACGTGATCGTAAGCAATGGGTCTCTTTTCGATGTGTTAGAACGTTTGACTACTACTAGATTGTTAGTGATCACTGACTAATCATCTTCGTCTATGCCTATCAGGCATGCATGTGATTCCCAAATGACACTCCACTCGTATACGACCACCTTTACAATACACGTTCACTGGTAAAGATAAGAAAGGAATGGACCCGGATTCCAGTTGTGACTCCACTCTCATACGCGTCCCATACCACGTATGAGCTTGGTGGTCCCTACCGTACATCCCAGGATAGTGCACCCCTCCGGATGATGTGACGCACTATCACTTCAGGCATTCACAAACCCTTTAACAGCTCACAAAATAGCTACATATATATATGACTTTTCATTTAAAACAAAAGAGAAATTAACAGAACAGGGTTGAGAATGGATATCCAGTTCTTACCATGCAACTGTGGCCACCTGGCCTAAAAATAAATAACAGTACTCAGCGCACGCACTAACATAATCGTAAATAAACATGCAAGTCTTTCATTAATAACCTGGATATCCTTTCACCAACCTACATACAACATACAATGTAAAATGCAGACGTCACCCTTTGGGTGTGACTCTGACATTGTACCGATTCATTCCTTTTCCCCATTCTCTCAACATTCTCACTTTTCATCCTTTCAAATCAACTATTCATTTCCAATCTTTCAAATTCGTTCTTTTGGTCTTTCCATTGAAAACCATCAAAGTCCATAGAAAAAAACAAGGTCCTGTGATGCACGGTACTTAAGCTGGTCAAAGTAGTAAAAGCTGGTGAAAATTTGGCTAAGTGTCGGAAATTCAATTTTTCAAAGTTCTCGAAATTGAAAATGGGTTTTTCGAAATGAAGGTCTCGATCACGAGATTCGACACCATATAGTTTTTGTAATCTAATTTAAAGAAATGCGAAAGTTATTACATTTTGAAAACTTGCCGAAAACGTCAAAAATTACGTTTTGTTCTTGAAACCAAAATTTGAATTTTGATCCTTTGAGATTTGGATCTTGAAACCATTCCCATTGTTCTGAAATGGGGGGTAAAACCTTAACTTCATTAAAGAACTTAAAGTAAATGGAAAGTAAAAATTAAAGAGGACATTTTCGTAATTATACCAGTTGGCCCAATTGATAAATGGATCAAGCTGATCAATACCAAATTAGTTGGACTAATCAGTTTCACTTTTAAAGATCCAGACCACTTTGTATAGAAAGATTCGATCTTAGGATCAAATTAATTTGTCTGATCAAAGGTTCAATCCCAATCAGGGGTAGACCCACGCTTAACCTTTCTCACTTTCTTGGTCACTATAGACTTATAGTGCATTTTGGATTCGATATTTTCCATCGGACTTGGGCTATTCTATATCGAAACTTTAATCATGTGGTTAAGAGTTAAACCTTTAGAGTCAATGGTTAACCTTGGTTAACTTCCAATCAGGTGATAATTGGTCACAAACGTTTTAAACTTCCATCTGTACCACTTTGGATCCGTGAAAAAAATCGTCTTTCTAGAGTACCATTGTCAAGTAGTCAGTCTTTGCCATGAGAAGAAACGAGTACCATGGATGAAGCTGCGCTCCGTCAGATTTTAGAATCTTTTCAAACACAGATTATTACTTCTGTCCAAACACAAATTGAATCCTTGAAAATTAAAAAGGGAAAAGATAAAGCTATAGAACCTCAAGATGTGTTTGACCTCGTTGAAAACCAAGAAGATGATCACTTACACGTCGACCCTGTCCTAGCTCATCGAATAACTCAGGTTGAAACTGCTTTGAAGAATATCAAAGACCCTGATGATCTTACTCTTGAATTAAGGGCAATGACCTTGTTTCCCACGGTCCGTCTGCCAGAGAAGTTCACAATGCCAGATATGGAGAAGTTTGACAGTATTGGATGCCCTAGGACTCACTTAAAAGTATATGTCGGCATAATGTAATCTCAGGGTCTGAGTGAAGAACAGATGGCTCTACTTTTTCAAAGAACCCTTACAGGTCCTGCCCAATGTCATTGGACTCATCTCGGGTAAGAACATGGCATGAATTGATGAAAGAGTTTATTGGTCGATATTCATTCAACACGGATATTGAACTCACAAGAAGAGACTAGAAACTACTAAATAGAAACTCGGGGAAACTTTCACTGAGTTCATTGCTTGATGGAGAGTTAAAGCCGCTCAATTATGGGACCGACCTCAAAAGAAGGAGCAAGTCAAGATTATCCTCAGGAATTTCACTCAAAATTATGCCAAGTACTTGATGTCTCAGTACCTTCCCACTTTTCAATCCCTCCTTGAGGCTGGAAATCAAGTTGAGGATGCCTACTCTACGGGACTTTTTGGTAACTCGTCTGAGTCAAAACCCAAAAATTTCAATCCTAATATCAATTCCTTACAAGTGGTGAACACCTCCTTCGCACTATCTCCTCAAGCTACTCAGCCTTTACAAGCTAAGTCTAAGAGACAGTTTGCCAATCTTGGATGTCCCTTAGTGTTGCTTATCAAAAATTGATGAAAAGGGGATTGCTGATACCTTTACAACCTAAGCCTTTGCCTAATCATCTTCCCCTAAACATGGATAATGGATAATTCTATGAATTCCATTAGATGCCTGGTCATGTTCTTGATAGGTGTATTACTCTCCGTCATGCTATCCAAGACTTGATTGAACAAGGAAAGGTTACCATACCCACTCCTACCACACTCAATGTGAAGACTAACCATTTGCCTACCTTTCAAAATCAACCTCCCCCTACTTTGAACTTGATATCCCTATTCAAATCCGAGTCGTTTGACCCAATTTTCTTCATTCATTCAGTCGATCTTAACAGTGCATTCGCTCCATGCCAGAATGAGCACAACTATCCTAAGGCAGTGACAGAACTGAAGAACAGAGAAATTATTGAAGCAACAGGTTGTCCCGCATATGACAGACTTGAATCAGAATATGAAGAGATAGTAAAAGCAGGCAAGTTCAAGTCATCCATCGAAAATAATCAAAGTGGCATAGATTCTAGAATTATTTCCCTCTATTCAGAATGATGTCGTCCTTTAAGTCTTCTTAGTTTTTTTTAGCTTCAGTTGCGTCAGTCTTTGAATTCAGTTAGTCATCTTTATTTTTGGATTTTAGTAAGGTTTGTCAGTCTATATTCTTTTCAATTCCAATAAATAAAGAAGCTTTTGATTATCCTGTGTGCAATAATGATGTGAACATAAAATCTAACATGAGAAATGACTTAAAGCTCACTAATCAAATTTGATAAAAATTGGAATTAAATAGTACACTCAACAAGTGCAAATTGGTGATATGTTATCCTCAGGAGAACATGAGAGAATAGTAAACTTACTTGAGAAATTCAACAATATTTCTTGCATGGTCTCATAAGGATATATGGATGGATCACATAAAAATATAGATCAAGACATAAAGTCAAGAGTGATTTCAAAGTCAAAGATTATTGGTCAAAAATGATATGGCTGAAAGTATCGACAAAGACGCTAAGACTTACAAGTGGATCTACCATGTTTCTCACTCAAAAGAGGAGAGTTTTCATTCATAAGAGAATAAAAGATTTTCTCGAAGTTTTAGAAAAGTTGAATAGTCAGAAAACTCAATCATACTCGATTTCATAAAAGAAGACTGAAGGATATTCATTATCAAAAGAAGACCTTACTCGACAGAACAATCCATATATCAAATTCCTGAAACTTTGACCAAGTCGAGCAGCATTCATCAAAGGAGGCCTCCTTTGGTCGAACCATTTCCCTGTCTTACCAAAAAAAAAAAAAACTTTCTTTAGCCATTCGCAGCTTTTAAAAAAAATAAAAATAAATAAATAACCTCTTCTTTTTAAATCACACTGACCAACCTTGGGAGGGAATCTTAGTATGAACTACGTCTTGACCTGATCCCAAAAGAAAAAGAAATATTTGGGGTACGTAGGTAACCTGAGAAGTTACTTCAGGCCCGGTCATGCAAAAAATGTATTCTCTTAAGGAAAGTGTCATCCAAAAGGAAAATGCCCTATTGAAAGGTTCAAAAGAAAAAATGCCAAACTAGGAGCATTAAAAAAAAAGTTTTGGCAGAGAAAAATAAAGAATGCCAAACTAGGGGCATTAGAGAAAAAAAAAGTAAAAAAAAAATTACAGAAAAGAATGATAAAATAAGAGAATATTAGACTAGGGGCATTTTGGGAAAGTTGAGCCTTATATCTTTTCTTTCTAAACCATATCCTAAGCCCACCTATTAAGTCCTCCTGAATGTTAATTGACTCGATTAAGGTGCAGAAAACAAAGATTTTGTCGAGTTGGTTATTCAAGATCATCAAGAAAAAAAGAGAAACCCACTAAGTCGAAAACCCGAAAAGGCAACTTAGGCAAAATTTAGGGCATAACCATAAAAAAGAAAGTCTGCTAGGTTGAAAACCTGAAAAGGTGACCTAGGTAAAAATCAAGGCATCATCAGAAAAAGAAAAATAAAGTCCGCTAGATTGAAAACCTGAAGAGGCGATCTAGGCAAAAATTAGGGCATCATCAAATGGAAGGAAAGGTCCCATCAAGAAGAAAAATTCAGAAGGAAGCTTGTGCAGAAACTAGAAAATACAGAACCATTCAAGCCACAATATTCGCTTTTCAGCCAAGAGCTCACATCCGACGAAGACAATGTTGAAGTAAAAAAAAAAATTAGAAGTTATCTTGAACATTGTAGGATCTTCAAAAGTATGTTTACTTGTTCAAGTGTTCGCTAATGGAAGATGTAGAATCATCAACCACTTTGAAGAGAAAGATCTTCTATTCTAATATTTATCAAGATTTTTTAAGTCCAGCTCAAGCATTTCTCAAAAATAATGATCAATTCTTTATTGCACATATGATAATCTTAAGAGTCTTAAATTTAAGAGAATGTCAGTTCTTCTATCTGTCATACATCAGAGTCCATATTTTTCAAGCGTAATCCATTCCATCAGTCTCGTAGTCAAGTCCCAATTAAAGCCAACCTTAAAACTAGGGGCATTTTTGAAGGTCATTTAATTTCAAAGTTTTTGTTCTTAATCACATGATAAAATGAAAATCTTACAAAAACTTAAAAGTCCGGTGAAGTCCAATGATAATTATGAATCCAGATACATGATAAGCCAATAAAGGCCTGATCTCTCAAACTTTGAGCTCGATTTTGAATCATAGAATGAATTAATAGGATTGTTTAAGTTCCTATAAATCTAAGCCCGAGAAACGTGACTTAGTAAGTTTGAGTCCGAGAAACGAGACTCCAACTTTTTGAATCATAGAATGAATAGGCTTTTTGAACTGCCTACAAACCTAAGTTTGAGTTCGAGAAACGAGACTCTAACTTTTTGAATCATAGAATGAGTAGGCTTTTTGAAGTGCCTACAAACCTAAGTGCGAGTCCGAGAAACGAGACTCCAATTTTTTGAATCATAGAATGAATAGGCTTTTTGAAGTGCCTACAAACCTAAGTTTGAGTCCGAGAAACGAGACTCCCACTTTTTGAATCATAGAATGAATAGGCTTTTTGAAGTGCCTATAAACCTAAGTTTGAATCCGAGAAACGAGACTCCAACTTTTTGAATCATAGAATGAGTAGGTTTTTTGAAGTGCTTACAAACCTAAGTGCAAGTCCGAGAAACGAGACTCCAATTTTTTGAATCATATAATGAATAGGCTTTTTGAAGTGCCTACAAACCTAAGTTCGAGTCCGAGAAACGAGACTCCCACTTTTTGAATCATAAAATGAATAGGCTTTTTAAAGTGCCTATAAACCTAAGTTCGAGTCTGAGAAACGAAACTCCAACTTTTTGAATCATAAAATGAATAGGCTTTTTGAAGTGCCTATAAACCTAAGTGCGAATCCGAGAAACGAGACTCCAACTTTTTTAATCATAGAATGAATAGGCTTTTTGAAGTGCCTATAAACCTTAGTTCGAGTCAAAGAAACGAGACTCTAATTTTAATAGGATTGTTTAAGTTCCTGTAAACCTCAACCAGAGTCCGAGAAATGAGACTCTAGCTTTGTTTGAATCAAATTGAATTAACAGGATTGTTTAAGTTCCTTAGCTCGAGAAGCATGACTGCAATAGGCTCGAGTCCGATAAACGAGACTCATACTTTTTCGAACTCTAAAAAAGAATTTCAAATAGGATTTAACGAAATTCCTATATTGTTATGACTCCAATTACCTCATTGTTCAACCTTGCCATGATTGCTTTTGTTACATAAGCACATTTCAATTTTGAATCATTATTGTTTGTGAGAGAAGATCTCTAGGACCTGACACATTTTTACTTAGTTTCACACATACACACACTCACACTTGCACTTTTTAGTCAAGGAGAATTCTTTAAAATTCAAGGATCTGACACTATCAGTAAGAGTTCTCGCTCAATGACCTGACAACCTTTTAGTTCGGGGAGAGTTTTATGCTCAAGGATCTGAACACCCTGACGAATTGCTAAATCAGGCTGCAAAATGAACTGTCACTAGCTTTGGCATTCGGATATCGTACTATCTATCAAAATAGATTTGCTATCTAGTTTGTTTCAACCCTCTGCCAAAGAGGGGCATCTGTAGACACCCAATTTTTGCACTCACCTGATTAATCAACTCGTCAACCTGATCGCAACGATTCCCAATGATGGATGTTTATTCCAATGCTTTATTTTGTTACCAGATATGTTTCAGAAATTCGGATGAGGTATCTCGAACTAACAAAACCTTAGAAACCCCGCTACGCTAGGAAAATATGACCCTAAAAGCTTAGAAATTATCATTATTCAGACAAAAAGAAGTTTCACGATAAAAATCACTAAAAAATGACCAAAATACCCCTAACCTTAAAATATCCCTAGAGCCTACATTACGCTTAGAAAAATCCTTTCGAACGCATAAAACAACAAATCGAAACCAACTAAATCATTTCACCAATTTTCACAGAATTTGACAAAATTACGAAAATACCCCTCATAAGGTTCACGACCATTTCACACAAAAAATTTCATAAATGATACAAACCAATATTTCCATTGAATTCCTTACGAAAAATTGATTCTAAAACATCCTGGAACATCAAAAACCGACTTAAAACGCAAAAAGTCCTCTCCAATGGCAAAACGATAATTTCACAATTTTCATAATTAAAAATTTTGAAATTAATAAATAAAATATTAAATAATTAAAGTGAAACATTAATGAAATTAATTTAAAATTTTGAATTAAAAAAATCGATCAATCAGGCTCTCAGGTAAAATTGTTGAGGGTTCACAAGATATTTCTTTAAGAACCCCTCTATTTGGGGATCCAAAGAATTAAAGATATAGTAGAAGGGGGTTCTCCAAAAAATTAAAATCAATCAAGAAAGACTAAAGTCAAGGTATTAAAGTCAATCAAGTAAGACTAAAGTCAAAATTAAAGTCAATTAATTAAGACTAAAGTCAAAATCTTAAAGTCAATCAATTAAGACTAAAGTCAAAACCTTAAAGTCAATCAAATAAAACCAAAAGTCAAAACCCTAATAGAGTTCTAATTAAATAATAATTCTATTTAATAGAGTTCTAACTAAAATATAACTCTACCTAAAACAATTCTAATTAAAATACAACTCTACCTAAAACAATTCTAATTAAACAGTAATTTTATCTAAATCAACCCTTAAAAAAAATCTATAAATAGGGGTCCTCACACCCTATTTTCGTATCAAATCATAAACCCTAGGAAAAGTAGGCCAAGAAGTCTCCCCAACCTTCTCAAAACCCTAATTTTGAAGCTCTAACCCCTTACCTAACATCCATACCTCAACTTTAGCTCAAAAAACACCAAAAAACCCTTCCAAAACACCTTCAAATCCATAAGAGAAATCAGAAAACTTATAGATCTTAGAAGAAGATACCTCAACTTGGAGATCAGAAATCAAATCCGGTGACGGGCGAATAGCAAGGAAATACATACGTAGATACTCTTTGCTAGTGCTGAGGGAATCGTTGTAATCGACAAGGTAACTTTCTTTTATATTTTTTATTTTTATAATTATTTGTTATTTTTGATCTATTTTGCAATGTAACCGATTTTTGGGAAGAACTAAAGACCGGCACTTGCCGGGCGGGATTGGTGCCTAACACCTTCCAACCCCGTAACGTGATCCCCGGACCCGTATTTTTTTTCGTAGATTAGTTGTCTTTATTTTTAGAGTCAATGATCGGTTCCTAGACCGTAATAACTAGGTGGCAACTCCCAAATCTCAAATGTCAAAAGCGGATCTGCGCACCCCGATGATCAAGGGCGCTTTCAGTGGCACCGATAGAATGCCTTCGGCAGGAGCCGGTGGCACTGACCCTTCCTGCCTACAGCGTGAACTTCACTCGAACCTTCGAGTTTTCGATCCCCCTTTTCGATTTCTTCTTCCATTCTTCGAACCATTCGACCCACCCACGATTTTGTTATCAAAATTCAATAAAACATAATCAAAAAACCTACTTCTACCATGAATTTGAAATCAAACACCAATTTCTACGATTTAAATGCAAACAATAAGTTTTTGTTTCAAAATCCTAAATGCACATTTGAGAAATTTAAAGTTACCAATAGGAATTGAAAGTCCCTTACTGTTATGGACGCCAAGGGTGATGAGCTAGCACTACAAATCAAGGTTGGATGGTACGGGAGTCGAGGTTGGGCTAACTTTGATGCAAAATGGACGAGGGTTTGCAAAGCATTTGACGGGGACGCTATCATTCGCTTCTACAATGAAGGGTAGCTCTAAGTCCTACTCAATGAAGCCTTTGGATGGAAGGTATAGAGTTTCCTTTGAACTACACGGCTGGTTACTAATAGAGGATAGGGAAAACGAACAAGAATGGACAACCAAAGATGGTGAAGTTGTTGCTCTCGCCGTGGCCGACAACTTTGCCTTCTTCGTCGAGGTTCAACTCAGCTTCGTTCGGGTTAGAACTTGACGGGAATGGGTCGAAACCCTAGGGTGGAGAAGTGGCTGTCATTTGGGGTTTCTTAGAGAAGAAGAGAAAAATGAAATAAAAAAAAATCAGATTTTTCTTTTATAACACAGCTGAGGGCATACTTGTAATTTCCCCCTTATTTCTAGTTTCGAACGTAACTTAACTATTCGGACTCGGAAATTGACAAATGAGTATACCATTTTGAATAATTCTTCGCTACGGACCTAATGGTGTCATCAAATCTTTCTGATTCTCGCTCTAACAAAATTTCACTATTTTGAGTCCCACTTAACGTGAAATTCGAGGATTTTATAACTTTTTCATCCGAACTCGCATTCGAACTTGCTTACAGGCTAATGTATATATTCCAATCCTTTTGAATCTAATGGAGAAATTGATTTTTCTCAAAATTAATCATAGCAATATTCGAGTATATTACTCTAAGTATCTTCTTCGATATTTTCCTCCAAATCTCACCATTTAATTTCCTTGAGATATGAGTTGAAAATCCGGGGTGTTACAAAAAGCTTCCCAATCTTTCCAAAATCCTGATTTTGAAGCCCTAACTCCTCACCTAAGATCCATACCCCAACTTTAGTTAAAAAAACACCTTGAAACCCTTGAAAAATACCCTGAAATCCATAAACAAAATAGAAAAATTCAGATTTAAGAAGGAGGTACTTTGTCTTGGAGATCTGAATCGAATCCGGTGACAGAATGAAGCGAGGAGTACTGCTATACTAAAATTTGTTCTATCGGATCTAAGGGAACAAAATCGTTGCGTTCGTAAAGATAATTTTTTTTTTATTATTTAGGTCTTTTTAGCAATATAGTTTTATTTGAAAAAAGTAGAAACCGATATTTGTCAGGCAGGGTTGGTGCTTAACACCTTCTAACCCAGTAACGTGATCCCCAGACCAGTATTTTCTTTCGTAGATTAGTGTTAGTTGTCTTTTAGAGTCAAAGTTCGGTTCCTAGACCGCAATAACTAGGTAGTGACTCTCAAACCTCAAAAATCAAAAGTGGATCCGCGCATCCCATGGATCGAGAGTGCTTTCACTTCCCTCTCGAGCCATTGATCAAAAAATTAGTACATATCATTGAGAAGGCTTGAACAAGTGCACCTTGTGGTATCCAGACAGACCAACAGAATTCAAAGAGCCCGTTATTAGAACCAAGAAGATCTAGCCTGATAGCAATCCTGATAACCATCAAAACAGAGTCAAGCGTCCATGTAAAAAATAGTTTAAGTCAAATTTATTGAAAGATGTTTTAATGAGAACGTTTCTTTGTCAATCATTTTCAATAAAGCTATTTTTTTGAATAAACATTTATTTCTCATTTGAATGATCATTACAGGAATGGATTGGTGCATGTACTTCAATAAAATCTAAAGACTCATTAAAATGTTATTAAGGGGGTAGTACTGAAATTGATTAAATTTATCTTTGATGGGGTGTCTAGGATTATCATTACGCCCAAACTCAAGCGTTTACCTCTTAGTTGGAGTCGTAAGTCCAGTCGGTTAAAACGAACGACAACACCAAGTCAACAAATAGAAATGTCTTCAGAATCTGAGCTTATAGAAATCCGTAAGATTTTGGTAACCTTTGCCAATGATATCAACAGTATAAAAGGTAAAGTGGAAGTTTTAGAACATATTTCAGAATCAACAAGCAATCCCCATGACGATCCAAAAGAAAAAAGGGTAGAAGAAAATGCAACGAGACATGCACATGAGGTCTTTGAACTTGATGGAGATGAAGAACATTTCGATGAAAATTCGGTGTTAACCAACAGGATGTCTCAGTCAGAGTTAACTATGAAGAATATGAAGGGTATCAATGAAATTACGGTAGGCATTAAAGCTCTGAATCGTATCCCTAGAATCTATTTGCCAGAGAAGTTTGTGATGCCTGAAATGAACAAGTTCAGTGGGATAGGTTTTGCAAAAACACATCTTAAGGTGTATGTTACTAACATGCACACTATGGGGCTAAGCGACGAACATATGACGTTATTATTTCAGAGAACTCTATCAGGACCAGCACTACGTTGGCTGATGTCTCAAGATCCAATTATCGTGGGTACCTGGGAGAGCATGTCAAAAGCTTTCTGACATCAGTATAAGTACAGTACCGAGATTGAGACTTCAAGAAGGGATTAATAGAAAAGTGGGAAAACTTTTACTAATTTTATTGGCCGTTGGAGGGTCAAAGCTACCCAAATGTGGGATCGACCTTTAGAGAAGGAATAAGTAGCGATTATCCTAAAGAACCTCACACAAGGATATGCTCAGCACCTAGTAGCCCAATATCTTCCTACTTTTAAGTCCCTATTGCAAGCCAGAAGTCAACTTGAGGATGTTTTTGCCTCTAGGATTCTTTTTAACTCCTCAGAAAACAGGTCCAAGAAACTTTTTGTTTCTAAACCCAGTACCAACCATGTCGACATAGCTAACACATCAACTACCCCAGCTCAACCCTCAACCAGGACTAATAACCAGGTTCACGCAAGTCAACCTTAAACTCCATGTCAATTCACCAATTTAAGGATGAGTCTCACCGTAACTCTTCACAAATTGATGAAAAAAAGGCTTCTTACCCCTATGCAACCCTGATCTTTACCAAATCACTTGCCAGCTGGACACAACTCTAACTTGTTCTACGAGTTCCATCAAAACTCTAGCCATCACATTGATAGATGTATCACCTTGCACCATGCCATCCAAAATCTAATCGACAACAGAAAGGTCACAATCCCTAGCCCAACATCACTAAATGTCACCACTAATCCATTACCTGCCTATCAACCTCCACCAATCCTGAACATGGTTTTCAACACCCAATTACCATTTGACCCTGTATCTCTCATACATCCCATCCAAGTCAAACCACCCAATTACCCCATCATCGGAATAGCTTTCACCGACGACGTCTTTACCATAAGCTACGAGCCCTTCGATCTAATCTTAGACGATACATACTATCTATCCCCACCTTGCTACAGTAGCCCCGCATTCACTAGTTACTTATTGACTCAAATGAACCTGAAAATCCCTATCTCTTTGACAAATGAAGATCCCTACCTGTTGACTAAAAAAGATGAGTCTTTTTCCCTCTCCTACGATGAAGTTAGACATATGACCCGAGGGTGAAGATTTTTTAAGCCACCAAAACTCCGTGTTGACAATCCTGTCGTCTTGGTGAGAAAAGAAATAGATCCCATTAAAGAGAATATCGAAGAAGATGACTCCGTGATCAAGTAATTGAAGATATCAGGGGCCAATATCTCAGTTTGGGATTTGCTCATGGCTTTCAGTACCCATAGGAAGGCTGTTCTCAAAGCATTAAATACGTCCCAAGTTTCTCTCGATACTTCTCCAGATCAGCTGGCCAATATAGTAGGGACAACTTATGTGGAGAATATACTATTTTATTAGTACCATGTTTTGTCAATTCCAAGATTAGTCGTATGTTGTCATATTGTAAATATTGTTCAAAATGAACGAGGAGTAATCAGCATGCATTACATCAACGACAAATTCGTAGTGTGTCAAAACCAACCAAGGACAAGGGACATCTTCACCCGTGGAGCATCAGAACAAGTTATTTTCAAAGCATCTTGTGAGTGTTCTAAGGTCATCCCAAAACCAGCTCTATCTCAAGAGAAATAGAAGCTATCGACAGGAGTGAAGGATCCACCGTCAGTCATCGACAGTACAAAATGAGAAAACATCTATCGGTGGCAGAAGCTTAAACTTGTTGGTTCCACCGACAGAGTAGTCATCGGTTCCACTGATGAACAACTTTTTGGTCCCACCGACAGAACAAATAAAGAAAACATCTATCGGTGGCAGAAGCTTAAACTCTTCGTTTCCACCGACAGAATAGTCATCGGTTCCACCGATAAACAACTTGTCGGACCCACCAACATCCACCGCCAGAACAAAATGAAAAATCATCTATTGGTGGCAGAAGCATAGTTCAGCCAGTTCCACCATTATAATGCTCATCAGTCCCATCGATAACCCTTGGAGGTTCCACCGACAGAGCTACTGATAGTGTTCAACGGGTAACATTTTCGACCGTTATGTTTGGTCGGAGCCACCAATGGGATACAGGTGCCACCGACAGGAAGCCGTTGAGTGCAGTTTCTATAAAATAGAAACTCTAGGCTTCTTTGTTTTTTTGATCAACAACTTCTGAGATAAGCCCAAGCAAATAAGTACATTTCAAAAGGCTTAACCAAGTAAGAAGAATCATTAGGTGAAGTCGAAACCATGCACATCAAGCTACTTCATCTGAGTTGATCAAGCTTCACTTACTTCATCTTTCAAGCAGTTAGATTCTAACATTGAGCTAGGCAAGGAGCCAAAGATGAAGGAAGTAGTGAAGAACCAAAGAATAACAAACTCACCTCATTCATCATAATTGTGAGTTTGTTTGTTCTACTTTAATTTAAAATACTCTTGTAATAGTTTCCTTGATTTCCTCTTCAAAATCAAGCATTTGATTGAGTTGCGGACTCAAGTTGAGTGATAAAGGTTTCTGTGTTCCCGAAGTATAAAACTCAGACATTTTGAGTGGATGTGGTTCACTAAATCTTAGGGTTGCAGAATTAACCCGAGAAATTTTTTTATGTGCGGTTTAAGGTGAACCAAAAATCTCAGTATTATAAACAATAAAGAACCATCGATTGGAATTCTCTTGGGAGTGGACGTAGGCACAGTTGCTGAACCACTATAAATTGCGTGTCTTGTGTTTCTCTCTAATTTCCTTATCTTCATGCAAATCTGAACGTATATCATGATTGATCTTTTCTTGCATAAATCTTTTGTTCCATGGATGATTTGGTAAATGCTTCAATAGAACGAATTCATTAAAAATTCAGTAACACTTAAGTATTCACATTTAGAAGAATTTTTCATTAGCCTTATTCCCCCCCTCTAGGTCTATACATTGTCAAAGCCTGTAATTTCAATTAGTATCAGAGCAAGTTACTCTAGAAAGGTCTAACAACCCTAAGTGATCCGTGGCTTTGCATCATGTCTAGAGTCGATAAATGGTCCTCGACTCGTCCACCTATGTTCGAAGGTATCAAGTATACCTTCTGGAAAAATAAAATGATGATATACATCAACTCTCTAAGTAGGGATGTGTGGGACATGATCGAGGAAGGTTGGGAACCTCCCGTTGACATCATCGAGGTAGATAGTGTCACTACCTCTATTCCGAGACCATCAAGAAAATAGATAGAACAGGATAAAATAGACAGTAGCAATAATTACAAGGCTCTTAACGCCATTACCAATGTCATTTCCGATGATGAGTATCAACGGATATGCACGTGTCAATCGGCCAAGCAAGCATGGAAAATTTTAGAGGCCGCTCACGAAGGCACGAGTATAGTGAAAAAATCTAAACTTCAACTCCTCCGCACTCAATTTGAAAATATTAAAATGGAGGAAAGCGAAACTGTCCAAGAGTTCTACGTACGTCTAAGTGACATTTGCAACTCTATGTTTTACGTAGGGGAGACTGTCCCTCAAGTTAGGATTTGTGCAAAAAACTTAAGATCCCTGCCTAAGAGATTTGCCTCTAAGGTTACCTCAATTGAGGAATATCGATATGAAAACAATGACTGTTGAGGAACTTATGGGGTCTCTCACTACCTTCGAACTCCATCTTGAAGGTCCTCCCCCAAAAGGGAAGACTCAGGTCCTAAAGATATCCTCTTCCAAGTCCACGTCAAAACGAACCTCTTGTATCAGGTCTCAATCCTCCTCCTATAACCATAAGAAGATATTGATTGAAGAGGATAAGGAGACTGAATCGGATGAGGAAGACTTAGCCTTATTAGCTTCAAGGTTTCAAAAGTTCTTCAAAAGAAGAGGACCTGGTAATACGTGTAAACGTAATCATCCGGTAGATAGACATACGCCTATAAGTAGAACCTTGTCTAAACCAAGGGAAGATACTTTACTGAGTGTTACACATGTGGTGGTCATGGTCACTACTCGAATGTGTGCCCCACTAAACCCAAGTCCAAAGGTCTCTCTAGACCTAAGACTAAGGGCACAATAATGGCTGCTAAGGCCACATGGGACGACTCAGATGAGTTAGAGGGCGAAGAAGAGCTAGGTTCCCATTCAGATGCTGAAGACCAAGATACTCTTCAGATCCTTATGGCAGCCACCACTGTCTATATCCCGAATGGGGATGAAATTGAAGGGGAATTGGATTCTGAAAGTCAGAATCACTCCTTAGTCACCTCTTCTTCTGATGAAAAAGGAGAAGATGAGGATAACGATGAACTTGGCTTCAATCTATATTTGACCAATTGTTCGTTAGTCATGTAAAACTAACCAAAAAACACAGTCAAGAAAAATCCAAAAGGAACAGTGGCATGCCCAATATAAACAAGTCTACGAGGAAAAACTCTCCATAGGCCTTGAATTAGAAGACATTAAGATCTAACTCTCAACAGCTTTAGAAAGATAGTATAGCATGCTCTCTGCATCTGAGACAGTCTTGATTGAGAAAGATGAGATGATAAAAAATCTTCAACAACTCAAGAATCTCCTTTCGATGGCTAACTCCACAATAGCTCGTCAAAACTTAGAATTAGTAAATCTTTGTGATGAAAACAAAGCTCTTAAGTTTGACATCAATGAACTGCAAAAGCAAAAGACTAGACTTGAGCGTAACTACACTCAAGGAAACTTGGAGTTACAAAAACTTCTAGGAGTTCAAAAAACCTATGGAGATAAAGGAAGGTTAGGCTATGATAGGTATACTTCTACATCACCTCCATCTCCTACTATGTTTGTGCATGGAGAGTCATCAAACACCAAGAAAGTTATCACATGCAACTTCTGTGGTGGAACGGGTCACATGAAATTTGAATACATCGAGTACAAAACCATCTACCACACAACCTCACAGATCCCTATTGGTAAAGCTTTATCGGTTGAAAATAAGAAGCATGATGAAGGAAAGTATCCACTGCAAAATAAAGTAGAAAAAGCAAAGAAAGAAAAGTCTCCAAAATGGAAGGAAGTAAAGTATCCATCTCCTCCCAAACAAAACAACAATATTGGGGAACTCTTCAAACAAATTGCCTGCCTGAACCTAAAAGCTAAAGCACTTGCTGAATCAAGTAGAGAAAATCAAGGTGGAAGAAGGTATACAAAGAAGAATTCACCTTCAAGATCACCCAAGAAGAGTAGGTCCCCTAAGAAGAACTCCTCTATTAAGGAGAAGTCTCCTCCTAAATATAATCCTCAACCCCTCAAAACGACTTTACAATGGAAAGTCAAAAATAGGGATAACAAGTGCCTTGTAATTCACACAGCCCTCAAGGCTGAAAATCTTTCGCAATGGTACCTTGATAGCGGTTGTTCCCGACACATGACTGGTGATCGATGTCAATTTAACCACTTGGTTGATTTTGACGGAGGGTCAGTCACTTTTGGTGATGGCAGCACCGCTAGGATTATTGGGCGAGGAACTGTCAGTGGTCCTGGATTGCCCACAGTAGAAAATGTATTGTGCGTAAATGGTTTGAAACATAACCTTCTTAACATATCCCAAATCTGTGACAAGGATCACCAAGTGAGTTTCAATCGTGAAGTTTGCAAAATCTCCACCCCGACTGGAAAAATTATCATGAGAGGTCTTCGAATTTCTGATAACTGTTATGTTATCGAAAACACAGGTGAGACCACTGTCCCTTGTGTAGCAACATGGCTCAAATTGATGAAGTCCAGTTATGGCATCAACGTCTAGGTCATGTTCACTACAAGAACATGTTTTGACTTGCCTCAAAAGGTTTAGTCAAAGGATTACCCAAGTTGGGAAAACAAATAAGAGATGTTTGTGAGGAGTGTCAAATTGGTAAACAAATTCGAAGTACCCACAAAAAGACAACCACTCTTGCAACCTCTAGTACTTTTACACATGGACCTTGTGGGTTCCACTAAAGTACAAAGTCTAGGTGGAAAGAGACATTTCTTGGTAATCGTTGATGATTACTCTAGATTCCCCTAGGTTACGTTTCTAAGAGAAAAATCTGATACTTTTGATGAATTCAAAAAGATTATGAAGCGTATCCAAACAGAAAAAGAATCTGTCGTTGGTAAAATAAGAAGTGATCATAGTGGAGAATTTGAGGATAGTCGATTCACACAATTCTGTGATGAAAATGGAATTCGACATGAATTCTCGATTTCGAAGACCCCTCAGCAGAATGGAGTTGCTAAAAGAAAGAATCGTGTTCTTCAGGAAATGGCCACAGTCGTGCTACATAGTAAGAATCTTCCCAAAAGTCTGTGGGCTGAAGCTGTAAACACTGCCTGTCACATTATCAATCGAGTATATCTTCGAGCAGGCTTAAACAAAACAGCGTATGAACTATGGAACAACAAAACTCCAAGTGTCAAGCATTTCAAGGTTTTCAGTAGTAAGTGTTATATCCTAAGAGATCGGGAACATTTGGGGAAGTTGATTTGAAAAGCGACCAAGAAATCTTTCTGGGATACTCTTCGAACAGTCGAGCTTTTCGAGTTTTTAATCAGAGGACCTCCTCCATTAAAGAATCCATAAATGTGGTGATTGATGATCAACCCAGTAAGAAGAATGGTCCTTCTGAGGACGAGGGAGTGTTCCCTCCTACATCCTTACCATTCCCAACGTCTTAGGTTCCAAAAACACTACCTGTTGTCAAGGATCATCCCGCCAGTCAAATCCTTGGAGATTCTCATACCGGAGTGAAAATTCGACGATAACTTGAGACATTGAATAGTCATCTCTACTTCACATCCAAGTTGGAGCCTAAAAATATTGATGAAGCCATCCATGATGAATACTGGGTCCAAGCCATGCAAGACGAACTTCTTCAATTTACTCAAAATCAGGTGTGGCATCTTGTACCAAGACCGTCTGATAAAAATGTCATCGGGACAAAATGGATTTACAAGAATAAATCTGATGAACTTGGCAATGTTGTCCGAAATAAAGCTCGTCTGGTTGCTCAAGGATACTCTCAAATTGAGGGGATTGACTTTGATGAAACTTTTGCCCCGGTAGCAAGACTTGAGTCAATTCGGATTTTGATGTCCATTGCATGTGTGATGAAATTCAAACTGTTTCAAATGGACGTTAAGAGTGCATTTCTCAATGGTCTATTGGATGAGGAAGTGTATGTTGAACAACCAAAAGGCTTTGTTGATCCCAAACATCCTCACCAAGTCTTTAGACTAAAAAAAGCTCTCTACGACCTTAAACAAGCCCCCTGTGCCTGGTATGAAAGATTGACTCAGTTTCTGATCAGTTATAAATTTTTAAGGGGGAGCGTTGATTCAAAAGGTTGGAAGTCACACTCTTATTGCTCAAATCTATGTGGACGACATTGTGTTCGGGTCCACTGCTGAAGAATTGGCTAACAAATTCACCCACCTTATGCAATCTGAATTCGAAATGACCGTGGTTGGTGAACTCAGCTTCTTTTTGGGATTGCAAATTAAACAACTCGAGAATGGCATGTTCATTTCCCATACTAAATATGCTCGAGACTTGGTAGATTGATTTGGTTTAAAGTCTGGCCGAACTCACCATACCCCTATGAGCACCACTTTTAAGTTCTTTAAAGATCCTTCAGGTAAGAGTTTGGATGAGCATCTCTATAGGAGTATGATTAGTAGCCTTCTCTATCTCATAACTAGTAGGCTCGACATCTCTTATAGTATAGGAACCTATGCCCATTTTCAAGTCGATCCTAAGGAATCTCATCTCCTAGCTATTAAGAGAATTATCAGGTACATCGCAGGTACTACCGAAAATGGTCTCTGGTATCTGTTTGATTCCTCATCCATCATAGCCGGATACTCAGATGTTGATTGGGCTGATAACATAGATGATAGAAAATCCACTAGTGGTGGTTGTTCCTACATCGGGAACTGTTTAGTTGCCTGGCATAGTAAGAAGCAAAGTTCCATATCCCTTTCCACCGCTGAGGCTGAGTACATTGCAGTTGGAAGTTGCTGTGCGCAACTTCTATGGATGAAGCAGATGCCTGCGGATTATGGGATATCTCCAAATACGATGAGCCTCTTATGTGATAACACCAGTGCCATCAATATCTCAAAGAATCCGGTCTAACACTCTCGAACTAAGCACATTGATATTCAACATCACTTCATTCGTGAACTCGTTGAAGAACACATAATTAGGTTGGAATATGTTCCGACTGAAAGTCAACTTGATGATATTCTTACTAAGCCATTAGATTCCCTAAGGTTTGATCACCTTTAGAAATCCATTGGGGTCTGCTCTTTATGAGCAGGGTTCTTCCGACATAATGGAAGAGTGTCTACGTGCACTCGGGATGCAGGATTGCTTCCCACTCCCGTCCTTCATTGAACATTCAGTTGGCCCCAATCATTATATGCACGTACTGGAAAATTTGAGGAATGTTAGTCTCACAAAAACAAAAAAAAAATTAAAAAAAAATGGAGAAAAATCTGTCGGTGGCAGAATGGGCATTCTGTCGGTTCCACCACTAGATTACTCATCGACAGATGTCGGTGGAACCAACAGAATCTGACGGTCTGACCGACAGCACGCTATTTTCGTCATTTTAAACCCTCTTTCAGTCATTTCCTTTTCCAGCCTTTTCATCTTCCTCACTGTTCCATTGCCTCTTCCTTCGTCTCTCTCTTTGCATTCCCTCTCTTGTCCCTTGCCATCATGATGATTCTCTCGGCTTTACTTGCTCTGATATCCGTGGTGTTAGTAGTCGGTCTCATGGCTCGCTGTCGCCAAGCCAGACCTCCAATGGCCCAAAGAAATGTTAGAACCAAGCGTGCTTCTACCTCCTATGCACACCCTTCATCCTCCTCATCCTCTTTCGCTAACGAAGAAGACGATGATGAAGAGGAAGTTGATCTGCCTCCTCCCCAAGGTTTTCGCCATCCTCCTGCTTCAGATATGGGCATCGATGATGATCAACGCCTCTATGTAGATCGATTACAGTCCCTTCGCGACAGCACGATTTTCTGTGAACGTCGCGTTGACATCGTAGTAGTGCACCCATTTGGCATCCCTGATTTACTTCATCAAATGGGCTAGGAAGCGGTTTTGGAACTTGGAGGCGATGTCTTCCCCTCT
The DNA here is from genome assembly GCF_017979445.1 of Akebia trifoliata. Classification (NCBI taxonomy): domain Eukaryota; kingdom Viridiplantae; phylum Streptophyta; class Magnoliopsida; order Ranunculales; family Lardizabalaceae; genus Akebia; species Akebia trifoliata. Next base: position 13,723,726 of record NC_141390.1, read on the forward strand.
CGCGTCCGTCAATTCTATGCCAGCATTGTGGACTCTCGCGACTTCCCTCATTCCTTCGATGTGGTGGCCTTCGGCACGCCTGACCAGGTTAGCACCCATGTTACTACCGCCACCATTGCCTCTATCCTGGGAATCACTTGCACTCATGTCGGACATCCTGATCCCATTTTCGACTTTGGGACTCACCGAAACGCTTACATGGATGTGCTCTGTGGTCGTTGGGACATCCAATGGGTCAAGGATAGTGTTATTCGTGGCACGGATCTTCTTCCACAGTATATAGACTTCTCCACAAACTATTTACATCTAATCTCTATCCGCGTGTCGGGAACAAGATCGATGTTGCGATGCACATGGCCGATACTCTGTATTATGTTGCAACCTGACAAGCCATGTGTCTTGCCACATACCTCCTCCATACGATTGCTGGCTTTGCCCGTTCTGATCGCACTTCATGCAACTTACCCTATGGTCATCTTATCTCTCAATTGGCAGTCTTCTGTGGCCTTCCGGCTGATACAAGTCCGGTAATTCAAGAAGAGCTTTTCACTGCCGCTACGCTCTCTAAGATGCGGATTGCCCTTCCAGCAGCACCTCCACCACCTCGCCCAGCCCATCGGGCCCATACCCCACCCCCTCCGGATGCTCTCGCTCCTTCTTCGGCTGCCCGTCCGACCTTGAGTCTCGGTTGACTGCTCTAGAAGCAGGTCAGCTCCACCTGGTACAAGGGAAAACTCGTCTAGAGTCGTGCCTTAAGAAGATGAACCGATACCTCAAGACTCTTATTCGGGCCTGTGTACCAGGGCACGCCACCTCCGATGACAGCTCGGGCAGTGCTTAGTCTTTATGGTTAAATTCTACAGATGTTTTCTTCATCAGTTGTGTTTTGTCGGGTTTCTGAAGTCATGAATTGTATTTATCTATCTTCAGTGCTTTGTACTATTTATAATAGATATGTGTTTAATTTCATGATCTACTTTTCCCTTATCACTGCTGCATGCATCCTCATTTTTGGCATATTCACTGTTGTGCATCTCTATCTCTGCTCATCCTGCTGTGTCTCTTGTTATTTGTCTTCATTGTGTGTTGGCTTTAGGGTGGTTCGCCCTTTTTCAACAACTGACAAAAGGGGGAGAAGGCATCCCACCTGTGAACCTCTGTTTAATGCAGGCATATATGAATAATGCAAGAAGTAAGGGGGAGATATCTACTATATCTAAAAATGTTTCTGTAATCATTTAAGAGTCTTACTATTTTGTAATTGTATATCTTGTGTAAGATCTTGTTGGGTTCTATAAGTAATTGATTACTTTTACAAATGGTTCATAGTTGGTAGTCTAGGTTTGGTTTTGTCTCATAATTGACAAAGGTGGAGATTGTTAGTACTATGTTTTGTCAATTCCAAGATTAGTCGTATGTTGTCATGTTGTAAATATTGTTCAAAATGAACGAGGAATAATCAACATGCATTACACCAAAGAAAAATCCATAGTGTGTCAAAACCAACCAAGGACAAGGGACATCTTCACCCGTGGAGCATCAGAATAAGTTTTTTTCAAAGCATCTTGTGAGTGTTCTAAGGTCATCCCAAAACCAGCTCTATCTCAAGGAAAATAGAAGCTGTCGGCAGGAGTGAAGGATCTACCGTCAGCTACCGACAGTACAAAACATTTATCGGTGGTAGAAGCTTAAACTTATCAGTTCCACCGACAGAATAGTCATCGGTTCCACCGATGAACAACTTGTCGTTCCCACTGACATCCACCGACAGAACAAATTGAGAAAACATCTATCGGTGGCAGAAGCTAAAACCTGTCGGTTCCACCGATAGAATAGTCATTGGTTCCACTGATGAACAACTTATCGGACCCACCGACATCCACCGCCAAAACAAAATGAAAAATCATCTATCGATGGCAGAAGCATGGTTCTGCCGGTTCCACTATTATAATGCTCATCGGTCCCACCGATAATGCTTGGAGGTTCCACCGACAGAGTTACCAATAGTATTCAACGGTAACATTTTCGACCGTTATGTTTGGTCGATGCTGACGGGATACAGGTGCCACCGACAGGAAGTCATTGAATGCAGTTTCTATAAGATAGAAGCTCCAGGCTTCTTTGTTTTTTTGATCAACAACTTATGAGTTAAGCCCAAGCAAATAAGTACATTTCAAAAGGCTTAACCAAGTAAGAAGAATTAATAGGTGAAGTCGAAACCATGCACATCAAGCTACTTCATTTGAGTTGATCAAGCTTCACTTACTTCATCCTTCAAGCAGTTACATTCTAACATTGAGCTAGGCAAGGAGCCAAAGATGAAGGAAGTAGTGAAGAACCAAAGAATAACAAACTCACCTCATTCATCATAATTGTGAGTTTGTTTGTTCTGCTTTAATTTCAAAATACTCTTGTAATAGTTTCCTTGATTTCCTCTTCAAAATCAAGTACTTGATTGAGTTGTGGACTCAAGTTGAGTGATAAAGGTTGTTGAGTTCCCGAAGTATAAAACTTAGACATTTTGAGTGATGTGGTTCACTCAATCTTAGGGTTGCAGAATTAACCCAGGAAAAAATTCTATGTGCGGTTTAAGGTGAACCAAAAACCTCAGTATTAGTAAACACCAAAGAACCATCGATTGGGGTTATCTTGGGAGTGGACGTAGGCACAGTTGCTGAACTTCTATAAATTGCGTATCTTGTGTTTCTCTCTTATTTCCTTATCTTCATGCAAATCTGAACGTATATCATGATTGATCATTGCTTGCATAAATCTTTTGTTCCATGGATGATTTGGTAAATGCTTCAATAGAACAATTCATTAAAAATTCAGTAACACTTAAGTGTTCACATTTAGAAGAATTTTTAATTAGTCTTATTCATCCTCCCTCTAGGTCTATGCATTGTCAAAGCTTGTAATTTCATATTTTTCTTAGACTCAGATTTCTCAAAAGAATGAGCGAGCCACACTAAACCGTTACATATTACAGTTGATTGCAATGGGATGAGGGTACCTCTGGTTTTGATTGATAATGGGAGTGCATTGAATGTTTACACTTTAAAGACTGCCACTTGTCTCGGGTTTAAAATTGAAGATCTCAAGCCCACTAATCAGAGTGTTAGGGCATATGATAACACCAAGAGGGACGTACTCGGAATTTTACACCTTCGATTGTCTACAGGCAAAGTTGAATTTCCTGTAAAATTTCAAGTCATAAACATCTAGTCCTCTTTTAATCTATTATTAGGGAGACCATGGCTACGCCAGATCAAAGCCATCCCTTCCATACTACACCAAAAGATCAAATTTATCAAAGATGGGCTAGTGATTACTCTTCATGGAGATACTGAAATTATGGGAATTGCAAACAGTACTGAAGCTAAGAATGAGCCATTGCTTGAGATTCAGCCAGAACAACAGGGGATAGAACTTAGCGGGTTTGAATTTGACAAGATCTGCTCAGTTCAATGGGATCACTCCATGAAAGATCATTTTCCTATTGAGAGTACTTCCAATTGTTGTATGGCTAACATGTTCAAGAAAATGAGGTTTTTTCCGAATATGGGCCTAGGTCACAAGCAACAAGGTATCAAAGAGGCAGTGATCAAAGAAGCCATCAGCACCTTTGGGTTAGGGTATGAACCTACTAAGGAGGATTGGGTCCACTATTGGAAGACAAAACGGGACAAGGCAATTGCAAAAAGGCAAGGGCGCACCACGGATCTAATCAAAATGAAACCATATCGTAAGACCCTTAATGGATATTTTGTGAAAGAAGGGGAAGACTTTCGTTACTGTGGGTTCCCAGAATCATTTATTGATCATATCACTGGTACTCATCTGTCGAGATTTGAAATCTTCTTCGGTATGGATTGGCCTTAAAAAGAAGCAAACATAGGAGTGGAAGAAAAGGAAGCTGAAGATTGGCAACTCAACCTGGACTCCCTCAACATTGATCAGTTTTTCATTGAAGATCATAGTGTCTTAGTAGTATCAATTGGGAAGGGGACCCTAAATCCTCAATCTGTAATCAAACCCGTTGTTGGGTGTCTCTCTAATTATCATGTAATTAGTCCTGTAATACACATCAAGACTGTGCCTGTCAGTCCTATTAGTCCTGTTCAATCTGACATGTCAGATCATCTAATGGTAAAAGAAACAAGACTTATCGATCAATTCCCATATGAAAATATCCTAAACCTTGAAAAAGAATCGCGAGACCGAGTATGGCGATTATACTTCAATGGAGCAACGAATCAGAACGGGTTTGGAATAGGGGCAGTCTTGTTTTCTTCTGAAGGATGCCACATTCTGATTGCTATTAAGCTAGCTTTCTTCAATTCTAATAATACAGCTGAATACGAAGCATGCATCACTGGACTCAAGGCTACTTTGAATCTAAGTATCACAGAAATTGAAGTATTTGGAGATTCAGCTTTGGTTATACATCAGTCATTGGAAGAATGGAAAATTAAGGATGTGAAACTAAAACCGTATCACGAATATCTACTAAATTTAGTAAGAAAGTTCAAAACCATTCTGTTCCAACATTTGTCAAGGAAAGAAAATAGATTTGCTAACGCTCTGGCTACTCTATCTTCAATGATCCATTTGTTTCCAGGCATGAAACTAAGGCCTATCACGTAGAAATCAAAAATAAATCTGCATATTGCCATCAAGTCGACATCGCTACCCGACTCCCTGATGGAAATTCATAGTAGACTGACATCCAGAAAGTATTGGAAAAACAAGAGTTCCCAATTGAAGCGTCAAGGAAAGAACGACAAACCCTACAGAGATTCGCATCCCAGTTCATCGTGTGCGTAGGAAACTTATATAAGAGATCTTATGACGAAATTTATTTTCCATGTGTTGACGAAAATCAAGCTGAACAGATAATGGAAGAGTTGCATTCCGAAGACTGTCGACCACATATGAGTGGGAAAATGTTAGCCAAACGAATCATGAGACAGGGGTATTATTGACCAATAATGGAAACAGACTTTCATCACTTGGTCAAGACCTGCCATAAATGCCAAGCACATGCTAACCTCATACATGTACCTCAATCTCAGTTAGTTGGTTTGACTTCGCCATGGCCATTTTCTATCTGGGGTATCGACATAATTGGCAAAATCACACCTAAAACATCGAATGGACATGAGTATATTCTCATGACCATTGATTATTTTACAAAATGGGTGGAGGCTACTTCATATGTTGTTCTCATTGCATCCAAAGTTGCCAAGTTCGTCCAAACACATATTATCAGTCGATATGGGGTACCTTCTGAATTGATATTTGATAATGGGTCACACTTCAAAGTTGAAGTTGTTACTTTATGTTCAAAGTTCAAGATCTGACACCACAAATCATCACCCTAGCGTCCTCAGACTAACGGAGAAGTTGAAGCAGCCAATAAGAATCTCAAGACGATCATCAGGAAGATGTGTCAATCGCATAGGGATTGGTATGAAAAATTACCATTTGTGATTTGGGTATACCGTACCTCGATACGATCTTCCATCGGAGCCACCCTGTATTTACTAGTGTACAGAATGGAAGCTGTCTTACCAGTTAAAAAGGAAATCCCGTCCCTCGGGTTCTAATGGAAAGTCAATTATCAGAAGTAGACTGGGATCGTCACCGAAACGAAGAGTTGAATTTAATCGATGAAAAATGACTTAGAGCTCTGTACCACATACAAGTTTATCAGAAAAGAGTCGCTCGGGCATTTGATAAAAGGGTTAAAGTTCGTGACTTACAAATTGGGGACCTAGTACTCAAAGAAAATCGAGCACCCATCTTCGATCCTAGAGGTAAATTCAAGCCCAATTGGGGAGGTACCTACATTATCAAAAAGATACTGCCTGGGAAAGCGGTCAAACTCCAAGATCAAAATAGCATCAAATTACCAGATCTAACAAACCTTGACCAGATCAAGCAGTACTATATTTGAGGAAGCCATTTTCGGTCGAACCAATTTTCTTGTTACCCAGTTAAATATCTTCTTTCTCAGCCCCTTGCAGCCATTAAAAAAAATATTTTTTTCTTCCTTAGCCCGATTACGTAACCTAGGGGAGGGAATAAGTTCGAACTATGTTTTGGTCTGATCTCAAAATGTTGGGGTACGTAGGCAACCTGAGAAGTTACTTTAGGCCCGACCAGTTCAAAAAATAAAAAAATATGTTCTCCCGCAAATAAAAAATTGTCAAAATAGGGAAGGAAAAGAATACTATTTTAAAGGAATGCCACATAAGGGGCATTTGGGTTCTTGAGCCTCAAGTCTCTTTTCTTTCTTAACCTACTCCTAAGTTCACCTATGGAAGTCCTCCGAAGTACCGTATGAAAAGGTCGAGGAAAATAGTAAGCATGATTAGATAATAACTCCAGAAGTCTAAAAAAAAAAATCTTACTAGGTTGAAACCTCGAAAGGGCAGCTTAGGCAAAAATTAAGGCAAACTCACAAGGTTGAAAATTCGAAAGGACGGCCTTGATAACAATTAGAGCAAAGAAAAAGAAAAACTTTAAGCTCGCTAGATCGAAAACCTGAAAAGGCGGACTAGGCAAAACTTAGAACACGCTCGATAGATTGAAAACCTAAAAGGGCAATCTAGGCAAAAGGTAAAATCATTGAAAGAAAATCTCCGTCGAGTCAAGAATCTAAAAAGACAAGTTGAGTCAGAGCATCAGAAGTCTGAATGACCAAGCTTCAATACCCAGTTTAACTCAGGCAAAGACTCAGAAGTCACATGTATGTTGTCTCCGACTGATCTGAAAAAGTTTACTTTCTTAAGTGAGCCAAAGGGGAAAGAACGTGATCTCCAAGATGAATCTCAAAAGTGAATATTTGTTTCCAACAAATGAGCCTGACTCATGATCTTCAATAAAGTCAAAATTAAAAGTGAATCCTTATTACACATGTGGTAATCTAAGACTTCTAATTTTCATATTGAGGGGCACTTCTCCTTTTGTTTGGAAGCATATTTATTTTTTCCCTACATTAGGGGTATGTCTTTCCAAAATATGTTCAATTATCCCCAGTTTAAAGTCCTATTGAACTAGGGGCATTTTTTGTTCTTAAGCCTGATCAATCCCAGCCCCAAAAGATAAGGAGAATCTGAAATTAAAGGTTATCTTTTCAATAGCAATTTTTGAAAAATCCCCGAGGCTCAAAGAAAATTAGAATGTTGACCTAACCTTCATAAATAAAGAAAAAAAACTGATTCTTGTGGAGTGAGATTTTGCTCAGATACCGCTGAGGGTTTTCTCATATTTTATTCAGAAGCCACCGAGGGATTTCTCGGATTTTGCTCAGATATCGCCGAGGGTTTTCTCGAATTTTGCTCAGATATCGCCGAGGGTTTTCTCGAATTTTGCTCAGATGCCGTCGAGGGTTTTCTCGGATTTTGCTCAAATATTGCCGAGGATTTCTTAGATTTTGCTCAGATGTTGTCGAGGGTCTTCTCAAATTTTGTTCAGACCCACCGAGATTCTTCTCGGATTATTCTCAGATTTTGCTCAGATCCACTAAGTTTCATCTCGGATTATTTTCAGACTTACTCAGATTTTGCTCAGACCCGACGAGATTCTTTCTTGGATTTTGCTCAGACCTATCGAGATTCTTTCTCGGATTTTACTCAGACCCGACGAGATTCATCTCGGATTATTCTTAGACTTACTCAGATTTTTCTCAGACCCGTCGAGATTGTTTCTCGGATTTTGGTCAGACCAGTCGAGATTCGTCTCGGATTATTCTCAGACCTGCTCAGACCTGCCGAGATTCTTTTTCAGATTTTGCTCAAACCCGTCGAGATTCATTTCTGATTATTCTCAGACTAGCTTGGATTTTGCTTAGACCTGCTGAGATTCTTTCTCAGATTTTGCTCAGACCTGTTGAGATTCTTTCTTTGCTTATTCTCAGACCTACTTAGATTTTGCTCAGACCTGCCAAGATTCTTTCTTGAATTTTACTTAGACCCGCCAAGATTCATCTCGGATTATTCTCAGACCTGCTCAGATTTTGCTCATACATGCCAAGATTCTTTCTCTGATTTTACTCAGACCCATTAAGATTCTTCTCAGATTATTCTCAAACTTGCTCAGATTTTGCTCAAACCCGCCGAGATTCTTTCTCGGATTTTTCTCAGACTTGCTGATTTTGCTCAGACCCACTGAGATTCGTCTCGGATTATTCTCAGACCTGCTTAGATTTTTCTCAGACCTGCCGAGATTTTTTCTCGAATTTTGCTCAGACCCACCGAGATTCGTCTTGGATTATTCTCAGATTTTTCTCAGACCCGCTGAGATTCTTTCTCGAATTTTGCTCAGACTTGTCAAGATTCTTTCTTGGATTTTGCTTAGACCCGTCGAGATTCACCTAGAATTTTACTCAGATTTTGCTCAGATCTACCGAGATTCTTTATCATATTTTACTCAGACCCACTGAGATTCATCCCAGATTATACTCAGACCTGTTTAGATTATGTTCAAACCATACGCTCAGTTTTTTCTCAGATTATGCTCAGATTTTACTCAGTTTTATTCGATTTTTTTTAAACACGTTGCTTGGATTTTATGTTGACCTTACACAGTTTTTCAATGTTAATTTTGCTATACTACCAACATGAATGTGTAGAATGGAGATTACATTTTTGAAATCATCACTACACAATGGCACACACGTGCATTCGTATTGCATTTGTAGTAGTCAAGAAGAATTTTTCAAAATTTAAGGATCTGGCATTTTCCAAGGAGAGGTTATCCTCAAGGATCTAGACTTTTCGACAAATTGTTGAATCAGGCTGCAAAATGAACTGTCACAAGTTTTGGCATTTGGATATCGTACTATCTACCACAATAGATTAGGCATCTAGTTTGCTTTCAGCCTCTGCCAAAAAGGGGCATCTGTAGACACCCCATTTTTGCATCTATCTAATTTGACAATTCGTCACCCGATTGTTGTGGATTTCTAATGATGAGCATAAAGAACTCGAAGGCTTATAAGTACTGCTGGATTTCTTCTGTTTCTAGTTTCTTTTCATCCCCCTACTCGTCATGACTCAACATAGAAGTTTACTCACGCTTAGGATTGCTATATCCTACGTCCGACTTAGCAAGCACGTACGTATAAGTTCGTTACACAGTTCGATAACTTAGAGACCTCGTTACACTAGGAAAATATGAATTTGAGACTTAGAAATAACCACACAAGGACTAAAAAAAATCTCACGCTAAAATCCGTAAAAATCTGTAAAAATCACAAAATGACGGAAATACCCTTCATAAATTTTGGACATCCATAAAATCTCAAAAATACCTCCATTGCACTCAGAATGTGATTTCGAGTCTAACGGGACCCAAATCAATGAAAACAAAGAAATTCAAGAAAAATCTATAAAAATTATCAAAATGATGAAAATACCCTTCATAAATTTTAAACCCCAAAAAAATCTCGAAAATACCTCCATTGCATTCAGAATGTGATTTCGAGTATAATGGGACCCAAATCGATGAAAACAGAGAAATTCAAGAAAAATCTGAAATAATCATAAAAATGACCAAAATGCCCCTCAACATTTAACTATAACATAGAGACCCTAATCCCTAGGAAAATAAAATTTAAATCGAAAATTTAACTAAAATTTAATCAAAAACTAATTTAAAATTCAAGTCAAATTCAAATCGAAAATCAAATTGACAATCTAATCCAAATTAAAAATCAAAATCCAGTGAAAAAAAAAATAATAAAAATGACTTGACTGATTAAAATTTCATCAAAATCAAAATCAAAAGTAATTGATCAATTAAAACTCAAATTAAAATTAAATTAAAAGTCACTCAACGAATAAAAATGTAGAAATAAAATCGAATCGATCAACCAATCAAAATAAAATCAAATCGACCAACAACCAATAATACAATCAAAATCCAAATTAAATCGAACAATCGAAATTTAAAATTTAAAATCAAATACAAAATCAAATTCAAATTAAAACATCAAATTAAAATTTAAATCAAAATTAAAATTCAAACCCAAATAAAATATTTTATCAAAATCAATCAATTAGAATCAAATTATCGACCAATCACGACTCATTAGTGAGGGACAACCGTAGTACGAGTAACGTGGGGTCTCTACCTCCCATTCTTTTAAAAAAAAAATACAAAAATTAGAGAAGAAAAAAATAAAATGTGAGCAAACCCACTTCTTCTTGAACAACGTCCTCAACCCTCTCTCCCTCTTTCTTCCCCACTTCTTCTCCCATCTCTCCCATCATCTCTCCCCAATCTCCCTCTCTCATGTTTGAGGGGAGAACCACCATAAAAGAAGAGAGACACAACCATTAGAGGAGAGGAAAAAAAAATTTTGGTGGGCTTCTAAAAAAAATAGCAACTCTTCTTACCTTCACCATTGAAATCAGCCATACTTTCTCTTTCATTAACATCCTCAAAAATCAACAACTCTTTTCTTGTCTTCATCATTCAAATCAGCCATAAGTTTTTTCTCCATTAACATCTTTAAAAAATCTGCAACTATTTTTCTCTTTACCATTAAAATTAGCCAATTTCTTCTCCATTAACTACCATAAAAAAAAATAGCAACTTACCTCCATAGCAACTACGTTCTCCACCCACTCCATGTTCTGAATTCTCTCTACAAATCTCCCTCTCTTCTCCCCACATTTCAACTCCCTCTACAAAAACTCTTTGCTGTCCCACATTTTAGAGAGAAGAAGAAAAGAGAAAAAAAAGAAAAAGAAAAAAAGAGCTCTGTCATCTCCTTGAGAATATACAACAGCAACGGTCCTTATTTTGAGCACATTCCATCATTAAAATCAGCATTTCATTCTCATCTCCATTAGCTTGTAGCAGCCCCCATACACCACACATTTTATAACAACCATACCTTCATCAAGTTAAAAAAAGAAAAAAAAAACTCCTCTCCAACAGCCACACCATCATGATGTTTTCTACCATTAAACTTTACTGCCCCCTTTTCTCTAACTCCATTAAATTTGCTACACTCTTCTCTCTTAGCCCCCATCTTCAACAACTTTTCATATCGATCATCATCTCAGCTTTATCTTACATTCTTTGGTGTTACTCATTATTTTGAGGTTCTTTTTTGAAGGAATCCACGCATCCGAAATTATTCAGTAAAGGTAATTTTTTTTTTTAATAATTTCATTTTATTTTATCGTACTTTTATTTATGTATTTTTATTGTTTCTTGATTTCGTATGCATTTGAATTAATTTATCGATTTTTTGGGCCTACGTGGCACTAATGGTAACCTTTAAGTTTTCGAAATATTAATGGATCGATTCGCCCATTTTTTGTTAATAGATTGAATGAATTAACTCAGATATATCAAGTTGGTGGACCGGCTCATTGAGTGTTCATATTATCAGATTGATTCATCGATTTTTAATGTTATTGAGCCAACTCTCTAACATTGATATTAATCAACTTATTAATTTTTTGTACACGTAAAACTTAAAATCGATTTTCTCAATAAAAATCAACGAGTCAACTCACTGATTTTTGTGTGCATTTGGAAGTTCCAAATCGAAATTTTCTATGAAATGAGCACGTGAGTCAACTCACTGATTTTGTGTACATTGGAGGTTTAAAATCAAAATTTTCTATGAAATGGGCACGTGACTCAACTCACTAATTTTGTGTACATTGAAAGTTTAAAATAGAAATTTCCTATGAAATGGGTACGTGAGTCAACTCACTGACTTTGTTTCACGTGGCACTTCGAAAAAATCAATTCTTTGATTAATAATTTTTGAGTTAACTCACTGATTTTAGTACACGTGGCAATTCAAAAATCGAATTTCTTTGGTTAAAAATGTGTGAGAGTCGACTCACTGATTTTAATCCATGTGGCGATTCCAAAATCGAATTTCTTTGATAAAATGTCGTCAATGAGCCAATTCACAAATTTTGTATACGTGGCATTGAAAATCGATTTCATATTATTCAAAATGTGATCGAATTGGTTCATTAATACGTAAGCCTTATTAAATCGTGGGATTCCTTTGTGCGAAATTAGAGAAACAATGTAATTATTTTAGCCGTAAGATTTGTTTAGAAAACTCGATGTAATTTGATGATGATTGAACCATAATTTGACTTTTAGTGTTTGAATGTTGACTGTAGGATATTTTTGGATCGTAGTACAGACTAATCATCTTGATCAGGCAGGTTCGATGCTTAACACCTTCTGAAACTCGTAATCTGACCCCTTACCCATTGCTCGTGGACCAACCAGATCCATTTTGGAGTTATCTATGGTTCCAAGACCTAAACTAGGTGGCAACTCCCTATTCCTTAAAAATCATCGAGATACATGATCGGACCCCTATCTGCTATTTAACGAACGGTTGCAGGGGGGTCGAGGCAATTTCAGTTCCTAATCTTGGGGTCTGGTTAAAGCAGGTGAAATAGAAATGCTTGCAACAAAGCTAGAACCCTTTTAAAATATCTTTGAGAATACCACTGATTCGAAGGAAAAGAAAAGTTTTTGTTGCCAGATGTGAGCCACTCGCACATGTTGAAAGAAGTCGAATTAAACCCTACATAACTTAAACGTCATAACATATGTAAAAAATAAATAAATTTTTTATCCAAATAATGCATCTATGCATCTACTGTGTACGCAGGTGTGCTGAGGGATGCCTAACCACCTCCTGAATTACTAATAGAAATCAACGAGGTAGCTTGTGCAACCAGACCATGATTGCACAACTAGACCAGGCTCCATTCTACAATTCAAAAATAAAGCAAATCAGTTATACCTACTGCAGATGAAACAACAGTTATACCTAATGCAGATGAAATAATGTATTGGGATCTTTGATCATCCAAATGACTTCAATCACATCCTAGACCTACCCAATTCCCCGACAAGGGAGTAAAGCTTATCTGTTGCAAGGGTGTTAACCTGCCCAATCCCAAAGCTTCTATGTATCTCTAAACAGATCTATTGGCTGCCACATAAAAGAAGGATGCTTTGAACCAATTCCATTGATAATGGTTTCATAGCAGTTGTTGTAGTAAATATGTGAGTCAATCTTAAGCAACTATCCTCTATTATGGGAATATCTTGCATTTGAGGGTCATGATCAAATACAGTTTGCATAATCAAAACTCAAGAAATTGGCTAGACTAAGAACTTTCTAAAATAGAAAATTTGGATCTAATCCAAACCAAAGTAACAGTCAATGCATTGAACCTTCCTCAAGTTTAAAGTTTTGAATTGTTAAACCTTGAATCCATTAAACAAAATATGCTTCAAATTAGATAGAAGTACAGAGATATATGAACCTATTCACTAAAATGATTTAAGGGACAACAACCAAAAAGCATCTGTAAAACCAAGCAACCATCTGTTAATTCTTACAAACACAGAAGGCTATATATCACCCAATCTATACCCTGTGTAAAGCAAGCACAAGTCAGACTCGACCAAGTAGACCTGTGAATTGATAAACAAGCACGAGAAAGAGTTGTTTGGTGTTCTAGCAAAGTGGTTTAAAATTGAGTAATATATATCCATTCAGTCCAAATTATTTTTTTGAAATTTGGTCGTTGTCGTCCATTGGCACTACTGCAGCCCCTCCACTGTTATGGTCACACAGCAACGACGTCCTACCCTAAAGGTAATGCATCATAATTGAATCAGTTTCTTAGTCTAAATCTTGTACTTCTTCATTCACTGAACAAAGAAGGAAAAAAAAACCTTACGTCATATTTTAATAGATATAAATGTGTATTATCTTACAAACATAAATTTAATTACCTTTGATAGCTCCAATCCTCTTATCATGCCCAAGTTTTTGACATAGTGCACACTTTCTTTTTTCTTCTGTTGGGCCAACTCAACACTATTTTTCATTCTATCAAGATAATGAACATTTTATTTTCCCTTCTCATCCTTTTTCCTACCCTTTGTTTGGGAGACATTTGGATCCAGAAGTAACAAATCCATTTTGTCATTACTGCTTTTTTCATTTGTATTATTAGACGCATCAACTATAAGTTTTATTTCTCCAATTTTTTTAATATTTCATTTAAGTCGTCCAAGAAGATTTTGTATCCCTCAATTGAAGTTCCTACAATACAAGCCAACATAGGAAGCTAATTCTCATTGTATCTGATTGTTCATTTTCATTGCCCATTGTATGTGAACCCGTGATTCTGAATTTACGATTGGCTTCTTATCACCATTTTCCGAGAATATAGTGGGACGATATAATATCAATGTCATGATGAGCAAAAACCTTTAGCAAATGTCGAAATACTATTCCAAGAAATTCAAATATTTTGCATTTACAGGTACCCTCATATTTTTTCAAATTAAACTTCACCATGAACTCATCAGGTGGATCATATTTACTTTTCAACACATACATTGATATCCATTATCGATTTCTCATTCTTCTTCAATTCAAAATTGAATCACTTTGACCCATAATTGCTTAAATTTCTCAAACACATTTTTGGTTTATAATTTTACCGCGTGCTTTAAAAGTAACTCACCCTTATCAACACATTGAAACTTATGCTTTGAAATGAAATCTTCTTTACTCTCTACATCTACATTCCTTTACAACGCTTGCTCATGCTTAACAATAAACTTTTTGAGATTTGACTTTGAAGTAACGAACCCATCAAAAAAGGCATTAATACTTTTACTACGACCGGTGGTGTTCATACCAACAAAAGACGTTTTGCGATTATAGACTAACACTCACGACTCCCTTATTTCAAATAATTGTTGAAGCCATTCATTGTGTTTCAATATAATTTTCACGATCATTGATTTCCATTGCTTTTCAAAGTCCTCAATCGTGTATGTCGACTATATACAATTTCTCATTTTACTTTTGAAGTTAGTATCTTGAGAGTATATATGAGACAATTTCTTAGCAAACTTTCTCTCGATATGCCAAATACAAAGACGATGACGGGTGTTGGAAAACACTTTGGCAATTGCATTCCATATTGCCGAATCTTGGTCTGTGATTATGGATATTGGATGACGTCTTCTTATTGCTTCTAACCAGGCCTCAGAAAACCATATGAAGGTTACCTCTGTCTCATCTTGTAAAAGAGCACCCTCAAATTGTATTGACTGAAGGGGCGAACGACATATTATATGTGGCATCCCGCCAAACGCTAACACAAATCCCCATGTCAGATCTCGAGGTACTAGGTGGCACCTCAAAATTTCAGCATAGTCTCCTCTGTTTATGTTAGCATTCCAAAGCGATTCAACCTGCACTTAATAAATAACATACAATCATGCATATATACATATAAAATATAATACTAGTAGAAACCTATATACATCTAATAACGTACGAAAGATCAGAGTGCGGAAGAATAACTAGAATACAGGATTATACAAATATTTCTCACTCTAACAAAAGTCCTAACGCTCAGAACAAAATCTATTACTTTTGGACAATCGACACCACTAGGGGCTATAACCCCCAATATTCACCAAGTGACAAACTCTAACTATCTGACCCACCAGATGATTTTCACTCATGTTCTATACCTGTCTCGCCAAGCTTTGGATCTGAAACTTAAAAATGGAGAAGGAAAGAGTGAGTAACAATGGTTACCCAGTATGGAAGAAAATAATTTCTACCAATAACCTCTCCTAACATGAACGAATAAACATACTGAATCATTTTAAAATATGCAAAATTTTAAAGAAGAAACTACGATTAACTGGTACATATAGCCAGGGATGAGCAACTAAACATTTTAAAACTCACATTACATCGATCATCATTACTCACTATAACATTCTTTTTTTATACAAATCTAATTGATCAAATGGAAATAGTAAACATGGATTTCATTTTAGATATCAAAATAAGCAATAGATACATAATATACAATGGTGGAGTATTGGAATTAGAGAGTTGAGATTCACGACTGGATCGCTCCTAGTCGAGACATGATGTTACAATTCTTCTTTGACTTTTAGTTCTTGATTTTGTGGCCGGTCGCTGCATTTACCACACTTGGTTGATCATTTATCCGGCTCAGGCTGGTCGTTTGACGTGACCGTAAGCAATGGGTCTCTTTTCGATGTATCAGAACGTTCGACTACTATAAATTGTTAATGATCACTGACTAATCATCTTCGCCTATGCCTATCAGGCGTGCATGTGATTCCCAAATATACAAATCATTCGTATACGACCACCTTTACATTACAAGTTCACTGGTAAAGATAGAGAGGAATAAACCTGGATTCCAGTTGTGACTCCACTCTCATACTCGTCCCATACCACGTATGAGCTTGGTGGTCTCTAACGTACATCCCAGGATAGTACACCACTCCGGATAATATGACACACTATCCCTTCAGGCATTCACAAACTCTTTAACAACTTACAAAATAGTTACATATATATATTATTTTTATTTGAAAACAAAAGAGAAATTAACAATACAAGGTTGAGAATGGATATCCAGTTTCCTACCATGCAACTGTGGCCAAATGGCTTAAAATAAATAACAGAACGGAAACATAAATAACACCTCGTGCTAACAGAAAGTAAATAAACATGCAACCAGTAATACTATCCCTAGATACCCGTTCACCAACCTACACACAACACAACAATGTAAAATGCAAACATCACCCCTTGAATGTGATTCTGACATTTTACCATTTTCATACCCTTTTTCCCTTTTTTTTTTTGAATTTTATAGTTTTCAATCTCTCAAACAAAATATCCACTTTCTGATATTCATCAACTCAATATGAGTTAATTGAATATTAAATCATTTTTCTAATTATAAAATTCATTTTTATCAATAACATTGAAAAAGTATAAAACTTAAATCAAAACGCGGTCCGAGTGATGCACAAGATTCAACTGACGAAAATAACCCGGTGAAATATCCTACCCACGTATAATTTGTTATAAAATACAGTTAAACATATCAAACATGCAAGTTTTGGCGTGAATTTGAAATAACCAATTGAAATCGATAATTTTTGAAAACTCACCATAAATTTTTAATAAAATCCTAAATGTAATTTTCACAATCTACGATTACTAATAGAAATTGAGAGTTCCTTACAATCTCAATGCCAGATGATTGAAGCACGTGCACGAATATCGAGGTAAATGCACAAAAATTGAGACAGAACAAACTTCGAGATGACTAATTTTTGAATCTAGCCCGGTGGTTTTGAAGATCTTGATGTCGTCGTCTTTTCTCCCTTCTACGACGGAGAACGGTTTGACCCCGAAACTAATAAAATACGAGGTCAAAGTTTTGAAATTCCTGTATTTAAATACGGCTGATTTTTGAAAATACCGGGTGAAAAAGAAAGTGAAATGAAAAAAAATTGGGTGGGTTTCGTAGAGAATGAGGCTGTGGACGTTTCTCCCTTCTGCGTTGGTCGACGACGGTGAGCCGTTTGTCGTAGATCTGGGGTTGAAGTTTTAAAAAAAATATTTTTTTTTAAATGGCGTTGCCTGTTGGACGGGTTGGAGAAGACGAAGTATATAAAAAAAATTAAAATTTTATTTATATAAAATTTGGGATGAAATCGGTATTTCGCCTATTATTTCGATCGACAATAACTTGACTGTCCAAACTCCAAAAATGACGAATAAATACTTTATTTAACCTAATTTTATATTCTGGATCTAATGGTATGGTTAATTTATATAAATTCTATCTCTAACAAAAATTTACATTTTTGGCCTAAGGTGACCCCTAAAATTGACGTCATTTTCATTTTTGACGATAATTCGACTTTCTATGATCCAAAAATGATAAATAAATAGTCTATATTCAATAATTTTTCGTTACGAACCCAATGGTATGATCGAATCTTAATAATTCTTACTCTAATAAAAAGTTACTATTTTAACTTGATCCGACTCGATAATCGAGGATTTTGTAATTTTTATGTTCGGACTCACATTTTAGCGTGCTTACAGGTTAAAGTATGTTTATTGCTCATTTTGAATCCAATAGTGAGGTCGGATTTCATTAAAAATGATCAGAAACATCCTAAAGTTTTACCCCTAAGTCCCACTTTCAAGATTTTTTCAAAATATCAAAATTTATTTTTTCTCGAGAAACGAATTGAAAACTAGGGGTTTTACATTCTCCCCCCTTATTAAAAATTTCATCCTCGAAATTGAAATCATACTTTATGAAGCTTTATTGCTATTCCACTAACACGACATGTATAATTATCTTCTATTCTTAATCCAAAGTCAATTTCATTTATAACTCATAACCTTAAGTCACATTTATTGCCTCACCCCAACACATTAATTAATTAATCACTCCAATTTAAAATTATATTCTAATTAATCCATTATTTGTATAATCCTAAGATAATAATCAATTCACATTATCTCACTTCCCCATCAAAGGGGGTGTGACTCAAGCCTGGGAGCACAGTCTCGGGGTGAGAGGTTTAGTCCCACATCACCTAGGTAGAATGGATCAGTTAGCCTCTTAAGTGGGGGCTGCTGGATATACCATGACGAAGCCTTTTGGGTGAAAGCCCAGGAATAAAATTCCAGGCCCACGTGGCATCTAACTGGGAACAATATCGTCATGGGGCGTTACAGTTCACCCAAGCCTAGGAGCACAGTCTCAGGGTGCGAAGTTTAGTCCCACATCACCCAGGTAGAATGGATCAATTAGCCTCTTAAGTGGGAGTTGCTGGATATACCATGACGAGGCCTCTTGGGCAAGTGGTGGGCTTGGGTCAAGAACAAAACCTTGAGGGGGAATAGGCGAGGCCGATGTCTGCCCAAAGAGGACAATATCGGGCCGCTACGTACTCTAATACCACGAACGAGGCCTTTTGGGTGAAAGTCGAGGAACAAAATCCCAGGTCCACGTGACGTCTAACTGGGAACAATATAGTCATGGGGCGTTACAGTGGTATCAGAGCCTGACCCCTGCGTGGTGGGGGGAATGCCTGCCTCACACGAGGACGTGTGTAACCAAATGGGGTGTGACCCAAGCCTGGGAGCACAATCTCGGGGTGAGAGGTTTAGTCCCATATCGCCCAAGTAGAATGAATCAGTTAGCCTCTTAAGTGGGGGCTGCTGGATATACCATGACGAGGCCTCCTGTGCAATTGGTGGGCTTGGGCCAGGAACAAAACCTTGAGGGGGAATGGGCGAGGCCGATGTCTGCCCAAAGAGGACAATATCGGGCCGCTATGTACTCTGATACCAAGGACGAGGCCTTTTGGGTGAAAGCCCAAGAACAAAATCCCAGGCCACATGGCATCTAACTGGGAACAATATCGTCATGGGGTGCTACATTATACTTGTTTGTATGATAATTTGTGTCTAATGACACCATATCCCCAAAATATTCATATGCCATTCATAATCAAAAATCAACCCAAAAAAAGTTAACTACCTTGCATTCATCATCGCATTGTATCGCATAAAAAAATTATGGATTTTCGGCTTGTTTTTTCTTGAAATAGTTGAATACTGATTGTGTATCACCCCCTTCTAGCTTCATGTGTCTAACATCTCTCAAATGGTTGTAACAATCTCTGTTATTGAATCGATCGTGTCCCCACCCAAAATTGATGACACTTTCCAAACTGGCATGTTTTCTCTATGGAATGCTTAAAAAAATAATAAACATTTCTAAGGAAGAAGCCAAAGCCCTAGTCTATAACGAGAGATTGGACTTAATACCTCTATTGAGCCCGTATTGCTCCCGTAGTCATCCCATCAATGTAAAATCAGAAAGCTAGCAAGCCACTAGAGATTACCATCTGTGCTTAGGAATTTTAGTCCAATACATACTGACCTTCAAAAGTGGTGGTCAGACTGTTTCTGAGTTCTTCATAGACATAGCCTCCCAACTCTCAAGGAAAGCCAACCCTGTACCCCTTATCCTAACAGAAATTCAATGAGGGTATCAGTTTGTGTCACTTATGGGTTTTCGGTGTGAAATGATTATGAACCCTATGAGGAAGTTTTTGTAATTTTGTCGAATTTGTTAAAAATTTGTGAAATAGTTTATTTGGTTTTAGTTTGTTGTTTTAAGTGTTCGAAAGGATTTTCTTAAGCATAATGTAGGCTCTAAGGATGTTTTGATGTCAGGGGTATTTTGATAATTTAGTCATTTCTTGATGATTTTTCTCGTAAAGCTTCTTTTTGCCCGAAAAATGATGATTTCTATGTTTTAAGTCATATTTTCCTAACGTAGCGTGATTTTTAAAATTTTGTTTGTTTGAAATATCTCATCTGAATTTTTGAAATATATCTAGTAACAAAAAAAATATTTGAATAATTATCCATCATTGGGAACCGTCGCAATTAAGTTAACGAGTTGATTAATCGGACGAGTGCGAAAATGGGGTATCTACATGGAGCTCGTAGCTAACCATTCTCATTACTACTTTTTAGATGGTTACTCTGGCTATAATCAAATTCCAATTACTCTTGAAGATTAAGAGAATACTACCTTTACATGCCTATTCGATATGTTTGCCTACTGTTGCATGCCCTTTAGGTTATGCAATGCACCTGTTATTTTCCAACAAAGCATATTAAATATCATGTGAAATATGGTCAAACAATTCTTAGAAGTCTTCATGGATGACTTTAACATATTTGGGTCGAGTTTTGATGAATATCTTCATCATTTGACACTCGTGTTTAAGCGTTGTACAAAACAGAACTTAGTTATTAACTTGGAAAAGTGTCTCTTTATAGTAAAATCAGGGATTATCTTAGGTCACGTAATCTCCAAGAAGGGAATAGAGGTTAATCAAGCCAAGATTGAACGATTGTCAACCTTCCACCTCCTACAACTATTAAAGAGGTACATTCTTTTCCAGGACAAGTAGACTTTTACCAAAGATTTATCAATAATTTTAACAAAATCTCAAATCCCATGTGTGATCTTTTGGTCAAGGGTGTGCCTTGGGGATTTGACTCCAACTGCTAATAGGCTTTCAATAAGCTTAAGACTGAATTGACCTCAGCACGTATCATTAGACCTCCGGATTAGAGTATCCCTTTTGATGTAATGTGTGATGCCTCTGATTATGCTATATGAGTCGTGCTAGGACAATGAGTAAACAAACTTCCACATGTCATTCACTATGCTAGCAAAATTTTGAATGAAACCCAATTCAATTACTTCACCATTGAGAATAAGTTGCTACCTATAGTGTTTGCACTTGACAAATTTGTATCTTACTTGATAGGATTCAAGGTGTTGGTCTACACTGATCATGCAACCTTCAACTACCTTCTAAAGTGTCTTGACACTTTTTGAAATAATAAAAAGTATTGAATAATTGGGAGATTTTTAGGGAATGGGGACTTGCTACCTAGTTTAGGTCTAAGAATCGAAATAAATAACTCAAATATGAAATTGGATCAATATACGACTAAAAGAAAAGGGTAAGAAGTCGAGTTATGGATTTTGAAAGATGTTAGGCACTAAATTCGCCCGATCAAAGTAATCAGTCTCTACTACAATCCAAGATTTCCTAAGACCAATGGGAGAAGACTAAGATCAAGGTAGGAAGCTAAAATGTCCTATGATCAATTTGGGGAGACCTTAGTCAAGGTCTGAGGATTTGGACTCAATCATCATCATCAATTTATATCAAATCAACCAATCCAATCATCATAATTTTATATCTAGTTGTCCAATCGAGTCTTATGGCTATGATTTTCTCAAATTAAAAAAGAAATATTCTTTCTACATTTTGAATTTCAGGAATCTTGAAAAAGTCATATTTCTAATTAATTATGACAACTCCATATGATATGTATTAATAAATTGATTGGAATTAATACATGAAAATTGGTGAATCTATGTATGAGCTACTTTAAAAAAATCAGTTTACATGCCACATACACACTAAATCGGTGAGTCAACCATTGGCAATGTTTTAGAAAAATGTGAATCAATTTAGGTGTCATTGAATACATTCATTTTTGGATCTACCTGATTCGACAATTCGTCACCCGACTGTTGTAGATTCCTAATCATGAGTGCAGAATATACGGAAAAGTCAAAAGTTTGTGAAAGACATGCTCAACATATGAATTACACACGCTTAGGATCACTACACTCTATACTCTGATGAGACTATCGTTGTTCTTCTCACCGAAGTTAATATTAATTTTACCTTTACCTTACTTGTGGGGCAAGTAGAGGATCGAACCCAAGAGAAAGGAGGATTAGAGTTAAGCTAAGAGGATAAAATTCAAATTAACTAAAAAGATTTAAAACTATTTTTCTTTGTATTTTTTAACTTATAAGAAGATGTAAAATTGCTAGAAAATGAACTAAAGTAAATGAAATTAAAAGTAAGTAAAGTTATGAAATTAAAGCACCATTGGAGGTGGATCTACCTAAAACATGTTGATGAACAATTCTTAGTCTCTAGCCTTTTTATAACTCAATCGTAAGGGCTTGGTGTTAGCTCTTTAGATCAGAAAGTTTTGCAAATAAAATGAAATGAGGGAACATAAACAAAGTAGAATTCTTTGAAAACTTCCTACTACCAATTATCTAGTTTAAGCATACTTTATCTTGATCTAATCTAAGCATAAAGTATCTATATTAAGAATAAAAGGTGCAAGAAACTTAAAGAGAATTCATAAGCATTTTAAATAAAAGAAAGACATGAAATTAGAAATAACACAAGAACTTGCTCTAGGCTTTTCCACTCTCCAATGGAGGGGAACTTAACCTAATGTCATTGCAAGAGAGGGAAAATTACAACTTCTTCTTCTTCTACTTCTTACAAGACTATTTAACCAAAAGAAAATAACTAGAAAATGAAAATACAAAAAAATAAGAGAATAGGCTAAGAGCCTTAGATTAAAGGAGTCTTGGATAAGAGAACCAAGATGGGACCCTTTCTCTAGAGATGGAGGCTTTATTTATAGAGAAAATGTGTGTAGAAGAGTCTAAAAGTAGCCTCCACTTTTCTTTACACAAAAAGACAAAAGAGGAGAATATGAGTTAAGGATTAGGGCATTCCAATGGATTAGGGCATCCAAAGTGGGCCCAAATGCTTTTGCCTTGAGATTTTGATTCCAAATTATTGATTTTCTGCACAAGAAACACACGTAATTAGATTTATCTAGTAAATGAATTTATTTATATATAATTAAGCCTAATTAACATGCAACGTGATGGTTTGAGACTTATCATGATTATTATCTTAATATGGAGAAATAGGTACATAAAATAAGATAAATATCTAAAAAATGTGTGTATAATTGAATGTTTGGAGACACTCATCACACCCCCAAACTTACCTTTTTCTACTCCCTAGAAAATAAAACTACCACTTTCGCAGGCACCTCGACTGCATTTAGCGAATGCAGTAAGCCTTTGAACCGCTAGGTTACCCCTAGTGGACGAGTTTGACCCGTGAGGATTTGTAGAAAATATACCCATAAAATTTGAAAACAACTTTGAAGTAAAAATAGTCAAAATCAAAACTTATATTGAAAAACACAAGTTTTTTTTTTTTTTTAGTTTTGTCAATCAATTGGAAGTACTGCTTGGTATAGAGTCCCAACCCTTATTTTTCTACGATAAAACTTAGACTTAAATTGACCTTTGAGCGATAGTGATTCTAACTCAGAAATTTAAGAGATTCGATTTCCTAAAATGAGTTTCAACCTTCTAACTACTCAAGAATAACTTGAGTAACTTAGGGTTTAATTCTAACCTTAGTATCCTGTCTGGGGTAGTGAGAAGTGTGGATATTCACTTTAATACCTCTAAGGGGTTTTATCTGTGATATTCCAGTATACTCACATTTTTACACTTGATGACTTTCACCCTACTAAAACTTTACATAAACTTTTGTATCTTTGACTTTTTTTTTGAAAGGTCTCTCCTTTTTTTCTATTACTTCTTCACTTTTTTCTAAGAAAAGTAGGCAGCCCTTTTCAAGGTACCCAGTCTAATTCAATGGTTGTTGTACAAGGTGTATACAACCCAGTTCTGTTTTTCTTCTAATCAGCCAACCAATTGAACAAGGAAGTCAAAGTTCATCAAACCTAGTTTTTCCTTAAACTCTATGTAGAAAGAAGGTAACAAGCTCTCTTAATACAATCTAGACTCTTGGTAACCTTATTAGAAGTGACTATAAATCAAAAGATAACTTTGCTCTAATTTTTACCTAAGAGAAACACAAATGGGGACTCCAGATCATAGCTTCCAATGAAAGATTGATTAAATATTTTTAACTAAGTGCTTAAAGATACAAGCTAAGATTTTGAGAAAAATACAACAAAGTCACCAACTAAATATTTTTTAATTTATTTTATTTTATTTTATTTTTTTAAAGAAGAAAATAATAAGTGGAAATCCGACCCATACACCCCCAAACTTAAACATTATATTGTCCTCAATATTTCAACATATACATGCAAAGGTAAAATTGAAATTGACAAAATGAAATGAAGTGGGTTAGATAGCACCTGAGAAAGACCTTATAGTCCTGTTGATATTTAACACAATGTCCCTTGAAGTGTGAAAGCGCCCTCGATCCGCGGGGTTAGCGGATCCGCTTTTGACCCTTGAGGTTTGGGAGTCGCCACCTAGTTATTATGGTCTAGGAACCAAACTGACTCTAAAATGGATAAAAACTAATCTACTACAAAAAACCTGAATCCGGGGATCATGTTACGGGGTTGAAAGGTGTTAGGCACCAATCCCGTCCGGCCATTGTCGGTCTCTACTTATCCCAAATAAATCTACATCGCTAATGACAAACCTAGATTAAAAAATAATAATAAAAAAACTTACCTTCGATCTGCAAAAGTGTTATTCCCTCAGATCTGGTGAAAACGGCTCCTTGTACCGTATTCCTTACTTCGTTCTATCTCCGGATCTGATTCCTGATCTCCGAGGTAAGGTATCTCCTTCTTAGATCAGGGTGCTTCGAATTTGTTGTAGATTTTTGGGATGTTTTTGAGAGGTTTTTGGGTGTTTTTCAGGCTAAAATTGGAGTAGGGGTGTTAGGGAAAGAGTTAGGGCTCCAAAATTAAGGTTTTGGGGAGGTTGTGGAGGCTTCTTCACCTACTTTTTCTATGATTTTTTCTTTTATACGAAAATAGGGTGTGGAGGCTCCTATTTATAAAGTTTTTTAGGAGAATTAGGGTTTCTCTTAGGGTTTCAATTAGGGTTTAGACTTTGGTCTCAGATGGACCTAGTCTTTAGGGTTTTAATTTAGGGTTTTGACTTTTAGTCTTATGAAATTGACTTCATTAGTTTAGATTAGGGTTTTGATTTAGGATTTTGACTTTTAGTCTTACGAGATTGACTTGATTAGTGTTTTGATTTAGGGTTTTGACTTTAGTCTTATGATATTGACTTTAATACTTTGACTTTAGTCTTTCTTGGTTGACTTTAATGTTTTGACTTTAGCCTTACTTGACTTTAGTCTTACTTGATTGACTTTAATGTTTCTTTTTACATTTTTTTATGATTTATTTATTAATTTCAAAAATTTTAATTATTAAAGTTGTAAAATTATCGTTTTGCCCTCGGAGAGGATTTTTTACGTTTTAAGTCATTTTTCAATGTTCCAAGATGTTTTGTAATTCATTTTTCGTAAGAAATTCAATGGGAATGTTGGTTTTTGTCGTTTATGAAATTTTTTGTGTGAAATGGTCTTGAATTTTATGAGGGGTATTTTCATAATTTTTTCGAATTTTGTAAAAATTGGTGAAATGATTTATTTGATTTCGATTTGTTGTTTTATGTGTTTGAGTGGGTTTTCCTAAGCGTAATGCAGGCTCTAAGGTTGTTTTGATGTTAGGGATATTTTGGTAATTTGGTCATTTTTAGTGATTTTTATCGTAAAGCTTTTTTTTTATTTGTAAGATGATGATTTCTATATTTCTGGGGTCGTATTTTCCTAGCGTAGTGCGGTTTCTAAGTTTTGTCAGTTCGAGATACCTCATCTGGATTTCTGAAACATATCTGGTAACAAAATGAAGCATTGGAATAAACATCCATCATTGGGAACCTTTGCGATCGGGTTGACGAGTTGATTAATCAGGCGAGTGCAAAAATGGGGTGTCTACAGATGCCCCTCTTTGGCAGAGGGTTGAAGCAAACTAGATAGTAAATCTATTTTGGTAGCTAGTGCGATATCCGAATGCCAAAGCTATTGACAGTTCATTTTGCAACCTGATTTAGCAATTCGTTGGGGCGTTCAGATCCTTTAGCGTAAACTCTCCCGGAACTAAAAGGTTGTCAGGTCCTTGAGCGGGAGCTCTCACTGGCAACGTCAGATCCTTGAATTTTAAAAAAACTCTCCTTGACTGATGTAACAACTGTGCAAGTGTGTGGACTCAAAAATCTGAGGTAAATTTGAGTAAAATCTAAGCACAAAGTGAATATAAATTACACATAAACTGAGCATAGACTGAGCATAAACTGATCATAATTCCGAGCATAAATTGAGCATAAACTGATCATGATTCCGAGAAAACCCTCGGCGACAACTGAGCAAAATCCAAGATAACCCTTGGCGGAAAGTGAGCAAAATCCAAGATAACCCTTGGCGGCAACTGAGCAAAATCCAAGATAACCCTTGGCGAAAACTGAGCAAAATCCAGGATAACCCTTGGCGGCAACTGAGCAAAATCCAAGATAACCCTTGGCGGAAACTGAGCAAAATCCAAGATAACCCTTGGCGGAAACTGAGCAAAATCCAAGATAACCCTTGGCGGCAACTGAGCAAAATCCAAGATAATCCTTGGCGGCAACTAAGCAAAATCCAAGATAACCCTTGGCGGAAACTGAGCAAAATTGGCGAAGGAATGAAGGACTTTTGGGAAAGAATGAATGAATTTGAAAAAGACTGATCAGAGTGAATTGAATAAATCTGGAAGATACTGAATCCGGAAGAGAAATGATTGGATCTGAGAATGAAAAAAATACCATATTAGTTGATCTCTGGACACAGTCAAATGTGAGATCCGAAGTGCTTTTCTTTGAACCTCAAGGATTTATCCAAAAGTTTTATGAATTTAAAACCTGAGTTTTTATTTCTTTTGAACCTCAAGAGTTTTTTGAAGAACTGTTATCAAGAGAGTAACCTTAAGTTTGAGGTTCTCATTATCTTTAAGGATTAACATTGCTCAAAAACAAAATGTCCCTAGTTTGACAATAAACATGGCATTGAAAATAATTGAACACATCATTAAAAAATGCCCCTGGTTGAAAGCGCCCTCGATCCGCGGGGTGCGCAGATCCACTTTTGACCCTTGAGGTTTGGGAGTCACCACCTAGTTATTACGGTCTAGGAACCAAATTGACCCTACAATGGATAAAAAGAACTAATCTACTATAGAAATCTGAATCCGGGGATCATGTTACGGGGTTGGAAGGTGTTAGGCACCAACCCCGCCCGGCCAATGCCGGTCTCTACTTATCCCAAATAGATCTACATTGCTAATGATAAACCTAGATTAAAAAAAATAAAAATAAAAAATTTACCTTTGATCTGCAAAAGTGTTATTCCCTCAGATCTGGTTAGAATGGCTCCTTGTACCGTATTCCTTACTTCATTCTATCTCCGGATCTGATTCCTAATCTCCGAGGTAAGGTATCTCCTTCTTGGATCTGAGTGCTTCAAATTTATTGTGGATTTCTGGGATGTTTTTAAGAGGTTTTTGGGTGTTTTTTAGGCTAAAATCGGAGTAGGGGTGTTAGGGAAGGAGTTGGGACTCCAAAATTAGGGTTTTGGGGAGGCTATGGAGGCTTCTTTACCTACTTTTCCTAGGGTTTTTTCTTTGATACGAAAATAGGGTGTGAGCACCTCTATTTATAGATATTTTTAGGGGTTCATTTGGATAGAGTTAGTGTTTAATTAGAGATCTTTTAATTAGAGTTGTGTTTTATTTTGACTTGTTTTAGGTAGAATAGTGTTTTAATTCAAATTGTTTTAGGTAGAATTGTTTTTTAGTTAGAATTGTTTTAGGTAGAATTGTTTTTAAGTTAGAACTCTATTAGATAGAGTTATTATTTAATTAGAATTCTATTATGACTTTTGGTCTTATTTGATTGACTTTTAATGTTTTGACTTTAGTCTTAATTGATTGACTTTCAATATCTTGACTTCAGTCTTGCTTAATTGACTTTAATTTTGACTTTAGTCTCACTTAATTGACTTTAATACCTTGACTTCAGTCTTGCTTGATTTACTTTAAATTTTTGGAGAACCCCTTCCCATTATTTCTTTGATTCTTTGGACCCCCAAATGGAGGAGTCCTTAAAGAAATATCCCACGAACCCTCAACAATTTTGCCTGAGAGTCCGATTAATCGATTTTTTAGGTTCAAAATTTTAAATTAATTTCATTAATGTTTAAATTTAATTATTTAATTTTTATTTATTAATTTCGAAATTTTTAATTATGAAAATTGTGAAATTACCGTTTTGCCCCCGGAGAGGACTTTTCACGTTTCAAGTCGGTTTTTAATGTTCTAGGATGTTTTAGAATCGGTTTTTCGTAAGGAATTCAATGAGAATGTTGGTTTGTGTCATTTATGAAAAATTTTATGTGAAATGATTGTGAACTTTATGAGGGGCATTTTCGTAATTTTGTCAAATTCTGTTAAAATTGGTGAAATGATTTATTTGGTTCCGATTTGTTATTTTATGGGTTCGAAAGAGTTTTCCTAAGCGTAATGTAGGCTCTATGGTTGTTTTGATGTTAGGGGTATTTTGGTAATTTGGTAATTTTTAGTGATTTTTATCGTGAAGCTTCTTTTTGGTCTGCAAGATGATGATTTCTATGTTTCTGGGGTCGTATTTTCCTAGCGTAGCGTGGTTTCTAAGGTTTTGTCAGTTCGAGATACCTCATCCGGATTTCTGAAACACATCTGGTAACAAAATAAAGCAATAGAATACACATCCATCATTGGGAATCATTGCGATCGGGTTGACGAGTTGATTAATCAGGCGGATTCAAAAATGGGGTGTCTACACTGGTATAAGGGGGGAAATTACATATTTAGAGGAAAAAGAAAAATGCCCCTTGTATGAAGGTTTGAAATATTTGATTACCACAAGTGCAATAAAGATCCAACTTTTAATTTTGATTAATTTTATTGAAGATTTTGAGTCAAGCTCAAGAGAACAAAATATTTCCTTTTGAGACTCATCATAGAATTCACCCTTCTCTCCATTGGTTCACTTGGGAAAGTAAGAATTTTCAGATCGATCGTAGACAAGATACTTGTGGCTTCTGAATCTATGCCTGGTTTAAGCTGAGTATTGAACTTGATTATTCGGACTTCTGATGTTTCAGCTCGAACCGCTCTCAGCTTGGGATTTTCTTCTGTTTTTCTTTGTTGCTCTAACTTTTGCCTAGATCGCCTTTTCAGGTTTTCAATCTATCGAGCTTGCTCTAGCTTTTGTCTAGATCGCCTTTTCAAGTTTTCGATCTAACGAGCTTTTTCTTTTTTCTTGGCTCTGATTGTTGTCAAAGTTGTCCTTTCAGATTTTCAACTTTGCGAGCTTGCCTTAATTTTTGCCTAAGTCGACCTTTTCGGGTTTTCAACTTAGCAGGCTTCATCATTTTTTATCTTTTTCTTCTCCTCTGACCCTCTAGAATTACTGTCTGATCATGTTCTACTACCCTCCTTGACTTTTTCACACGGTACTTAGGAGGACTTTTATAGGTAGGCTTGGGACTAGGCATAAAGTGAAAGGGATTTTGAGGCTCAAAAACCCAAATGCCCCTTGTGTGGCATTTCTTTTATTTTGCTTTGAATTTTCTTCCCTATTTTGAAGATATTTCTTTTTCTTTTGAATTATTTTTTCTTTTTAGATTTTTTTTTTTCAGGAAATCTATATTTTTTATTTGTCAGGAAATCTATATTTTTTATTTTGATGTGGTCGGGCCTGAAGTAACTTCTCAGGTTGCCTACGTACCCCAAATTTTTGGAATCAGACCAAAACGTAGTTCGGAGTTTTCCCTCCCCTGGGTTAGGTAATCAGGCTAAGAAATAAAAGGCACAATTTTTCTCTTTTTGAACAGACTACAAAGGGGTTGAGAAAGGAGAATAAAGAACTAGGTAATGGGAAAATTGATTCGGCCAAAAATGGCCTCCTTAAATGTAGTACCGTTTGATTTGGTCAAGGTTGGTTGGTTCTGGTAACTCGATTCCATCATGATCTTGAAGCCTGACAGCTTTTCCTGGTAATATTTCCTTGATGATGTATGGACCTCCCCAATTAGGTTTGAACTTCCCTCTAGGGTCAAAAATAAGTACTCAATTCTCTTTGAAATCTGATGGTTAAATCCCTAACTTGTAAGTGGTGAACTTTGACCTTCGTGCGGGTGACTTTTCTCTGATAAGTTTGCACGTGGTACAAAACTCTAAGTTGTTCTTCTTCAATTAAGTTTAATTCTTCATACCGTTGGCGAACCCAATCTATTTCTAACAATTGACTTTCTTTGAAGACCTTGAGATATGGGATTTCCATTTCTACTGGTAAGATTGCTTTCATATCATACACTAGAAAATAGGGGGTGACTCCAGTGGAAGACTATATTGAAGTAGATATGCCCCTAGTGTGAATGGTAACTTCTCTGACCAATCCTGGTGTGATTGACATATTTTCCTGATGATTATTTTGAGACTCATATTAGCTACTTACTTCAACTATTCCATTAATTTGAGGATGGTAGATGGATAATCTGTGATGCCGGATCTTGAACTTTGTACACAGAATAATGACCTAAGCTTTAAAGTACGACCCATTATCAGGGATCAGTTCAAATGGTACCCCCATATCGACTGATAATATGTGATTTGCAACTCAAGATGTAGTGAGGATAGCACTGAAACATTTTATAACATCTCTATCGATATTTTCATCTCATCAAGCGAGTATCTATTCCGTGTTGAACAACACCCAAGCTTGCACCTAACACATCCTCATCGGATCACACGAACAAGTCTTTTGAAATTTCTGAGTAAATTCATTATCCCCTCGTATTCCTCTAGGGATAGGAGGGTTTCTATTTGAATCTCTTTAGGAATTATTTTCTGTTCCGATGTCAGTAACCTTTGTTTTCTCGATTAAACGTTGAGCCTGACTCTTATCTTCTTGCTCAGGAAAGAAATCTATCCTTGAAGTCAGATTAGTAGTTAATTCGTTAATGTGCTCGAGGTATTCAGAAATTTCCTTTAGCCAATCAAATTCAAAAGGGGCGACAGACACCTCTATGACTCGACAAACTAACTCGACTCAACAGAAAAAGAGTAGACTCGATCTAAAGAAAATATGACATTGAAAAATTGGACTCGAGCTAACTCAAATAACTCATGAAAACGCAATACAACTACCCACAACGGGCTTGATTAGGACTGAGGACTGAGACATTGCTTATAACCGACAAGACTAAAGTACTATGATCTTCAAGGAATAACTGGGCGATGTTGAGAAATTCTAAAGGATTGATTTGGCGTTGACGTTTGTTCCAACTAACTGGACTAGTAACCTTAGCTAGACGATGGACGATTGAGCTTAGGTACAATGATAACCCTTAAACGTCTTTGAAGGTGAATTTAACCAATTTCAGTGTCACCCCCTTGATAACATTTTAAATGAACCCTGAGATTTTATTAAATTCTGTGCACCAATCCATTAAACAATTCATCCGCTCAATGATTATTCAGAAAGAAATAATTTTATTGCACTCTTGAAAATTATTGGAAATAATGTTTTCATTGAATAAAACTTTCACAAATCTGATTATTTTTTTGCAAGTTATTTTCTTTTTAGAAAAACATATTTTGATAATTTTACAAGGTCCATGCAAAAAAATAGATTTTTGGTGAAAAACATATTTCAAAAATTTTTCATGCAAAAATAGATCTTTTGTAAATCATTTTTCCTTCATTTTCTTTTCTTTCGAAAAACATTTTCTTCTGAAAAATATTGTTTCTCTGAAAAATAGTTTATTATTTGGAAAGCATTTTCTCTTGAAAAATCTTGTTCTTATGGAAAACATTTTTTGGAAAACACATTTTCTTAGAAAACATTATTTTCTAGAGAATAACACTTTTTTTGGAAAATATTTTTTTTTAAAGAACACTTTTTTTGGAAAACACTTTTTTTAGAAAATACTTTCCCTTCCTAAACCATTTTTACACTTTGAAAATTTGATTTCTATTTCGATTTAAATGGTCCGGCCCATAATGATCGTTGGATCGAGATGGAATGGGTCAAGTTTAAAATGGATTTTTTATTGGGTTGGTGTACCCAATGATACTGTAATTTCAAATCAGGTTAAACAACAAAAAATTTATCCTTGAGGACAAACCCGCACATTCCTGATCTCATCATTCATATACATTCATCTCATCATTCACATGCATTCTGATCTCATCATTCACATACATTCATCATTCACCAGGTTCCATTCAATGAACAACCCGGGAACACCCACGATAAGTTCAAGTCGTGACGTACAGGGAAGGTTTCTAGACTCTAAGCTTACTACGTGCAATGCATTTTATCTGGCCACCCTTGCCCAAGTACACCTATATACCTCTCGATACGTGGTAACTTGATTTGATATATCGTATAGGTGATAGTCTAAAATCTTAACTCACTTCTCTGAAGCCAAAAACAGCCAGTTTGATCTCCAGTTGAGAGGTGGCGCACAATGCTGAGCAAGGGCCCACTTAAATACCTCTCGTCTAGAATAGACGTAGTCTATCCCCCTCGTACAGTAGGGTACAGCGGGGCAAGATCTCGCTTAGGCCCTGGTTTTGACCAAAAAGTGCAATTGATATACTTAGATTATCTTTTATACCTACGAGTACGAGTCAAGAGTTGTAGCTTTCATAAATGGTTTGGCATCCAACGAGGGGACCGACCACGTACTAGTACTACGTTGGCAATCGGGACATGTGACTGTGTGGCTCACAATAGGTCAAAGGCTCAGGTCGCTCCAGCCTAGGTGCATCAATATACCTCTTAGAATCACCTGATCAGACAATATTGATGCCCCAGTCTGATATACCCTAAGGTACGTGACTGGAGTTGTGGTTTTCATGAATGACGTCGCATCTCCAAAGAAACTGGGCCACGCACTAGT
The DNA here is from genome assembly GCF_017979445.1 of Akebia trifoliata. NCBI lineage: Eukaryota > Viridiplantae > Streptophyta > Magnoliopsida > Ranunculales > Lardizabalaceae > Akebia > Akebia trifoliata. Next base: position 13,756,894 of record NC_141390.1, read on the forward strand.
GCCACGTTGGCTATACAGGACGTGTAAGTGTGCAAAACAGTAAACGTGCATGTGGTGTGTGCAACACAGGGTGGGGTGTGCCCGGGGCCTTTTCTCTAATAAATGGGCCCATGGGCCAGATCAAACCAATCAAACCATCAACATATGGATATCGAATAAATATTGATAAAAAATATAGAAATATCCAAAATATCCAATTCAAAATCAAAGCATGTATATATCTATTAAGATCATGGCATTTCAGATAATCAATCAATGAACATAACAGAGAATAATCGATCAGATCCAATATTGAAATATGCACAAAAAATTCTTTTTTTTCCTTGGAATTTCAGGAATTGATTTTGCATTTTTGAATTTAGGACTCAACAAATTTCTCAATGAGAACTTGGGTTATCTCGACTAACACATTAAGATTTCAAAATTTACAAAGAGTCATTGGGCCCACGTGATTGATAATCCAATGCCACGACTTTATAGATTTCGATGGAAAAGTTTAGATCCGAAAATAAAATTCACATTACTCTTTTTTTCTTTGATCCAAGGAACGGCCATGAAATCAAATTTAAAATCAAATTCAAAATGAAAATCAATTTATATATATATATATATATATATATATATATATATATATATATATATATATATATATATATATATAAATTCTTAGAATTTCATTCGCCATAAACACGTGGCATTGGATCATTTTTTCGGGTGCCACATGACAAAGTCAATGACTCTTAGTAAGAAAGCAAATCTTACTTAGTTAGTAAGACTAGCCCCACTCTTGATTGTCTTTTCAAGTTTTTTTTTTTTTTTTTTTTTTTAAAGTAATAAATTTATAAAACAGTGAGTTTCTATGAAACAAGTATGCCAAAATATTAATTTTAAAATAAGATAAGGTGGGACCCGGCATTATTGGTAAAATAAAAACCTTTTTTTTTCTTTTTTTACTTGCTGTCAGCACACACATTAAAGAAAAATCTCATACCCTTCCTTCTTCTACAAGTTCCTTGATGATGTCATGATGGTCACTTCCAACCTCAGGTGGTGAAAGGTTGCCCAAATAAACAATATTTATGTTCACACTGACGCCTCAAAGCATTGAGAACATCAAGGATGACCGTCCTCTTAGTTTTGTCATAAGGTGGGACCTGAGTCAGTGTTATTGACTTGCATACCCCTCAACACCCGCAAGATGGATCGAGGAACAAGTTGAGAATGTCTAGATAGAGAACGACAGATGCCCATATGTACTCGTCATATGTGAAGCGCTTAATCAGGTTGTCTGTGTTGTAAACAAGATATGCTAAGAAAATCAAGGCACCAAGAACACCAAAGATGGCAACTGACGTGGGTCCGAGTGGGAAAAACATCTGAATAAAACTAGTAAGGAGGAGAAAAATGAGACTGATAAACAAGATAGGTCCAAGATAGCTAAAGTCCTTGCCCTTCTTTGAAGCCCAGAAAGTGTATCTAGTCAGGGAAAAGACCACGGCTGATGTTAGAATCAATGCTTCAAGTACTATTATTTGGTGTTTGCACAAGCAACGCCAACAGTAACGCTCAAGCATGCAGTGAAGAGTCCAAGTAATATGAAGTTCGATGGATATTTTTGATGATAAATATACAATGGCCACATCAAAATCAAAGGCAAGATCGTAAAGAGCAACAAGAGTCCAGAGTTTCCCCTGAAAAAGATTGTTGAGAGGAGATTACAAGATCGTCGCAGAGGAGATGATTGTCGTGAGAAGGATCTGGGCAGAGAGGATACCGTACACCTTCCTAATGAAACCCCATCGAAGCTTGTTCTCCCCATAACTCAGGCCTGGATACAGAGTCCCATCTTCTAAGTTTCCTTTGCTTACGCTCGTGAATCTGTACATCTTCTTTCTTTTTCTCTCAATTTAACAACCCAGAAAGTTCAACATTATTCCCACAATTCGATTGAAAGGGAAGATTGAAAGAGTGGGTTTGAGTTCGTTGATTCAAACCGAGAAGATCAACGCAGATTTTTTTTTTTAAACTCAAAGATTTCGTTTTTTTATTTGTACTCTCCTTTTAAAACAGATTTTTTTTTATTAAGAACCTAAAAACAGAAGAAGAAGCCGCGAGTTTCTTGTAAAAAAAAATCTTTCTTTTTCGATGCTCCAACCCATAGACCGATTAGATCTATGGATCGAAACCGATCGGGCAAAGTTATCTCTCAAAACGATGAAACAAGATGTAGAGAGACAGATTTAACATGGGTCTCTTTGTTGGAGACGATGAAGCAAGACGTGAAAAACCAGATTTGAAGGAGATCTCACTGTTGGGGACGATGAACTCATGTTTAGATCGTTTGGAAAGATGGTGTGGGAATAAGAAAAAACAACTTTTATCAATTACGCACCATTCAACATTTTCAAACACTATTGTTAAGTTGGTGTGTAAACCGAAATGAACGTCATTACTCATGACACACCAACTCAAACTTGCTGTTGACAGAACCTCCAAACGAATTTTTTTTTTTTTTTTTTAATTTTCTTATTGCTGGACAACACTATTTTCCTAACCCAAAAAAAAACTATTTTATTTAAAGAAACTAATTACACACTTTTTTTTTTTTAATTCTTTTTTTTTTTAAAACTAAGAAAACAAAACATTGTCCAATGATCAATGGCACGCACCCTAAAAAAAATAAAAATAAAAAAGATCTTCACACGTAAAAATTAAATGTTAATAGTCCACCAATCATCATATTATCTTCAATAAAACCAATCATTCCGCAACCCTTCATTATTCAGGATCACATTAGATGACCCTTGATTAACCCACAAGAATAGTATATCGAGCCAAATATTTAAAGTCCAAACACATGCTCAATAATCAAAAAATAAAAAATAAATAAAAATAAATAAAAATAAATAAAAAATAACAAAAACAAAGATGCAAATAATGAATAAACAAATAAATAAAGAAAAAAAATCTAGGTTATTTTAGCGATACTCCCATACTTGGGGTTTTTCAAGTTTGATCCTCAATGTCCCCAGTGGAGTCGCCACTGAAAGCGCCCTCGATCCGCGGGGTGCGCGGATCCGTTTTTGACCCTTGAGGTTTGGGAGTCGCCACCTAGTTATTATGGTCTAGGAACCAAACTGACTCTAAAATGGATAAAAACTAATCTACTACAGAATACCTGAATCCGAGGATCATGTTACGGGGTTGGAAGGTGTTAGGCACCAACCCCGCCCGGCAATTGCCGGTCTCTACTTATCCCAAATAAATCTACATCGCTAATGATAAACCTAGATTAAAAAATAATAATAAAAAAACTTACCTTCGATCTGCAAAAGTGTTATTCCCTCAGATCTGGTGAAAACGGCTCCTTGTACCGTATTCCTTACTTCGTTCTATCTCCAGATCTGATTCCTGATCTTCGAGGTAAGGTATCTCCTTCTTGGATCTGGGTGCTTCGAATTTGTTGTGGATTTTTGGGATGTTTTTGAGAGGTTTTTGGATGTTTTTTAGGCTAAAATCGGAGTAGGGGTGTTAGGGAAGGAGTTAAGGCTCCAAAATTAGGGTTTTGGGGAGGTTGTGGAGACTTCTTCACCTACTTTTTCTAGGATTTTTTCTTTTATACGAAAATAGGGTGTGGAGGCTCCTATTTATAAAGTTTTTTAGGAGAATTAGGGTTTCATTAGGGTTTCTCTTAGGGTTTCAATTAGGGTTTAGACTTTGGTCTCATGAGATGGACTTAGTCTTTAGGGTTTTGACTTTTAGTCTTATGAAATTGACTTGATTAGTTTAGATTAGGATTTTAATTTAGGGTTTTGACTTTTAGTCTTACGAGATTGACTTGATTAGTGTTTTGATTTAGGATTTTGACTTTAGTCTTATGATATTGACTTTAATACTTTGACTTTAGTCTTTCTTGGTTGACTTTAATGTTTTGACTTTAGCCTTACTTGACTTTAGTCTTACTTGATTGACTTTAATGTTTCTTTTTACATTTTTTAATGATTTATTTATTAATTTTGAAATTTTTAATTATTAAAGTTGTAAAATTACCGTTTTACCCTCGGAGAGGATTTTTTACGTTTTAAGTCATTTTTCAATGTTCCAGGATGTTTTGGAATCAGTTTTTCATAAGGAATTCAATGGGAATGTTGGTTTTTGTCGTTTATAAAATTTTTGTGTGAAATGGTCTTGAATTTTATGAGGGGTATTTTCGTAATTTTGTCAAATTTTGTGAAAATTGGTGAAATGATTTATTTGGTTTCGATTTGTTGTTTTATGTGTTTGAGTGGGTTTTCCTAAGCGTAATGCAGGCTCTAAGGTTGTTTTGATGTTAGGAATATTTTGGTAATTTGGTCATTTTTAGTGATTTTTATCGTGAAGCTTTTTTTTGGTTTGCAAGATGATGATTTCTATATTTCTGGGGTCGTATTTTCCTAGCGTAGTGCGGTTTCTAAGTTTTGTCAGTTCGAGATACCTCATCTGGATTTCTGAAACATATCTGGTAACAAAATGAAGCATTGGAATAAACATCCATCATTGGGAACCTTTGCGATCGGGTTGACGAGTTGATTAATCAGGCGAGTGCAAAAATGGGGTGTCTACAAAGTGCATGGATTGCCTCACAGAAGTGCTAAGTTTAACGTCTTTAACTAGACGAAAACATAGTTAATTTTGATAGACGGGAACATCGAAAAAAAGAACTTCCTCCTGCGAAACATACTCGAGAAACGGTTTGTGACGTTGGCCATTCACTTTGAAAGTGGACCCGTCCTTAGGATTAAGGACTTCAACAGCACCATGGGGGTATACTGTTTGGATAATATATGGGCCAGTCCATCGAGACTTAAGTTTTCCTGGAAAAAGGTGGAGTCTGTTATCATACAACAAAACTCTTTGATTAGGAATGAAATTCCTCCTAAGAATGTGCTTATCGTGAAAGAATTTGGTACGTTCTTTATACCTTTTGGCACAATCATACGAGTCATTTCTAATCTGTTCTAACTCATCTAGTTGTAATTTTCACTTCTCACCGACTTTATCAAAATCAAAGTTGAGGCGCTTGATCGCCCAATATGCACGATGTTCTAGTTCTACAGGGAGATGGCAGGCCTTGCCAAAAACTAACCGGTAGGGAGACATCCCTATGGGTGTCTTGAATGCAGTCCTATAAGCCCAGAGTGAATCACTCAATCTTTCCTTGAAGGATTGACTATTTTTTCTAAGATAGTCTTTATTTCCCTGTTAGAAATCTCCATTTGCCCACTTGTTTGTGGGTGGTAAGGTATGGCAACCTTATGCGTTATGAGGTATTTCTTCATCAACGCAGCAAAGATCTTGTTGCAAAAATGCGAGCCACCATCACTTATGATAACTCGCGGAGTACCGAATCTTGAAAAAATCATCTCTTTGATGAATTTTATCACAACCTTGTGATCGTTAGTTCTACATGCCACAGCTTCGACCCATTTTGACACATAGTCAACGGCAACTAGGATGTATTGGTAACCCTGGGAGATAGCAAAGGGTCCCATGAAGTCTATACCCCACACGTCAAAAATTTTGATGATCAGAATAGGATTTTGAGGCATTTTATTTCTCTTAGAGATTTTTCCTAATCTCTAACATCTATCACAAGATTTGCTAAACTCGTGGGCATCACGAAAAATACTAGGCCAAAAAAAACCGCATTGTAAGATTTTCATGGCGGTCTTCTTACCACTGAAGTGCCCTTCGCAGGCATGATTATGGCAAAACTCTAGGATACTAACTTGCTCACAGGTTGGAAAACAACGTCTAATGATTTGATCGGGACAATACTTAGATAAGTATGGCTCAACCCAGAAATACCATTTTGTTTTTGAAAGAAGACGAAGTTTCTCTTAACTAGTCATTTCGATTGGGAATTGACCTGTAACTAGGTAGTTGACAATGTCCGCATACCATGGAGCATTGGCTTGAGAGATTTGCATAAGTTGCTCATCCAGAAAGGATTCAGAGATGGGTAAGGATTCCTCGGATGGCTTGTTAACTATCCTAGACAAGTGATCAGCTACGACATTCTCTGCTCATTTTTTATCTCGGATCTCGAGATCAAACTCTTGTAGAAGTAGAATCCAACGGATTAACCTTACTTTAGCATCTTTCTTTGATAGAAGGTACTTCAATGCTGCGTGGTCTGTGTAGATCACGACTTTAGATCCTATAAGGTAGGGGCGGAATTTTTCAACGGCATAGACCACTGCTAGCATTTCTTTCTCTGTTGTAGAGTAGTTAAGATGAGCATCGTTAAGGGGTTTACTAGCATATTGGATAACATGAGATTGTTTTTCAATTCGCTGACCCAAAACAGTGCCTATCGCATAATCTGAAGCGTCGCACATAACTTCGAATGGAATGCTCCAGTTTGGAGGTTGAATAATGGGTGCCGAGGTTAACTCGGACTTGAGCTTGTTGAACGCAGAGAGACATGATTCTGAAAAGTCGAAAGGAACATCTTTTCCCAATAGCTCACATAAAGGCTTCGAGATTTTCCTGAAATCTTTAATGAATCTACGATAAAAACCCGCATGGCCTAGGAATGACCTAATTTCTTTGACCGTTCTAGGAGGTTGTAATTTTTCAATTAGACCTACCTTTGCCTTATCTACTTCAATCCCCTTAGCAGAAACAATGTGCCCTAGCACAATCCCCGATGTTACCATGAAATGGCATTTTTCCCAATTGATGACTAGATTGACCTATTTGCAACATTCAAGGACCAAAGTTAAGTGATGGAGACATTCCTCAAAACTTGGTCCGAAAATTGAAAAATCGTCCATGAATACTTCGAGATATCTTTCTAGCATGTTGAAAAATATACTCATCATGTACCGTTGAAAAGTAGCGGGTGTATTGCACAATCCAAAAGGCATGCGACGATACGCGAAAGTTCCAAAGGGGCAGGTGAAAGTTGTTTTCTCTTGATCGATTGGAGCAACAGGTATCTGGTTGTACTCGGAATAACCATCTAAGAAGCAATAGTAAGAATGTCCTGCTAGACGCTCTAACATTTGATCAATGAGAGGTAAGGGGAAATGATCTTTAGGAGTCATCGAATTGAGTTTCCTATAATCCATACACACTCTCCATCCATTTTGGACTCGAGTGGGGATTAATTCGTTGTCTTGGTTCACTACCACAGTAATACCAGATTTCTTAGGAACTACTTGTATAGGACTCACCCAACGACTGTCAGAGATAGGATAGATAATACCTGTATCTAGCAATTTCATCACTTCCATCAGAACCACGTCTTTCATGACAGGATTTAGCCGTCTCTGAGGTTCTAAGGAAGGTTTAGCAAAATCCTCTAAACGAATGTGGTGCATTACCACAGATGGACTAATTCCCTTGATGTCAGCTATGCTCCAACTAATAGTTTCTTGATGTTCCCTTAATACTCCTAACAACTTTCCCTCTTGCATTTCATTGAGGTGAGAGGAAATGATCACGGGCAAGGTTTGATTCTTGCCAAGAAATGCATATCTCAAGGTCTCTGGAAGCGATTTGAGTTCTAATTTTGGAGGCTCGACATGAGAAGGAACAAGATTGGATGTGCGTACAAGAAGACTTTCAGCTTTTGCATGTCACCGCACAGAATCTAAGAGTGGAACGGATTCAAGCAAAGCATTGACTTCGCTTATAGACTCTTCTACGTCCACGTCAAGGTCAAAGTGAGCCAAATATTTCCTTAGGGGATCAGAGTACCCTAACTCTTGATATGTTTGATTGACTAGCGTATCTATCATGTTCACTTCCTCCATACCATCATCTACATCAATTCCTTAGAAATTATGGAAGACGTTCAGTTTCACTTTCATATCCCCAAATGCTAAAGTCATAATTCTGTTTCTACAACGAATGACTGCGTCAGACGTGGCTAAGAATGGACGTCCTAAGATGATAGGAATATGACTATTCGAATTGATGACTGGTTCTATGTCTAAGACAACAAAGTCAACTGAAAAATAGAAATCTTTGACTTTAACTATCACGTCCTCAATATACCCTTAGGAATTTTTATGGACCTATCGGCTAGACTCAACGTGATATCGGTGGGTTTCAAAACCCCCAAACCTAATTGTTTATAAATCGAATATGGTAAAAAGTTCACACTGGCCCCTAAGTCTAAGAGATATTTTTCGACCACTTAATTTTCAATATGAATAGAAATTGTCGGACATCCAGGATCCTTAAATTTTGGTGCAATCGTTTGTTGGATGAGTGACGAAGCTTGGGCTGCCATGATAGTTTCTCGAGAAAACGGTGTTTTCCTTTTAACTATGGTCAAATCCTTTAGGAATTTCGCATAAGAAGGTATCTGCTTAATGGCATCTAGGAATGGGATATTGATATGCATATTTTGGAAGACTTCTAAGACACCCTCAAAATGTTTACCATTTTTAGAATCTCTAAGGCGATGGGAAAATGGAGCTTTTGAAATTGGCAAAATGATAGGAGGATTTTCCAAATCTTTCTCTTTCTCTGTTGGAAATTCTATGGCTTCTTTTTGAACTTTGTCCTTCTCTAAGACTTTTTTTCCCGTGTCAATAGGTTGGACCTTGTTGTCCACCTTCTTTCCCGAACGCAAGGTGTGGATAGCATGGACTGAGTCTTGTGGAGCTCCAGAATGGCTTCCTACTTCGTATTGACCTTTTGATCCATTTGGAATCAAAGGTTGACCTCTAGGGTTAGGGATAGTCTTACTAGGAAATTGATTTTTCTCTCTCCCACTCAAGGAGAAAGCTAACTGTCCCAACTGAACTTCCATCTTAGCTATAGATTGCGCAGTGACCTGGTTAATCTGAGTTTGATTTTGATGGGTTTGCTGTTGAGTTTGGATGAACTGCTGTTGCTGCCTCATCAACTCGGCAATCATAGATTCTAAGGACGACTGTTGTTGGGCAGGCTGCTGGTAATTGGTCATGGGATCTGGTATGATGGCTCTGCAATCTGTAGATTGTTGGGGTTGATAAGGGACTTGAGGAACAATAGCTTGGTTTGTGGAAGAACCAGATTGCCTAGGAAAACTCCTATTGTAACCTGACGGCCCACTAGATTGAATAGGTTCGTTCTGTCTGTATGAGAAATTAGGATGGAACCTATTATCTGGGTGATACATTTGGCTAAAAGAGTTTGGAGTTGACTTCCTAAAAGCATTATAGCCATTAATTGCTGTAGACACCCCATTTTTGCACTCGCCTGATTAATCAACTCGTCAACCTAATCGCAACGATTCCCAATGATGAATGTTTATTCCAATACTTTATTTTGTTACCAGATATGTTTAAGAAATCCGGATGAGGTATCTCGAACTGACAAAACCTTAGAAACCCCGCTACGCTAGGAAAATATGACCTCAAAAGCTTAGAAATTATCATTTTTTAAATAAAAAGAAGCTTCACGATAAAAATCACTAAAAAATGACCAAATTACAAAAATACCCCTAACCTTAAAATATCCTTAGAGCCTACGTTACGCTTAGGAAAATCCATTCAAACACACAAAATAGCAAATCGAAACCAAATAAATCATTTCGCCAATTTTCACAAAATTTGATAAAATTACCAAAATGCCCCTCATAAAGTCCACAAAAAATTTCATAAATAACACAAACCAATATTTTCATTGAATTCCTTACGAAAAATTATTTCAAAAACATCTTAGAACATTAAAAACCGACTTAAAACGCGAAAAGTCCTCTCCGAGGGTAAAACGGTAATTTCACAATTTTCATAATTAAAATTTTCAAAATCAATAAATAAAACATTAAATAATTAAAGTGAAATATTAATGAAATTAATTTAAAAATTTGAACTAAAAAAATCGATCAATCGGGCTCTCAGGCAAAATTGTTGAGGATTCGCAAGATATTTCTTTAACGACCCCTCCATTTGGGGGTCAAAAGAATTAAAGATATAATAGAGGGGGGTTCTCAAAAAAATTAAAGTCAATCAAGCAAGACTAAAGTCAAGGTATTAAAGTCAATCAAGTAAGACTAAAGTCAAAATTAAAGTCAATTAAGCAAGACTAAAGTCAAGATATTAAAGTCAATCAATTAAGACTAAAGTCAAAATATTAAAGTCAATCAAATAAGACCATAATTCAAAATCCTAATAGAGTTCTAATTAAATAATAACTCTATTTAATAGAGTTCTAACTAAAATATAACTCTACCTAAAACAATTCTAATTAAAATACGACTCTACTTAAAATAATTCTAACTAAAATACAACTCTAACTAAAAGAATTCTAATTAAACATTAATTCTATCTAAATCAACCCTTAAAAAAAATCTATAAATAGGGGTCCTCACACCCTATTTTCAGAAAAAATCATAACCCTAGGAAAAGTAGGTCAAGAAGCCTCCCTAACCTTCCCAAAACCCTAATTTTGAAGCCCTAACCCCTTACATGACATCCATACATCAACTTTAGCTCAAAAAACACCAAAAAAACCCTTCCAAAACACCTTCAAATCCATAAAAGAAATCAGAAAACTTATAGATCTTAGAAGAAGATACCTCAACTTGGAGATCAGAAATCAAATCTGGTGATGGGCGAATAGCAAGGAAATACATACGTAGATACTCTTCGCTGGTGCTGAGGGAATCGTTGTAATCGACAAGGTAACTTTCTTTTATATTTTTTATTTTTATAATTATTTGTTATTTTTTATCTATTTTACAATGTAACTGATTTTTGGGAAGAAGTAGAGACCGACACTTGCCGAGCGGGGTTGGTGCCTAATACTTTTCAACCCCGTAACGTGATCCTCGGACCCGTATTTTTTTTCGTAGATTAGTTGTCTTTGTTTTTAGAGTCAATGATCAGTTTCTAAACCATAATAACTAGGTGGCGACTCCCAAACCTCAAAGGTGAAAAGCGGATCCGCGCACCCCGCAGATCGAGGGCGTTTTCAGTGACGACTCCACTGGGGACATTTGAGAATCAGACTTGAAAAGTCCCAAGTATGGGAAACATTGCTAGTAGGACCTAGTTTTTTTAATTATTTTATTTTTAGTTATTTGTTTATTTATTTTTTTTATTTTTTTATTATTTTATCATTCTTTTTGGCTCAATTATTGAGCACCGGTTTGGATATTGAATATTCTGTTTTGGCACTTTTTTATGGATCATCAAGGGTTATTCGGAATGACCTTAAAATCATGCAGGATTTCAAGAAGGTAATGGTCTAAAAAAATGGGTGTTGACTCATTTTGGATTATTATTTTTTTTTGTATTATCCTTTATTAATACCCTTTGGTTCAATTTTGGATATTTCGGATTTGACATATAATTTTTCTTTTTGATTCAATCTAGGGTCATTTTGGGATGACCCTAAATAATGAAAGATTCAAATTGACATAAATTGAGCATGGAATGATGGTGGTTGGAATTTGAGTTATGGATTTTTTTCTTTTCTTTTAGCACGTAACTAGGTATAGGCGGTGAGTTATGAAGATAAATTATTTGTGAGTGATGCATTAAGAAACAAAAAAAGTGTCTTTTTTAATGTTGTTTGTGATGAGGAGAGAATTCCAAGAAAAAAAAATCACAAAATCATTTTTTTACGCGTGGTGTGCCATTAGCAGAAAATAGTTTTTACTGTTTTTTATCTCCTTCTCCACAAAGAAGATGACGGAAATCAGTAAGAAACAGAGAGGACGTCCTCTCTCTCTCTCATCTCTATCTCTTTCTCCTTCCTCTCTCTCTATCTCTCTCTTTCCCTCGTTTATTTGTTGGGTTTCTTGAGATTAACAACAATGGCAGCAACATATATAAACAAAAAAAGGTGCATGTGTGCTGTTAAGCAACAGCAAGAATGGTGAAAAAAAGAGAGAGAGAAATGGATTTACTTATTGGCAGACCTATCTGTGTATCACAATCTTGTTTTGAAGTTTGTTACACAGTAAACATATTCAGGTTTTCCTTATAAACTTTGAAACATCATTAAATGACTGTATTTGCAGCAACCATGATATTTTGCATCTCACGTTGGCTAATTTTGGTATGTTTAACTCAAGGGGTAGTTATCATCAATCAGAAAAAATAGAAGTCCATTATTAGGCTTTTCCGTTTCAAACTAAACATAGATGATGTAGATGCTCGAAATGGCACTACACTTTCCTTCTCTTTAAGCTCGGGGGGACCTGCAAAACAGCCCACTCCGACGATCAAGTTAGCCAAATTGATCGGTGTAATGTGCTTAGAGAAGAAGAATTCGAACCTCTTTTACTCATAATCCTCTTCCTTATATAGGTGTTCGACTTGTTCGTTTTCTGTGCCACCCCTTGAGGTGACTTGGGGTAGTTAGCCTACTCCCTGACATGTCAGCTGCAGGAGTTGTTGCAACTGCCCTATCGCTTCTGAGAAAGTCAGATTTGGTCTGACATGACGTGGGTGGTTAGAACTGGCTGTCTATTGCAGGCTCATCTGTCAGACCCGTCAGACCGACCTACGAGCTGATGGCACAGTTCCGATCTTCGAATACATGCATTCGTCGGGATTGATAAACCGAGCCACGACCTCTAATCATTAATCTTGGCCCCTGATCGAGCCACGTGTCCGTGCTCAAGAATTTCCCCCCACAGATGACATTTGGTTAAAAGCCACGCGGCTAATTATTTTTGTCTCCTAATATGAGGGATATCTTGGTGTTTTTGGTAGATTTTAATTGGATTGCCAGGCCCTAATAAATTGCTGAGCTAGTCTAATGGATACGTTTTTACTTGAAAGGGGGGTAGTGGCATGAGAAACATTATTATTTCTCATTGTGATTTTTCTTTACTGGCTTGTTAGTTTATGCTGATACTGTTAGATGGTACTCCACTTACCATCTTTAATGTCAGTTGTTGGAACTAGTTGAACATAGATGTTGGTTTTTTTGCCTAAGTTTATGAATCACGTGAGAATTTTTTGATTATGGAAAACTTGTATATTTTCATTGGCCTCTTTATGAGCCATGCTATCATGACTCGCATAGCAAGATTAAAATCTTACTAAGTGCCATTAGATCCACTTGGATTATCAAATTAAAAATCCCACATCACTGTTTTTTGTATTTAATGGAAAATCTCCATTTTAAAAAATTCATAAACAAAAAACTCTTTTGATTTTGATCACGGGTGTCAAAAATGGATGGTTATGATCCCCCAAATTTAAAATTGAAATTCAACAATGAAAATTGATTTTTATATTTCTAAAATCTAAGAATTTTGTGCATTGTAACCATGTGCCGTTAGATCATGTTTTGAACTTTAGCATGGATCTCCATTCCATACTTTCACAACACTAATATTTTGATATCTATAAGAAAAGGCTAGTCTTATTTAGTACGAATCCTTTCTTGTTAAGAGTCATTGATCTCACCACGTGGCACTCAAAAAGATGATCAAATGCTACGTGCTTGTGGCGGATGAAATTCTGAAAATTTTTAAAGGAAAATTTTCAAGAAAATATTTTTAAATTAATTTTCCTTTCGAATTTTGATTTTTAGATTTAAAATTTTGAAGTTTCAAAACCTTGGACATAAATTTCTCACTTTTTAGAATTGATTTTTTCTCTTTTGGTCCAAGTCCTTTCCATCAAATCTAAAAGGCCATGACATTGGATTATTAATCACGAGGGCCCAATGATTTTTTGTAGAATTTGGAATCTTGAAGTGGTAATCAAAGTAACCTAACTTCTCATTGAGAACTTTTGTTGAGTAACATTAAAAAAAAAAAAAAAGGGTCATCGTGCTCTATCTCAACAACTATCGTGCCATCCTCAATTCAATATTAGTTAAAATCTCAATTTATTTTGGGTCACCCAAAGCGATCCTCGATTGGATCATAAATTTTTTTTTTACCTATCTTAATGTTTGTGTGTCATCTTGATTGATCACTTTCGTTTTATTTTACTATGATCTTTGTTGATTGATTATCTGAAATGCCATGATCTAAATTGATATACACATGGGATGTGCATGCTTTGATCTTGAATTGAATGATATGGATATTTTTTGTATTTCATGATCAATATCTGTTCTTGCTTGTATGGTTTGATTAGGCCCACGAGCCCATTTATTTGAAAAAATGCCCCGGGCACACCCCACCCTACTTTGCACACACCATATGCACGTTTACTGTTTCGCGCACTTACATGTCCCATATAGCCAACGTGGCACTAATGCGTGGCCTGGTTTCTTAGGAGATGCGACGTCATTGATGAAAACCACAACTCCAGTCACGTACCTTAGGGTATATCAAACTGGGACATCAATACCGTCTGATCAGGTGATTCTGAAAGGTATATTGATGCACCCAGGCTGGAGCGACCTAAGCCTTTGACCTATTGTGAGCCACACAGTCACATGTCTCGATTGCCAACGTAGTACTAGTACGTGGTCGGTCCCCTCGTGAGATGCCAAACTATTTATGAAAGCTACAACTCTTGACTCGTACCCGTAGGTATATAAAAGATAATCCAAGTATATCAATTGCACTTTTTGATCAAAATCGGTGCCTAAGCGAGATCCTGCCCCGCTGTACCTTACTGTACGAGGGGGATAGACTACGTCTATTTTAGACGAGAGGTATTTAAGTGGACCCTTGCTCAAGCATCATGCACCACCTCTCAATTGGGGATCAAACTGGCTATTTTTGGCTTCAGAGAAGTGAGTTGAGGTTTTAGATTATCACCTATACGGTATATCAAACCAAGTCACCACGTACCGTCTGATTGAGTACGCTTGAGAGGTATATAGGTGCACTTGGGCAAGAGTGGCCAGATAAATTGCATTGCACGTAGTAAACCTAGAGTCTAGAAGTCTTCCTATAGGTTACGACCTTAACTGACTATGGGTGTTCCCGGGTTGCTTTATTCAATCCAACCAACAGGTAAGTGGGCGAACCGATCCAGAATAATTAAACAAAACCCGCAATATCGGTCCAACCCAATCGGTGAAAAGTATCGATTAATTTGAACCACTTAAACCAGTTGGCCCAATTGACAAATGGATCAAATGGATCAAACTGATCAATATCAAATCAGTTGGACTAATTGGTTTCACTTTTAAAGATCCAGACCACTTTATACAAAAAAAAGATTCGATCTTAGGATCAAATTAATTTGTTTGATCAAAGGTTCAATCCCAATCAAGGGTAAACTCGCGTCTAACCTTTCTCACATTCTTGGTCAATATAGACTTATAGTGCATTTGGATTCGATATTTCCCATCGGAGGGCTAATTTATATCAAAATTTTAATCATGTGATTAAGAGTCAAACCTTCAGAATCGATGATTAATCTTAGGTGCCCCTAAACGTTCTAAATCCTCATCTGTGTCATTTTGGGTCTTTCAAAAAAGTCGTCTAGTCAAAGTACTAATGTCAAGTCCTAGTAATCCATCCACCCAGAAGGACCTTCTCTCTTTATAAATAATTGTCCATAGTTTTCTCTGAGTTTTAATCCAGTTTTTGTCAATCTTTAAATCTAGTTAGTTGTTTCAGTTACGTTAGTACTTCTTCAGCTTTCAAGTTTTAGTCGAGTTTGTCAATCTATGTTTTTCAATTCCAATAAAATAAATAAACTTTTGATTATTATGTGTGCAATAATGATTTGAATATAAGATCTAACATGAGAAATGATTTAAAGCTTACTAACTAAATTTGATAAATATTGGAATTAAAGAGTACACTCAACAAGTGCAAATTGATGATACGTTATCCTCAGGAGAACATAAGAGAATAGTAAACTTACTTGAGAAATTCAACAATGTTTCATGCATGGTCTCATAAGGATATATAGATGGATCACACAAAAACATAGATCAAGACATAAAGTCAAGGGTGAACTTCAAAGTCGAAGATTATTGGTCAAAAATGATATAGCTGAAAGCGTCGACAAAGACGCTAAGACTTACAAGTGGATCTACCATGTTTCTTACTCAAAAGAGGAAAGTTTTCATTCATAAGAGAATAAAAGATTTTCTCGAAGTTTTAGAAGAGTTGAATAGTCAAAAAACTCAATCATACTCGATTCACAAAAGAAAACTGAAGAATATTCATTCTCAAAAGAAGACCTTACTCGACAGAGCAATCCAGATATCGAATTCTTGAGACTTTGACCAAGTCAAACAACATTCATCAAAGGAGGCCTTCTTTGGTCAAACCATTTTTCCTGTCTAACCAATAAAAAGATAATTTTATTTAGCCCCTCGTAGCCTTTAAAAAAATCAATAACCTCTTTTTTCTAAACCACACCAACTAACCTTGGGAGGGAATCTTAGTATGAACTACGTTTTGACCTGATCCCAAAAGAAAAAAATAAATTTATTTGGGGTACGTAGGCAACCTGAGAAGTTACTTCAGGCTCGATCATGAAAAAAAATATTCTCTTAAGGAAAGTATTATCCAAAAGGAAAATCCCCTATTAAAAGGTTCAAAAGAAGATAATGCCAAACTAGGGGCATTAAAAAAAAAAGGAAAAGAATGCCAAACTAGGGGCATTAGAAAAAAAAAAGAGTCAAAAGAATTTACAGAAAGTAATGACAAAAAAAAGAGAATATTAGACTAGGGGCATTTTGGGAAGTCGAGCCTTTTACCCTTTCTTTCTAAACCATGTCCTAAGCCCACCTATTAAGTCCTCCTAAATGCTAATTGACTCGGTTAAGGTGTAGGGAACTAAAAAGTTGTCGAGTTGGTTATTCAAGATCATCAAGAAAAAAGAGAAGTTCGCTAAGTTGAAAACCTGAAAAGGCGACTTAGGCAAAATTTAAGGCATAACCATAAAAAAAAAAAGTCTGCTATGTTGAAAACTTGAAAAGGCGACCTAGGTAAAAATCAAGGCATCATCAGAAAAATAAATAAATAAAGCTTGCTAGATTGAAAACCTGAAGAGGCGATCTAGGCAAAAATTAGGGCATCATCAAATGGGAGGAAAGGTCCCACATCCGACGAAGACAATGTTGAAGTCGAAAAAATCAGAAGTCATCTTGAACATTGTAGGATCTTCAAAAATATGTTTACTTGTTCAAGTGTTCGATAATGGAAGATGTAGAATCATCAACCACTTTGAAGAGAAAGATCTTCTATTCTAATATTTATCAAGATTTTTTAAGTCCAGCTCAAACATTTTTCAAAAGAAATTTGAAAGAAAATGATCAATCCCTTATTGCACATATGATAACCTTAAGAGTCTTAAATTTAAGGGAATGTCAGTTCTTCTATCCGTCATACCTCAGAGTCCATATTTTTCAAGCGTAATCCATTCCATCAGTCTCGTAGTCAAGTTCTAATTAAAGCCAACCTTAAAACTAGGAACATTTTTTGAAAGTCATTTAATTCCAAAGTTTTGTTCTTAATCACATGATAAAAAAGAAAATTTTATTTAAAAGTCCGATGAAGTCTAATGACAATTATGAATCCAGATGCATGATAAGCCAATAAAGGCCCGATCTTTCAAACTTTGAGATCGATTAATAGGATTGTTTAAGTTCCTATAAATCTAAGCCCGAGAAACGTGGCTTAGTAAGTGCGAGTCCGAGAAACGAGACTCTAACTTTTGAATCATAGAATGAATAGGCTTTTTGAAGTGCCTACAAACCTAAGTTCGAGTCCGAGAAACGAGACTCCAGCTTCTTGAATCATAGAATGAGTGGGCTTTTTGAAGTGCCTATAAACCTAAGTTTGAGTCCGAGAAACGAGACTCCAACTTCTTGAATCATAGAATGAGTGGGCTTTTTGAAGTGCCTATAAACCTAAGTTCGAGTCCGAGAAACGAGACTCCCACTTTTTGAATCATAGAATGAGTGGGCTTTTTGAAGTGCCTACAAACCTAAGTTCGAGTCCGAGAAACAAGACTCCAACTTTTTGAATCATAGAATGAATAAGCTTTTTGAAGTGCCTACAAACCTAAGTGCGAGTCCGAGAAACGAGACTCCAACTTTTTGAATCATAGAATGAATAGGCTTTTTGAAGTGCCTATTAACCTTAGTTCGAGTCCGAGAAACGAGACTCCAATTTTAATAGGATTGTTTAAGTTCCTGTAAATCTTAGCCAGAGTCCGAGAAACGAGACTCCAGCTTTTTTGAATCATATTGAATTAACAGGATTGTTTAAGTTCCTTAACCCGAGAAGTGTGGCTACAATAGGCTCGAGTCCGATAAACGAGACTCATACTTTTTCGAACTCTAAAAAAGAATTTCAAATAGGATTTAACGAAGTTCCTACATTATTATAACTCCAATTACCTCATTGTTTAACCTTGCCATGATTGCTTTTGTTGCATAAACACATTTCAATTTTGAATCATTATTGTCAATGAGAGAAGATCTCTAGGACCTGACACATTTTTACTCAGTTTCACACATACACACACTCACACTTGCACTTTTTAGTCAAGGAGAATTCTTTAAAATTCAAGGATCTGACACTGTCAGTGAGAGTTCTCGCTCAATGGCCTGACAACCTTTTAATTCGGGGAGAGTTTTACGCTCAAGGATCCGAACACCCTGATGAATTGCTAAATCAGGCTGCAAAATGAACTGTCACTAGCTTTGGCATTCGGATATCGCACTATCTATCAAAATAGATTTGCTATCTAGTTTTCTTCAACCCTCTACCAAAGAGGGGCATCTGTAGACACCCCATTTTTGCACTCGCATGATTAATCAACTCGTCAACCTGATCACAACGATTCCCAATGATGGATGTTTATTCCAATGCTTTATTTTGTTACCAGATATGTTTCAAAAATCCGGATGAGGTATCTCGAACTAACAAAACCTTAGAAACCCCACTACGTTAGGAAAATATGACCCCAAAAGCTTAGAAATTATCATTTTTCAGACAAAAAGAAGTTTCATGATAAAAACCACTAAAAAATGACTAAATTACAAAAATACCCCTAACCTTAAAATATCCTTAGAGCCTATGTTATACTTAGAAAAATCCATTCAAACACACAAAATAGCAAATCGAAACCAAATAAATCATTTTGCCAATTTTCACAAAATTTGACAAAATTACGAAAATGCCCCTCATAAAGTCCACGACCATTTCACACAAAAAATTTCATAAATAACACAAACCAATATTTTCATTGAATTCCTTACGAAAAATTATTTCTAAAACAATTTAGAACATTAAAAACCGACTTAAAATGCGAAAAGTCCTTTTCGGGGGCAAAACGATAATTTCACAATTTTCATAATTAAAATTTTCGAAATCAATAAATAAAACATTAAATAATTAAAGTGAAACATTAATGAAATTAATTTAAAATTTTGAACTAAAAAAATTGATCAATCGGGCTCTCAGGCAAAATTGTTGAGGGTTCACAAGATATTTCTTTAACGACCCCTCCATTTGGGGGTCAAAAGAATTAAAGATATAATAGAGGGGGGTTCTCCAAAAAATTAAAGTCAATCAAGAAAGACTAAAGTCAAGGTATTAAAGTCAATCAAGTAAGACTAAAGTCAAAATTAAAGTCAATTAAGAAAGACTAAAGTCAAGATATTAAAGTCGATCAATTAAGACTAAAGTCAAAATATTAAAGTCAATCAAATAAGACCAAAAGTCAAAACCCTAATAGAGTTTTAATTAAATAATAACTCTATTTAATAGAGTTCTAACTAAAATATAACTCTACCTAAAATAATTCTAATTAAAATACGACTCTACCTAAAACAATTCTAACTAAAATACAACTCTAACTAAAAGAATTCTAATTAAACATTAATTCTATCTAAATCAACCCTTAAAAAAAATCTATAAATAGGGGTCCTCAAACCCTATTTTCGGATCAAATTATAAATCGTAAGAGAAGTAGGTCAAAAAGCCTCCCTAGCCTCCCATAAACCCTAGTTTTGGAGTCTCAACTCCTTACCTAACACCCATACTTTGATTTTAGCCTAAAAAACACCTAAAAGCCCTTCAAAAAAAATCCTAAAATCCATAACGAATTCGAAGAATCCAGATCCAAAAAAGAGATACCTTGCCTCGGAGATTAGAAATTATATCCGAAGACAGAACGAAGTACGGAGTACGGTACAAGGAGCAGTTTTTGTCAGATCTCAGGGAACAAGATCTTTGCGTATCGAAGGTATAATTCCTTATTTTTTTATATAGGTTTTTTAGCAATGTAGTTTATTTGGGAAGTTAGTAGAGACCAGCTTTGGCCGGACGGGGTTGGTGCCTAACACCTTCCAACCCCGTAATGTGATCCGCAGATTCAGTTTTTCTTCAGTAGATTAGTTATTTATCTATTTAGAGTCAATGATCGGTTCCTAGACCGTAATAACTAGGTGGCGACTCCAAAATCTCAAAAGTCAAAAGCGGATCCGCACACCACGCGGATCGAGGGTGCTTTCAATCGCATTTGCTTGATCAGCTTTGATTTGAGGCAAAGTGGGACAATACTCAACCAAATGGTCGTTGCCGTCGCATATGACACACAAAGAACTCGGTTCGACAGTCACTTGCGAAATTGTACGAGGGTCTAGGTGAGGTTTGGATGCTGAGATGGTAAAGGCATCTAACTTCTTTGTGAGATTGTTCATCCCACTCACTAGATTAGACATAACATTTTTGAGATCAGGGTCTGCCTTCATCCCATACATGCCTATCTTTCTAACCGGATCATCCATATCAAATTCTTCTTGGTTAGTGCTCCAATTTTGAGCACTCTCAGCTAACTCTACGAGGAAATCGTATGCTTGGTTGGGAGTCTGGTTCATGAACTAACCCTTATGCATTGACTCGACTAAGGTACGTTGAGTCATTGTTAATCCTCTATAAAAATTTTGCACCAACTGTGCTTTGTCAATGCCATGGTGTGGGTACTTGACCAATAAATCATTGAATCTTTCCCAAGTTTGGGACAATTCATCATCAAGATGGGCTCTAAAATTTCTAATAGAGTCCTTCATTTTCTCAATTTTGGCCACAGGGTAGAATTTGGCCATAAATTTCTTAGATAGAACATCCCAGGTAGATATGGAATTGGGAATTAGGGAGTTCAACCATGCAGCTGCGTGGTCTTCCAGGGATAACGGGAACAGAATAAGCTTGATACTCTTCTCATCTAGATTCTGATTTCTAAAAGTTTGACATATAGTCAAGAATCGATTAAGATGGGTGTAAGGTTGTTCACGCTCTAAACCATGGAACTTAAGGAGCATATTAATGGTGGCAGCCCTAATTTCAAACTGAGGTGCATTCTTCAATGGTAAAACAATGCACGTAGGAGGAGATGCGGAAGTTGGAGCGAAGAGCTCATTGAGAGTTCGTTCTTGATCACCCATCATAACTACTGATGGTGTCTTGCGTATCCTACTGATGGTACGTTCGATCTCAGGATCAAATGGTTCTACCACGTTATTTTGTGAACGTCTACCAAGCATGCAAATCACACAGTCAATCAAACAATCACAAAAAGAAAAGACTGGACCTAAATAGGTTGCCTAAAGCTAGGCAGCTCCTAACTGGGTAGAAATAGCGCAACTAGCCTTCCAACTCGGTTCTATAAAGTCAAGTTTGAATCATTCGGATCTCCAAATCGGAGGAGGCGCACAATGCATAAGCAAGGGCACGCTTAAATACCTTCCTTTCTTGAATAGACTGAGTCTATCCCCTCAAAGGGCAAGATCTTACTAGATACAAAAGATGACCAAGAAGCGCAATTGGCACAACTTGAAGCGGGATTTTTCCTATTGAGCTCGTGGGCCCTATAGTCAAGTCTAATTGATTTTTATTAATTTGATTGAATGACTAGTGAGTTGATTATCCTAATTAGAGCAAGAAATTGGTAATGACTTCCAATCCTTATCTTATCATGCCATCCCTAGGAGAGGGGTGCTCTTTAGTACTTAATTAATTATTCCAAGTGTGTGTAAATTGGAAAAATAACATACAAAGGCAAAGAGTAACCCACTAGCAAAGAGAGGCGTGCGTGTTTCAAGATTATCTCCCGTGCTAGACGGGGTTAAGACGGTTTGAATCGACTTAGGCCACCAACTCCAATTTTGGTGTGCGAACCTAAGGAGCCGTGACGGTATTGTCCACCCGTCGTCCTTCCTTAGTCTATTACAATCCAAGCCTTCTTGGATAATTAAAAAAAAATTACAAGAAATCTTATACAAGAGTTTCTAAAACAGAAAAATAAACCTAACTAAAGATTAAAGGAAATTGAAAGAAAAGAAGAAAAAAAAATGTTCACCTACAAGAAGCAAAACAGAAATGTTAGTAGAAATGATAGTAAATGGACTCAAAAATAGAATCTGACTTACCACAATCTTGCTGACTTTTTCACATTTTATAGAAAATTTCGATCTACCCCAAATCGATATACACTAATAGATAATCGGAGATCGGAGTAGAAAGTTACAGTCAGTTTAAGTTCTGCTGTCAAGCGTGAAAAAGAAAACGGGAATGACTTTTTTTTTTCAATACTTTTTTTCTTCTTTCTTCTCTCTTAAAACCTCAAGAACACTTGAACTTATAGAAAAAACCAAAATAAAAAAATAAAATAAAATAAAAATGAAAGAAATAAATTTTAAACCAAAAGCAATTCCTAGTCTTTAGCCTTTTTATAACTCAATCGTAAGGGTTTGGTGTTAGCTCCTTAGATCAGAAAGTTTTGCAAATAAAATGAAATGAGGGAACATAAACAAAGTAGAATTCTTTGAAAACTTCCTACTACCAATTATCTAGTTTAAGCATACTTTATCTTGATCTAATCTAAGCATAAAGTATCTATATTAAGAATAAAAGGTGTAAGAAACTTAAAGAGAATTCATAAGCATTTTAAATAAAAGAAAGGTATGAAATTAGAAATAACACAAGAACTTGCTCTAGGCTTTTCCACTCTCCAATGGAGGGGAACTTAGCCTAATGTCATTGCAAGAGAGGGAAGATAAGAGATGAAAGAATTTTTCTTCATTTCATGGAGAAAATTACAACTTCTTCTTCTTCTACTTCTTACAAGACTATTTAACCAAAAGAAAATAACTAGAAGATGAAAATACAAAAAATAAAAGAATAGGCTAAGAGCCTTAGATTAAAGGAGTCTTGGATAAGAGAACCAAGATGGGACCCTTTCTCTAGAGATGGAGACTTTATTTATAGAGAAAAATGTGTGTAGAAGAGTCTAAAAGTAGCCTCCACTTTTCTTTGCACAAAAAGATAAAAGAGGAGAATATGAGTTAAGGATTAGGGCATTCCAAAGGATTAGGACATTCCAAAGTGGGCCCAAATGCTTTTGCCTTGAGATTTTGATTCCAAATTGTTGATTTTCTGCACAAGAAACACACGTAATTAGATTCATCTAGTAAATGAATTTATTTATATATAATTAAGCCTAATTAACACATGCAACGTGGTGGTTTGAGACTTATCATGATTATTATCTTAATATTGAGTGTTTGGAGACACTCATCATACTCAATTTAGCAAGTACACACGGTTAGTTTTGCCACACATTTTGGTAACTTAGAGACCTCGCAACGCTAGGAAAATGTGACCTCAAGACTTATAAATAATCACCTTGGAACTGAAAGAAGCTTCACACTAAAATTCACAAAAAAGTCAACAAAATGATGAAAATACATCTTGTGGGTCCCATACCTCCGAAACGTCTCGAAAGTACCAATATTGTGCTCGGAATGTGATTCTGAGTCTAATGAGAGTAAATAGATGAAGATAGAGAATTTTACGAAGAATTACAAAACTGACCAAAATACTCCTTGACATTCTACTTTTACTTAGAAATCTCGATTCTTAAGAAACGTGACTAAAACTAAAATTTTGACAATATTTACGTACATCGAGAAAATTCATATACCCCCATGCTTAAGAAAACTAAAATTTTTCACAAAAATGACGATTTCTATTCACATGGAATGAAACCCATCGCTTGTAAGAAATGACGAATTTATTCAATGGTTATCGAAATTTCAAATGAAACCTTAATTTTAAAATTAAAATCAATCGACCAATGAAACCTCAAAGAATTGAAACCATCTATTTAAATCATCAATTGTTAATTCGACCAAGTAATCAACCAATTAAAAACTAAAATTGAGCCATCTGGAAAATGAACAACTAAACATATCCCTTAAGATACATCCATAAATTAATTAAATTAAACCAATTACCAGCCAATCGAATCCATCAATGCCAAATTGAAGTCAATCAAGTCAACCCCAATCGATCATATCACCAATCGTTAATTCACCTAAATCATTAAAAAAATTCAAAATCGATCAATCTAAAAAATAATAAGCCAATCAACAAATTAAAGTCAACATTCGATCAATTTTAAAAATCATCAACAAATCAATGGATTAGATTTAGACATAATTAAACATTAAAAGTCTTAATTAACAACTCATCAACCAATTTAACAAAGCATCCAAAATCCAAGCAACAATTTTCAACCTCAAATCGTCATCCAATCAAAATCACATACCTAACAAGCGAAGCATAGGATCACCTTCTCCCTTTTTTAGTCATTCAAAATACAAATCGAAGGATGATTTCCTTTTATGGTTCAACCAAAGAAAAAAGTTTCTAAAAAATGAAACCCCCATACGTGGGTAGGATTTTCAAAGTTGGTAGAGTCCTAGAATCCCACATATACATGTTAGGGAAGGTTCTACCTAAAAAGGTTTCGAAGAATTGTGAAGATTGGAAAAAAGGGTGACTAGGTTTGGAAAGAAAAAATTATAAAAGGACTGAATTTGTGACCAAGTGGGAGAAAGGAAAAAAAAGAAAAAAAAAAACAAAAGGCAAAAAGGTTTCTCCTCTTCATTTTTTAATAGCAGCAAAAAAAATACGAAAAGTTTTTTTAAAAAAAAGAGAGAGAAAAGGAAAAAAAGATGATTGACCCGATTTTTTTTTCTTCTCCAACAACCACAACCTCTTTTGAATTCACCACAACCCTTATCATTTAACCACTTCGTCCATTCTCTCTATTTTCTCCATTCATAGACTTACCCTAACATTCCAATCACCTTTCCACATCTCCCATGTTGTATCGTTTTCCTCCTTCTATTTTTTGTCATGCTCCATCTTCCATCTCCACCACAATGTGAAAAAGAGCCCAAATTTGATGATCTTGGGCCGTCAAATTTCATAAGATTTGACGGACCAAGAGGCCAAATTGGCATCGAATTTTTCATTGTCAATTTTTTTTTCGACGGGCCAAAATTGTCAAATTAATGACGGATGGGAGAAATTCAATAGATCTAAGCCGTCAAATTCAATAGATTTAGACCATCAAAATTTACTTTCCAAAATTCATGAGTCTTGGCCAGCCAATTTTTTCTGTCAAATTTTCTAGTTTTCACGTAGTGCACCCCTTTCAGTTTCACCTCTCCCTCATCTTTCAAGCGATCTCTAACTTACCATAGACGCCACGTCTTCCATAATTCCTTCATCTACATATCTATTCTCTCACCTCTTTTTGCCTTTCTTTTTCTTTTTCTTTTTCTAATCGGCAATAAATCCATTAAAAGGAGGATCACTTCCCTCAACCTTTCAACATGTCACTATTTTGCTCTTAGCTCAAGAGAATAACTATTGGGCCACTTCAATATTTCGAACTCTGAAGAAATCCCATAATAGCCATTTCTCAATAAGGTGAGTACATTATTATTTACGATCATTATTGCTAAATGTTATCTGGTAGATACTCGAGAAGCAAATAAAAAGATTGATCGAGGCTTCTGTTTAACACAATGTCCTTAAGATAATTTTGTTCCTGCAACTTGGTGCCCATTGATCAATGAACAATTGTCTCCTAGGATACAACAATCACACGTGCAAAGGCAACCCTACAATCTACACGTTTGGTGAATCGAACGCTAAGTATCTATTATCAAGGAATACAGATGAGAAATCAGAATGCAAGCAAGTTAAAATAGCAAAGAAGAGAAATTTTTTGAATGAGAAAAACTAAGGTCGAAATGACCTATTTATAGAATAGTAAGAGACATGGTGTCTATTGAGAAAAGAAGGTTTTCTTAAGAGACAACCCAAAAAATCAAAGGAGGTGTCCTAACTGGACGAGCAGACACCCATGAAAATCAAGAGGTGTCCTTACTACGTGGTGATAGGAATTAAGGGGTGTGCCCCTTCAAAAGAAATTTCAAATTAAGCCCAAGCCCAAGCCCAAACCCAACACATAAATTAGCAAAAAGGCCCATCGCGCGCATTCACGTGAAGTCAAATTGTTGAAATTTGCACCCCTTACGCGCGTATCATGTGCCCGCATACCCATTAATGATTTTTTAGACTAATGGTTTAAATCGTTCTTGAGCCTATGGGCCTTTTATGCACGTGCATGAGCTTATCCAAGTCTCTCTCTCATATTCACTTAAGCGATATGAGAAGTTCTATATAAGAACTAAACAAATTTATTATTCTTATCAGATGTAGGACTAAAGAATTTCATTAATAAACTCAATAGTTCTACAAACTACATACAACAAACCATGGTTAGTAGGGGTTGTTTGGAGCCGATTTCTCATTCACCCAAAAGGGATTTTGGACAACTAAATAAATGACCTTATTTTCTTTAATGAGAAGAATAAGTTTTTAAGTGGTCCCTTGGCAAATAAAGTATGGGATCTACTTAAATCATAGCTCCGAAAGACTCACTTGGTTACAAAAATCTGAAAATTTCTATAGATTTTTTCCAACAATCCACCACATGAATGAAAATGATGGCAATTAAAATGATGATAAAACAAAACAAAGAGAGTACAGATAGGAAAAATACTACATCGGGATAGGTAGCTTGTGGCTTTTAGCCTTCCCTAGTAAAACTATAGGATTTACTAGCTAAACGGTGAACACGATGTCTTAAACTGCTCAACTTGAAGTGTAAATCAAGACAATGGAATTCACATAATTCCTTTCTTAACATAGTCAGTTCTCACAATTATGTTCATTTTGACCTTAAATAATCATGGATTCATGAGTACTATAGAGAATTTTAGCCTTTATAAATTCTCATAGAAGCGGCCCAACTTCACACTCACATAGTTGATTCCTATTAAGAGTACCCTACTGTACCTCATTTGAAAATCAAGTTATAGGCATCATTAAAAGTAAAGCTTATCCTAAAAACCATTATAGGTAGCATCATTACATCATAGGAGTGGGGTAGAAGGCTTTATCTCCTTAGTACTATTGGTGAGTCACATACAACTAGTTGTCCCATTGAACATAGATCTTGGGATTTCTAGTTAACTAGGTTGGATTGCCATTGTGATGTTCTTTTTGTGTAGGTTTTAATCCCATTCCCCTTGATGTGATGTATATTTGCTCTCTTGTTAAACCTTTGGTAAGTGGATCCGTGAGATTTGCCTTAGATTTTATATAATTAATGGAAATAACTCCATTTGATAGCAACTACTTTACAGTATTGTGTCTACGACGAATATGTCAAGACTTACCATTGTAAATATTATTTTGTATCCTGCTATCGCTGCTTGACTATCACAATGTACACAGATGGCAGGCACGGGCTTTGCCCATAATGGAATATCCTCTAAACAAATGTCGAAGCCACTTAGCTTCTTCTCCTACTTTTTCTAAAGCTATAAATTCTGATTCCATGGTGGATCGGGCTATATACGTCTACTTAGAAGATTTTCAAAAAATAGCTACACCTCCAAGTATGAAAATATATCCGCATGTGGATTTTGATTCTTCAGAATCTGATATCCAATTGGCCTCACAACATCCTTTAAGTACTGTTGCATACCTAGTGTAGTGCAACCCATAGTCCAGAGTAAATTT
This sequence comes from Akebia trifoliata, assembly GCF_017979445.1. Classification (NCBI taxonomy): domain Eukaryota; kingdom Viridiplantae; phylum Streptophyta; class Magnoliopsida; order Ranunculales; family Lardizabalaceae; genus Akebia; species Akebia trifoliata. Next base: position 13,784,723 of record NC_141390.1, read on the forward strand.
TAAGTATCTTAAACCTCTGACTAATGCCTTCCAATGATCTGATCCTAAATTATTTGTATATTTACTCAGTTTACCAACTGAGTAAGCATTGTCTAGCTTTGTACAATTCATAAAATACATTAAACTGTCAATTATACGAGAATATTCTAATTAAGAGATACTCTCACCAGTATTTTTCTTCAAATGAAAATTAATTTCTACTGGTATTTTAACAAGACTACAATCAAGTTGATTAAATTTTTTAAGTATTTTCTCAATATAATGTGATTGAGATAGTACAAATCTATCTGATGTTCTACTAATTTTTATTCCTAGTATAACATCCGCAACACCTAAGTCTTTCATTTCAAATGTATTGGTCAATATTTTCTTTGTTGATTTGATGATATTTTTGTTAGTTCCTAAAATTAACATATCATCAACATTAAAACAAACAATGACATAAACATCTTCAATACTTTTAACGTGTACACATTTTTCATACTCATTAATTTTGAAACCATTTAACAATATTACACTATCAAATTTTTCATGCCATTATTTAGTAACTTGTTTCAATCCATAAAGTGATTTAACAAATCTGCACACTTTTCTTTCATGTCCTTTGACAATAAAACCTTTTGGCTATTCCAAATAAATTTTTTCATTTAAGTCACCATTTAAAAAAAGTGTTTTAACATCTATTTAATGTATTTCTAGTTTATGCAACGCTGCAATAGCTATCAACATGCGAATGAAAGTTATTCTTGTAACTGGTGAATAGGTGTTAAAATAGTCCAAACATTTTTTTGTTTGAATCCTTTAACAATAAGTATTGCCTTGTACTTGTCTATAGAACCATCAGGTTTCATATTCTTTTTGAAGATCCATTTGCAACCTATAGGCTTGCTGCTTGGTGGAAGATCCACAAATTCCCAAGTATGATTTTGCAAAATTGAATCAATTTCACTATCATAGTCTCTGTCCATAAGGTGTTTTAGGTGTAGACATAGCTTCCTTAAAGGTTTGAGGTTTATTTTTTAATAAAAGAGTTAGAAAATCATGACCAAAAGAGTTAGTCACTTTAGCTCTCTTACTATGTCATTTTTTTTATAGATTTTTGGTCTATATTGCCTTGTGAACTAGTAATCGCAATAATATAAGATTTTTTATGAGAACTTATTACTTATATATTTTTTGAAGGAAAAATATTTTCAAAAAATGAAGTATTTTTGACTCAATAATAGTATTTTCATGAATGTCAAGAATGTCATATTTATACACAAGAAATCGATACGCACTACTGTTATGTGCATAACCAATGAATATACTTCATTTAGCCAAACACGCCCACACTTTTAAATATTTATAAGATAGTTTTCAACATTTTCATAACTCATATGAAATTTGGTCTAATTTTTTGTGAGGTATTTTATTAAGAATATGATTTAGTGAAAGGATTGCTTCCCCCACAAATTTTGGGGTAAACCAGAACTTATCAACATAGCATTCATCATTTTTTTCAAGGTTTGATTTTTACATTTAGTAACACCATTAGATTGTGGTAAATAAGGAACGGTAGTTTAGTGAAAAATACTATGTTCTAAAGAAAAATCACCAATGGGTGCTTCATATTCATGTCATCTATCACTTCTTACTACCTTTATCTTTTAACTGAGTTGATTTTCAACTTCATCCTTATAATGTTTAATCATTTCTAAAATTTCGTCTCTACTCCTTAACAAATACACATAACAATATGTTGTGCAATCATCAATAAAAGTAATGAAATACTTTTTCCCACCTTTTGTTTGCACAGACTTTAAATCATAGATATTACTATGAATTAACTCTAGAGGTTAGTATTCATTTCCACAGAATGAAAGGGTGTTTTGGTCAATTTGTCCTCTACACATATTTCACATTTATGATTTTGGTCTATATGAAATTTAGACAATAAATCTAAATTCATTACCTTTCGCAAGATATTAAAATCACATGACCTAATCTATCATACCACACATTAAAAGACTCAAGCATATAAATGGAAGAAATCTCTTTATTCATAGTCAAATTTTTGGGTACAATCGTCATTACATTCAGTTTAACTAGACCATCGGTCAAATACCCTTTGCCTACGTACATCCCATTTTTAGTAAGTACAAATTATCAGATTCAAATATCAATCTGAAACCTTTCTTACTAAGGAAAGATCCGGATACAAATGTCAGGTACATGCAGTACATTAGTCAATGTAAGACTCTTTCTCGAAATAAATTTTAGCACCACCTTCCTTTGACCTTTAATTCTTGAAGTTAAAGAGTTACCCATAAAGAGTTGTTCATCCTTTTCCATTTTAATATATTCTAAAAATAATTTTTTGTCAGAACATATAAGTCGAGTAGCACATGTGTCTACCTACCATTATTTAGTATTTTCGACTAAATTTACTTCAGAGACAATTGTAGAGAAGTTGATATCAGAAACAACTACAACAAGATTCTCTACTTCAGTGAACTGGACTTGAACAAGTTTATTTTTCGATAAATCCTAGTCATTGTGTTTGTTGCGGTCCTTAACTCGATATCCAGGTTTGTTGCAAACAAAATAGGTTTTCTTATATATTTTAAAGTGGCAATTAAGACCTAGAGTAGAGATTTTCCTCTTTTTGTTGTGAGAGTTCGACTTATGCCATTTAACTTCTACCAATTGACTGGAAGTAGTTATTTTTTGCTCATTTCTCACTCATTCGGTTGTCTTCCTCAATCCTTAACCTCACTATCAAGTCTTCGAGCTTCATCTCTTTGCATTTGTGCTTCAAATAATTTTTGAGGTCTCTCCAGGATGGTGGTAATTTTTCAATTACTGATGCCACTTGAAAGGATTCACTAATAGATATGCCTTTTGCATGAATTTCATGCAGGATAATCTAAAGTTCTTGAACTTTATTTATAACTATTTTTAAATCCAACATTTTATAATCTAAAAATCTACTGACTACAAATTTATTTTGTCCGACATCTTTTGTCTTATATTTCTTTTCTAAGGATTATATACATTATATAATGTGTTAACCAATCCATTGAGGATATAATTCCTGCATAGGAAATCAGAATATTTCCATGTTTCAATAGCAGCAAAAATTGTGCTATCTAATTCATTCTCCTTAAGATCAAGAGCATCTTCTTGAAGAAATTTGGTTAAATTTAATGTTATCAAATAAAACAACATTTTCTGTTGTCAACGCTTGAAATCCGAGCCATTAAATTATTTAGATTTTTCTTGATAATTCATTTTTTAAATAAGTGAAAACTGAATAGTAAAAAAATCCGACAAAATTGTCTTAAGATTGCTATCTGATAAATATCCAAGAAGCGAAAAAAAAGATTGATTGAGGCTTGTGTTTAACACAATGTTCTTAAGACAATTTTATTCCCGTAACTTGGTGCCTACAGATCAATGAACAATAATCTCCTAGGATACAACGATCATACTTGCAGAGGCAGCACTACAATCTACACGTCTAGCAAACTGAATGTTAAGTTTGCACTCTCAAGAAATGCAAACGAGAAATCAGAATGCAATCAAGTTAAAATAACAAAGAAGATAACTTTTTTGAATGAGAAAAACTAAGGTCAAAATGACCTATTTATAGAATAGTAAGAGACATAGTGTCTCTTGAGAAAGGAAGGTTCTTTTAAGAGATAGCCCAAAAAATCAAAAGAGGTGTCCTAACAAACAGACACCCATGAAAATCAAGAAGTATCCTTATTGGATGGTGATAGGAATTAAGGGGTGTGCCCCTTTAAAAGAAATTTTGAATTAAGCCCAAGCCCAAGCACAACACATAAATTAGCAAAAGGGCCCATCGTGCACACCCACGTGTAGCCAAATTGTTGAAATTTGTACCCCCCAGCATGCATATCTTGTGCCCGTACACGCATTAAGGATTTTTTGAACCAATGGTTTAAATCCTTCTTGAGCCCATAGGCCCCTTGTATGCGTGCGTGGGCTTATCCAAGTCTCTTTCTCGTATTCACTTAAGTGATATGAGAAGTTCTATATAAGAACTAGACAAATTTTTTATTCCTATCCGATGTAGGACTAAAAAGTTTCAATAATAAACTCAATAGTTCTACAAACCACATACAACAAACCATGGCTAGTAGGGCTTGTTTGGAGCTGGTTTCTCATTCATTCAAAAGGGATTTTTGACAACTAAATAAATAAACTTATTCTCTTCAATAAGAAAATAAGTTTCCAAGTGGTCTCGCATCAAATAAAGTATGGGACCCACTTAAATTGTAACTCAAAAATACCCACTCAGTCACAAAAATCTGAAAATTTTTGTAGATTTTTTCCAAAACTAAAGCGTTTGCTCTTTGTACAAGTTGCTCAGGCGTCATTCTCATGATTTCATGTGAAATCCTTAATTCAATGTGTGCTCAATATGCATGCTCCAGCATTGTACGAATCAAAATGAACATATCAAATCAATTCATAATTTTGTATGTGCGTGAAAGATTATATGAACTATCCCTTGCCCTTTAAAAAAAAAATAAAAGATACCCATGAAGTCAATTCACTGTTTTGGGGGAGTGTTAGGTAGGATTTCTTTTTTTATCTATTTAGAAAATTAAACTAACTCACAGATTTTGGTGCACATGGATATTGAAATTCAAATTTCTTCTATTAAAAATATGTAAACTAACTCGCTGATTTTGGTATATGTGGAGATTTAAAATCAAATTTCTTTGATTAAAAATCTATGGGCGAATTCAATGATTTTTGGTGCCTGTTGAGGTCTCAAAATCAAAATTCTCTTTATAAATACACATGAGTTGAGTTGGTTGTAATACCCTGAGTTTTTTATTCGTATCTCGAGGAAATATAACAAATTAAATTTTGAGAAAATTCTGAAAGTAGGACGTAGGGTAAAACTTTAATATTTTTTTTGATCATTTTTAATGAAATAGAACATCACCATTGGATTCAAAATAACTGAAAACATACTTTACCCTGTAAGCACATTCAAAAAGTGAGTTCGAACAGAAAATTTTAAAAATCTTCGATTTTCAGGTCGAACTAAGCTAAAAAAATGAAGATTTCCTAGAGCAAAAATTTTTAAAATTTGATCGCACCATTGGACCCATAATGAAAAATTATAAAAAATAGAGTATTTACTCATCATTTTTGAAGCATGAAAAGTTGAATTAACGTAAAAAATTGAAACAACTTCAATTTTCAAGTCGGACCAGGATGAAAAAGTGAATTTCTATTAAAGTATGAATTTTTAGAATTCGATCACGCAATTATATCCGCAACAAAAAAAATTATAGAAAATGAAGCATTCACTCGTCATTTTTAGAACCCAAAAAGTCGAGTTATCGTCAAATGAAATAACTTTAAAAATGACGATTTTTTCTCGATATTTTATGTAAAGAAATTTTAAAGTTTTTTTTTCATTTCATCTTCCTAAACTTGACAAACAAGAATAATCATTTTATTCATTGGGTTTCAACCAACTTTGAATTCAATCTACGCCGTGAATGGGTCACTATCAACACTCAACGAAGAAGGAAAAATCGTCTGTGACGTCACACTCTACAAACCCCACCCATTCTTTGTTTTTTTCTTCTCTTTTTCTGTATTTCATCAAAACTCATTTGTAGGATACATGGGGGTTTCGACCCTTCAATCTTGAATTTCATTGACTTCGAACCCAAACTATCTTCTATTGTAGAAGGGAAAAAGGACGACATCGTCAAGATCTTCAAAACCACTAGGGTCGATTAAAAAATTAGCCGACTTCATGTCAGATCTTCCTTGAGTTCCACACTGATCACCTCGATTTTTGCACACATTTTTCAATTCTAATGCTTAGAGAGTGGTTGGGACTTATGATTCTTATTAGTAATCGTAGATTTTGAAAATGCATTTAGAAATTTTGTAAATCTTTCGATTTCATTTTCAAATATAGAATTTTTGTCATATATTTTAATTCATATAAAATATATGTGTTTGATGGTGTAGACACCCCATTTTTGCACTTGCCTGATTAATCAACTCGTCAACCTGATCGCAACGATTCCCAATGATAGATGTTTATTCCAATGCTTTATTTTGTTATCAGATATGTTTCAGAAATTCAGATGAGGTATCTCGAACTGACAAAACCTTAGAAACCCCGCTACGCTAGGAAAATATGACCTCAAAAACTTAGAAATTATCATTTTCAGACAAAAAGAAGCTTCACGATAAAAATCACTAAAAAATGATCAAATTACCAAAATACCCCTAATCTTAAAATATCCTTAGAGCCTACGTTACGCTTAGAAAAATCCATTCAAACACACAAGATAGCAAATCGAAACAAAATAAATCATTTCGCCAGTTTTCACAAAATTCGACAAAATTACGAAAATGCCCCTCATAAAGTCCACGATCATTTCACACAAAAAATTTCATAAATAACACAAACCAACATTCTCATTGAATTCCTTACGAAAAATTTATTCTAAAACATCCTAGAACATCAAAAATCGACTTGAAACACGAAAAATCCTCTCCGAAGGTAAAACGGTAATTTCACAATTTTCATAATTAAAATTTTTGAAATTAATAAATAAAATATTAAATAATTAAATTGAAATATTAATAAAATTAATTTAAAATTTTAAACTAAAAAAATCGATCAATTAGGCTCTCAGGCAAAATTGTTGAGGGTTCGCAAGATATTTCTTCAAGGACCCCTTCATTTGGGAGTCCAAAAAATTAAAGATATAATAGAAGGGGGGTTCTCCAAAAAAAATTAAAGTTAATCAAGCAAGACTAAATTCAAGGTATTAAAGTCAATCAAGTAAGACTAAAGTCAAAATTAAAGTCAATTAAGAAAGACTAAGGTCAAGATATTAAAATCAATCAATTAAGACTAAAGTCAAAATCTTAAAGTCAATCAAAGGAAATCAAAAGTCAAAACCCTAATAGAGTTCTAATTAAATAATAACTCTACCTAGTAGAGTTCTAACTAAAACATAACTCTACCTAAAATAATTCTAATTAAAATACAACTCTACCTAAAACAATTCTAACTAAAATGCAACTCTAACTAAAAGAACTCTAATTAAACACTAATTCTATCTAAATCAACCCTTAAAAAAAATTTATAAATAGGGGTCCTCACACCCTATTTTCGTATCAAATCATAAATCCTAAGAAAAGTAGGTCAAAAAGTCTCCCTAGCCTCCCATAAATCCTAGTTTTGGAGCCCCAACTCCTTACCTAACACCCATACTTCGATTTTAGTCTAAAAAACACCTAGAAGCCCTTCAAAAACATCCCAAAATCCATAAACAAATCCGAAGAATCAAGATCTAAAGAAGAGATACCTCACCTCAGAGATCAGAAATCAGATCCGGAAACAGATCGAAGCAAGGAATATTGAACAAGAAGTTACTTTGTCAGATCTGAGGGAACGATAAAGTTATCTTCGGAAAGGTATAATTTCTTAATTTTTTTATTATCTAGGTCTTTTAGCGATGTAATTTAGTTGGGATAAGTAGAGACTGGCATTGGCCGGGCGGGGTTGGTGCCTAACACCTTCCAACCTCGTAACGTGATCCCCGGATCCATATCTATTCTAGTAGATTAGTTGATTTATCCATTCTGAGTCATTGATTGGTTCCTAGACTGTAATAACTAGGTGGCGACTCCCAAACCTCAAAGGTCAAAAGCGGATCCACGCACCCTGTGGATCGAGGGTGCTTTCAGAAAAATCGTAGAATAGAAAAAAAATCAAAGAAACAAAGCTTAAACAGAGATACACTGGAAACCATGGCAGTTCTGCTTGTAAACCTGACATTGTTAGTAGATGGAAGTTCGCCTCGGACAGTCAGAATGTAACTATCATCCAGTAATTATAAACCCTACCTTGAATCTACCCAAGCCTAAAAAAGATTTCAATAACATCTGTGCTTCTTTCGTTACCAAGAACTTCGAATCTGATGGAGAAACTAGAAATTTCAGAGTTGGTGCTCGAAGGAGAGCGAATTCGAAGTTTAGTGGTGCTGATTTTGATGCAAATTCGAGTGATGAAGATATTAAAAGTAATAGGTCGGGAGATGAGGATCAGAGAAGAAAAAAAAAATCCTCAAATCTGATTTGGTGTTCGAAGAAATGGAGAGGTTTTGGGATATCTAAGATTAAATTTTAACGATTTTGCGGATTTTAGTGAACTCTGAGGTACCCGGAAAAGAAGAATAGTGTGGGACAAGATCGTAATAATGGTGTAAATGTAGCGAAGAACGAAGCACTTTCGAGGATTCCAAAGGATTGCATGATTTATAGATCATCAAATTTCAACGCATATTTGATCTTGAAGGTGGTAGAGGTTGAATATCTGAACGTTTTCTTCTTTCATTGGTTTTTTCTTTTAGTCTTCTTAATTTGCTGGTTTACTAATTAAAATCTAAAAAAGAGTGGTCCAACATTCAATTTGTCAAGATTGATACGACAATTTGTAGTTACGAGGTACAAAATGCAGTCGAAATTCCTGTTCTATTTTCTCTCTTCCCTCTTTCTATAGATACCTCTCAAGGATTTGCTTTACCTGCTGGCTGTAAATAGCTGGAATTGACTTTGTGGCATTAAGAAGACAGATGCCTTCAAGCTTAGAAATTATGAGTCGTTCACTGAGTGACTAATGCAAACAAATTTGATGAAGTTTGTAACTTCTGGAGAGCACTTTTATGGACCCATTTTTCATGTTGCTTTTTGAAAAAAATGTGAGTTGTATTTGTTGGTAGCAACCAAACAAAAAAATAAATAAATAAATAAAAAGCTAGCATCACTAGCATGGTGAGATAATTCTTACTAAAGGTCTTTGGGCTCACCATGTGACACCCCAAACCATGGTCCAATGCCACAGGCTCGTGAAGGACGAAATTCTTAATCTTTTTCAAAAAAAAAAAATCAAACTTTTTCATGTCTTTGATCTCAAATAAATAACCCATTGGGTATTAGTTCTATTTGGAGATCACTCGAACGGAAGGTTTTGGGTTTAAACCATTTTAGAAATCTTTCTGAATTATTTTGGAGATAAAAAAAATAGTGGATCCAACAAGAAACCATGGTTGAATGATTTTTTTTATTATGGAGAAATTGTGGTTGCTTGGTTGATCTCATCTTGGGCTAGCCTTGACACACCAATTGCTACTTGCAATACACCAATCCATATATATACAATTATTTATTCTCCAAAAGAATTGGTGTGTTGTAAGTAAACTTTGGGTTGCTAATAATATCAATTTTTGTCCCAATTGTTATAAAGGATTAATATTTGTAAATTCTTTCTTTGACAGCATTTTTGTTTTTGGGCTGTGATTTTTTTATTTTTTTAAAAGTTTTTTTATTTTTTTAAAAGAAAAAAAGGAAAAAGAAATGCATTCTTTTGATGTGTGCTGGCAGCATATAAAAACATAAAAAACATGTTGCTGTGAGTGTTGGGGGTTGGTAGCAATAAAAAAAATCATAATAGGATGATGTCATGCACATTCTTTGAGTTGTGAGTGTTGTGCTGGCAAGAACACATTTAAAAAAAAAAAGATTAAAAGAAAAAAAAAAAGGTTATTTGATTTAAAATCTCCATCCTAACGACTATTCATTCATCCTCAATTCAATATGCTTTGAAATTCTGTATTATTTTGAGCCATCTAAAATAACCCTTGATTGGAACACATAAAGAAATATTTTGATTAAATGCTTGCTTCTAACATTAATATATGTTTGATGTGCTTATCTTTAATTATGTGATTGGAATGATGTTTGTTTTGATTAAATATTCATGTTATAATGATTGGTTTAATTGGACCCATGGGCCCATTTGTTTGGAAAACGCATCGGGCACACCCCACCCTGTTTTGCACACACCACATGCACGTTTACTGTTTTGCACACTTACACATCCTATATAGCCAACGTGGCACTTGTGCGTGGCCCGATCTCTTCGGAGATGCGACGTCATTCATGAAAACTACAACTCCAGTCACGTACCTTAGGGTATATCAAACTGGGGCATCAAAACCGTCTGATCAGGTGATTCTGAGAGGTATATTGATGCACCCAGGCTGGAACGACCTGAGCCTCTGACGTATTGTGAGCCACACAGTCACATGTCCCGATTGCCAACGTAGTACTAGTACGTGGTCAGTCCCCTCGTGGGATACCAAACCATTTATGAAAGCTACAACTCTTAACCCGTACCCATAGGTATGTAAAAGGTAATCTAAGTATATCAATTGCATTTCTTGGTCAAAATTAGTGCCTAAGAGAGATCTTGCCCCACTGTACCTTACTGTACGAGGGGGATAGACTACGTCTATTCTAGACGAGAGGTATTTAAGTGGGCCCTTGCTCAACATCGTGCGCCACCTCTCAACTGGAGATCAAACTGGCTATTTTTAACTTTAGAGAAGTGAGTTGAGATTTTAGATTATCACCTATACGGTATATCAAACCAAGTCACCACGTATTGAGAGGTATATAGGTGTATTTGGGCAAGGATGGCCAGATAAAATGCATTGCACGTAGTAAGCTTAGAGTCTAGAAACCTTTCCTATAGGTCATGACTTGAACTTATCGTAAGTGTTCCCGGGTTGCTTCATTCAATCCAACCAACAGGTAAGTGGGCGGACCGATCCAGAATAATCAAACAAAACCCGCAATATCGGTCCGACCCAATCGGTGAAATATACCGATTAATTTGAACCACTTAAACTAGTTGGCCCACTTGACAAATGGATCAAATTGATCAATACCAAATCAGTTGGACTAATTGATTTTACTTTTAAAGATCCAAACCACTTTATATAGATAGATTCAATCTTATGATCAAATTAATCCCAATCAGGGGTAGACCCGCGTCTAACATTTCTCACTTTCTTGGTCACCATAAACTTATAGTGCATTTGGATTCGATATTTCCCAACGGACTTGGGCTATTATATATCGAAACTTTAATCATGTGGTTAAGAGTCAAACCTTTAAAGTCAATGGTTAACCTTGGGTTACTTCCAATCAGGTGATAATTGGTCCCAAACGTTCTAAACCTCCATCTGTACCACTTTGAGTCCGTGAAAAGAGTCGTCTTTCTGGAGTATCATTGCCAAGTAGTCAATCTTTACCACGAGAAGAAATGAGTACCATGGATGAAGCTGCGCTCCGTCAGATTTTAGAATCTTTTCAAGCACAGATTATTGCTTCTGTCCAAACACAAATTGGATCCCTGAATTTGAAAAGGAAAAATATAAAGCTATAGAACCTCAGGATGTGTTTGACCTCGTTGAAAACCAAGAAGATGATCAGTTATACGTCGACCTTGTCCTAGCTCATCGAATAACTCAGGTTGAAACTGCTATGAAGAACATAGAAGACCCTGATGATCTTACTCTTGGATTAGGGGCAATGACATTATTTCCCATGGTCCGTTTGCCAGAGAAGTTCACAATCCCAGACATGGAGAAATTTGATGGGAAATGATGCCCTAGGACTCACTTAAAAGTATATGTCGGTATAATGCAATCTTAGGGTCTGAGTGAAGAACAGATGGCTCAACTTTTTTAAAGAACCCTTACAGGTCCTGCCTTACACTGGTTAATGTCATTGGACTCATCTCGGGTAAGAACATGGCATGAATTGATGAAAGAGTTTATTGGTCGATATTCACTCAACACGGATATTGAACTCACAAGAAGAGATCTAGAAACTACTAAACAGAAACTCGGGGAAACTTTTACTGAGTTCATTGCACGATGGAGAGCTAAAGCCGCTCAATTGTTGGACCGACCTCAAGAAAAGGAACAAGTCAAGATAATCCTCAGGAATCTCACTCCAAATTATGCCAAGTACTTGATGCCTCAGTACCTTCCCATTTTTCAAACCCTCATTGAGGTTGGAAATCAAGTTGAGGATGCCTACTCTTCGGGACTTTTTGGTAACTCGTCTGAGTCAAAATCTAAACATTTCAAACCTAATATCAATTTCTTACAAATGGCCAACACCTCATTCATACTATCTCCTCAAGCTACTCAGCCTTCACAAGCTAAGCCTAGGAGACAGTTTGCCAATCTTGGAATGTCCCTTAGTGTTGCTTATCAAAAATTGATGAAAAAGGGATTGCTAACACCTTTACAACATAAACCTTTGCCTAATCCTCTTTCCCCAAACATGGATAATGGGCAATTCTGTGCATTTCATCAGATGCCTAGTCATGTTCTTGATAGGTGTATTACTCTCCGACATGCTATCCAAGACCTTATTGAGCAAGGAAAAGTCACCATACCCACTTCTACTACTCCCAATGTTAAGACTAACCCTTTGCCTACTTTTCAAAATCAACCCCCTCCTACTCTGAACCTAATATCCATATCCAAACCCGAATCAATTGACCCAGTTTCCTTCATTCACCCAATGGGTCTTAACGGTGCATTTGCTCCATGCTAAAATGAGCACAACTACCCGAAGGCAGTGACAGAACTGAAGAACAGAGAAATTACTGAAGCAATGGGTTGTCCAGCATATGACAGACTTGAATCGAAATATGAAGAGATATTAAAAGCAGGCAAGTTCAAGTCATCCATCCAAAATAACAGAAGTGGCATAGACCCTAGAATTGTGTCTCTCCATTCAGAATGATGTCATATTTTTTTTAAAGTCTTTTTAACTTTTTTTTTTAGCTTCAGTTGCGTCAGTCTTTGAGTTCAGCTAGTCATTGTTAATTTTAGGCTTTAGTCAGGTATGTCAGTCTTTTTTATTCTAATAAATAAATAAGCTTTTGATATCCTATGTTCAATAATGATGTGAACATAAAATCTAACATGAGAAATGACTTAAAGCTCACTAATCAAATTTGATAAATATTAGAATTAAAGAGTACACTCAAGAAGTGCAAATTGGTGATACATTATCCTCAAGAGAACATGATAGAATAGTAAACTTACTTGAGAAATTCAACAATATTTCTTGCATGGTCTTATAAGGATATATGGATGGATCGCACAAAAATCAAGTCAAGAGTGATTTCAAAGTCAAAGATTATTGGTCAAAAATGACATAGCTGAAAGCATCGATAAAGACACTAAGACTTATAAGTGGATCTACCACGTTTCTCACTCAAAAGAGGAGAGTTTTCATTCCTAAGAAAATAAAAGATTTTCTCAAAGTTTTAAAAGAGTTGAATAGTCAGAAAACTCAATCATACTCGATTTCACAAAAGAAGACTGAAGAATATTCATTCTCAAAAGAAGACCTTACTCCAAAAAGTAATTTAGATATCGAATTCCTGAAACTTTGATCAAGTCGAGCAGCATTCATCAAAGGAGGCCTCCTTTGGTCGAACCATTTCCCTGTCTTACCAAAAAAAAAAAAAAAAAATTTTTTTGCCCCTTGCAGCCTTAAAAAAAATCAATAGCCTCTTCTTTCTAAATCACATCGATCAACCTTGGGAGCGAATCTTAATATGAACTACATTTTGACCTGATCCCAAAAGAAAAAGAAATATTTGGGGTATGTAGGCAACCTGAGAAGTTACTTCAGGCCTAGTCACGCAAAAAAAAATGTATTCTCTTAAGAAAAGTGTCATCCAAAAGGAAAATGCCCTATTGAAAGGTTCAAAAGAAAAAATGCCAAACTAGGGGCATTAAAAAAAAAGTTTTGGCAGAGAAAAAGAAAGAATGCCAAACTAGGGGCATTAAAGAAAAAAAGTCAAAAGAATTTATAGAAAAGAATGATAAAACAAGAGAATATTAGACTAGGGGCATTTTGGAAAGTTGAGCCTTATATCTTTTCTTTCTAAACCATATCCTAAGCCCACCTATTATGTGAAGATTTTTTGTGAAAATTCATTATTTCATGTGGTGAAATTTATCATTTTATGTGAAAATTCGTGATCTCATTTTCCTAAGCATCGAAGGTATCTAAATTGGTACGAATGTTGTCGAAAGCTTTTGATTTTATCCTAGAGTCACATTTTCCAATCTGAGTGAAGTTTTTATGTGTAGGTTAAATGTCAAGGGTAATTTGGTCATTTAGTCATTTTGTACGATTTTCTATGAAAGGCTTCATTTAGTTCCAATGTGATTATTTCTATTTTCTAGAGTCCCATTTTCCTAGTATTGTAAAATGGTACTTCTAGGATGATTCTTACTTGTTTAAGTATTGTCTTGATCAAATTATCAGGAGATGTGTCCCAGACAGTCATCACGCTCAACTTATGTTCTTCTAATATAGTCACGCATGTGGTGGCCATTTTAGTGGAAAGAAAGCTACTATAAAATTTTGTGAAGTGATTTTTACTGGCCAACTATCTTCGGTGATGTGCATGACTATTGCAAAATGTGTGATAGGTGTCAACGCTTAGGAAATATCTCGCGCCGAAATGAGATGCCCTTACAACCCATCCTTATAATTAAAATCTTTGATTTTTGATGCATTGATTTCATTGGCCTATTCCCTATGTCACACGGATATCTTTATATCATCATCGTAGTTGATTATGTTTTCAAATGGGCCGAAATTATTGCTTGCAAGAGGGGTGACCATAAGGTGAAAGTCACATTTCTCAAGGAAATCATATTCGCATGTTATAGTTCACCCCAAGCTATCATTAGTGATGGGGGAAAGCATTTTTGCAATTATATTTTTGAATCTGTAATGCAAAATATGGAATAACTCATAAAGTTTTTATCCCTTATCATCAACAAATGAGTGGACAAATAAAAATCTCTAATCGAGAGAAAAGACAATTTTAGAAAAAACTATCAACACCCCTTATACAGATTGGTCCTTATGACTCATAGATGCCCTATGGGCATATTGCACAGATTGCAAGACACCCATAGGAATGTCTTCCTACAAGTTCATCTTTGGAAAAACTTATCATTTGCTAGTCAAGTTGGAACATTGAGCATATTAGACTATTAAACACCTAAACTTTAGCCTCAGTAAGGCGAAGGAGAACAGGAAACTCCAACTCAATGAGCTGGATGAAATTAGGAATGATGCCTACTATTGTGTTGGGAAATATAAGGACAAAATAAAAATAGTGCACTATGAGCTCATCTTGAGAAAAGAAGTCCAACCAAAGCAGAAGGTTCTACTCTACGAGATCAGGTTATATCTTTTTCTTAAAAAATTGAAAACTAGATGGTCAAGCCTGTACATAGTCTATTTTGTGCACCAACATGGTTCCATAGAAGTAGAAAACCCTAAGGATGGGTCAATGAACAAAAACTAAGGTCGTACCTAGAATATTCCATTCTAGAAAGTGAAAAGGTCCAACTCAAAGATCTTGTTAATTAGGATTAGAACTGTCATTTTTCTGAGTGAAGATGTTAGACTTAGTACTTTTGGGAGGCAACCCATAGTTTTAGAATATTTAGGCAACCAATGATATTTTTTCGAATACAGTAGTGTTTATTTTCTAATGAAAAATGGAATTCAATATTTTAACTTTTTTCAAATCATTCCTATATTAGAACTACATCAAATCAGTTTTTTTCACCCTTTTTTACTTATCTTTTAGTTATTTTCAGTTCTACATTTCATACATTTATTCTAGAAATGATAATATTGAGGACAATATTCAATTTAGGTTTGGGAGTATCGGTTGGTTAACCAAATATTTTTTAAAGTTATTTTACAACAACAACAAAAATATATATATATATATATATATATATATATATATAAAGAAAAAAATGGTATTTGTTTTTCAAAATAAAGCATGAGTAGATATTTTTAGGCATTTTATTAAAATTATAAAATTTAGAATTTCAATAATGAGTCTTGAAATTTGAGTCATTGCATTATCGTTCACTTAGTAGATCTAAAAAATAATTACATCTCTAAAAAATCTACTACATATTTGACTAGTTATGAGAATCTTAGAGAGCAATCTTAGGATTAGACTAGATACCTTGAAAAGGCTACCTACTTCAAAAAATAAAAGAAAAAAAATGTGTCAAAAAGAAAATAAGAAAAAAAAAAGGTTTGAAGTATGGAATATAAAATGTAGTGAAAAGACCCAAAAGAAACAAAAGTCAATAAAAGATCCCAATATGACCAAGTTATCTATATTTTAGTAGGGTGAAAGTTGCCAAAGGTAAAAACGTGAGTAAACTAAAATATCAAAAATAAATCCTTTTAGAGGTATTAAAGTGACATCTATACCTCTTTCAACCTTAGATGAGATGCTGAGTTGGAATTACATTTTAGTTTAAGTTGACCATTTTAGTAAATTGAATCTTACTTACTTTATAAAGCTAAACCTTGGAGTCCTAGTCAGATTTTTATTATGCATTCATAGTCATAGTATTTCTAGAATTCTTCTAATGGATTTGATAAAATCTTAGGCTCTGTTGAAAAGTAAATTATTGATTTTCTAGTAAATTTAAGTTTAGTTTAATGCCTTCATATGTTAACTTAACAAAATTTTGATACAAAATACCATGTGTTGAATTTTGTGGGTATATTCACTACAAACTCTTCCATTAGGAATAACATATGGGTTTAAGGGTTTGTTGCATTCACTACATACAGTCGAGAGGTTTATAAAAGTAACATTATTTTTATTATTATTTTTTTCTCGGGACTAGAAAAATCTAGGTTTGGGGCGTGTTAAATATCTAAAAATATTTATTTTTCCATTATTTTATAGAGCATTTAACCTTATTTTCTAACCTAAGAGTTACGATTTCTTCATAAATCAACATAATAGTTAATTTATTATAAGTTACATTTTACTGACTAAATTACATATATTTTCATGAATTTCAAGGATTTAATTATATATCCAGTTCTTACAAGCAAAATAGATGAGAATTGAAGAATCAAATAGTACAAAAAGACCAAAATCAAAGTAAAGGTAAAAAAAACACATAAAAAATTAGAGATTCCAAGTCTATCACATTTCATTATTTTGGACGTAATGTTTTATTCAATTATCATAATAGAGCAAGGTCGGGGGGTTATAATGTTAATTCAGATGAAAAAATAACGAAAACGTGTTGCCAAAGTAACCCTGATTTTTATCTATAAAAAGACTTTATCTCTTTAGTTTTTTGCTCTCTCTCTTTTCAATTATTGATCTTTATCTCCTTTCATCTCTTAATATTTTTTTCTTCTCTTTTCATATTTTTAAGTTTTAACTTATTTTTCTACTATTAGATGACGTCAATAAAAGAAACATTGTTTAAGTTAATTAAAGACATCAATAAAAGTTAAGTATGATTTTGATTTTATGTTATTTATTGATTTCTGAAATGAATCTCAACTAATCTCCCAATCTAAGGAGATTGATGAAGTCAATATTATTATTTATTTTTAATTTATACTTTTAATTTTTTATATTTATATTATTAAAATAGATTTTTCTACCAAAATTTATTTCTTTGGTATTCTCGATTTATTTCTCCTTATCCTTTATCTCAACGTGATTTGTACCTATAGGGTACAACCCATTATATTCGATGGTCAATGTGATGTTAAATCATTGGACGATAAAACTATCAAAGAAAAAGAAGTTTTAAAAAAATTTAGATTTTTAATTATTTGGTTCATTATTGTTAAATCCTTTAAATCAATAATCTTTGCCGACTTCTTGATTTGAGTTAACAAAAAAGAACTTGAAAATAAATTTATTATCCTGGGTAGATTCATTTTCCTTAAATGTTTTTCAATTCAATTTTTTTTAGTTAATTTAATTAGTTTTTAGTTTACTTTTCAAAATCATTTTGATTTCTAAAATCTGGAATATTAGTCTCCCAATTCTCAGTTAAATAACCCTACTTGCCAATCTAAAATAGGTATAAAATTTTTAATTTTTAATTTTGTTATTTTCCTTTTTAGAGACATCTTTACATGACGAACATACCCCCCTTCACTTACAATTACAATAATTCCCAATAAATCAATTAAGAAAAATGTTAACCAACCCCGAGTACATACCAAATATTTAAGTACACTTTTACCCCCATAACACCTACACTTACTAGGAGAACTCCACAATGACTACTACTATTGTACAAATTCAACATCATACACGTCACTCAGAAATCTATTTAGGGCAAAGCTATTGCGGAATAGTTAGTTGATCATCCTGTAACAAAAGGTATTACGCCTGCCGATCAATTCTTAAATGATGATATTTTGAACGTTGAAGACGAATCACCAAATCGGATATAGAAGTTGTACTATAATAGAGCTGAAAATTAGAATGGGTATTGAATCGAAGTAGTCATATTCTCATTAGAAGAGTTTCACATTCTGATCGATATCAAGTTGGGATTCTCAAACATTTAGAATGCAACTGAGTATGAAGCATGCATCGTTGGCCTTGAAGCAGTATTAGATCTGGGTATTACAAAAATTGAAGTATTTGAAAATTTTGTTTTGGTTATAAATCAATCATTGGAAAAGTGGAAAACTCAGGATGAAAAGTTAAAGTCGTATCATGAGTACCTAGTAAACTTAGTGAGGAAGTTCATAGCTAGAGAATCTTAACATTTGTTAAAGGAAGATAACAGATTCATAGATGCCTTCGTTATTCTCTCGCCAATGATATATTTAGCTTCGGGTATGATATTAAGACCTATTACCATTGAGGTCAAAGACAAATTGGCTTATTGTCATCAAGTTGACCTCGTTGTTCGACTCCCTGATGGGAAGTCATGATAAATATACATACAAAAGATGTTAAAAAGCCAAGAGTTCCCAGATAAAGAATAAAAAAAAGAATGACTGGCTCTTCAAAAGCTTACATCTAAGTTTATCTTGTGCACAGGAAATTTGTATAAGATATCCTATGATGGAATTCACTTCTTGTGTTTTAATGAAGACCAAGCAAAATAGATAATGGTAGAGTTAAATTTAGGGGATGCAGACCCCCATATGAGCAGAAAAATGTTAGCCAAGAAGATTATGCAATAAGGGTACTATTAGCCAACTATCGAGATTGACTATCATCACATGGTCAAGACCTACCATAAAGGTGTATACACTCTAATCTCATACATGTGCCTTGATCACAGTTAGTGGGTCTGACGTCGCACTGACCATTCTTTATTTAGGGGATGAACATAATTTGGAAGGTCACACTGAAGGCAACCAACATGTTTGAATACATTTTATTTTTCATAGATTATTTCACTAAGTGGATAGAGGCCACTTCTTACATTGTTCTCAACACTGTTCATTTTGCAACGTTCATTCAAGCAAATATCACCAATCGACATGGTGTACCTTCTGAGTTAATTTGTGACATCAATTCTCATACTTCAAGGCTAGGGTTATAATTTTGTGTTCAAAATTCAAAAACAAGCATTATAAGTCATTTTCATATCATCCTTAAATAAACGAAATAGTTGAAATAGAAAACACAAACCTCAAGACTATCACCAAAAATGTGTGTCAAACACACCAAGATTGGTATGAGAAATTACTATAGATGCTTGATTTTTTATTTTCAAAAATCACCACTACAAATGTTTGGAGTCGCCACCATTCCTTTTTATAAAAGGATGTGAATGGTCACCCGAGGTGTATTTTTAGAAAAAAATGTTGTTTTAGTGTTTAGTGACTCTTGTACAAATAAAACACTGATCCACCTAAGATCTAGTTAAACGGTTTGATTAAAAAAAAGAAAATGTGTTAAGCACCCCTTTCTTTCCACCAATTGGTGGTAACCTCAAAAATAAATCAGTCGTTTTGAAACAAATAAAATAAAAGAGTTGCATGATTAGTGATTTGTACCATAAGAAGGAGATGATCCTTATAGAATTTAGCCTTGGAAACAATTTTTTTTTTTGAAAAAAGTGTTGGCTAATGGTTGTGGGTCCATTCTCATGGATTCAGAAGGACCCAAATATCGATTGCCTTAAAACGAGTTGAAGGGTTTAAAATAATTTTCTTTTGAAAATGGTTACAATCCTTATACTTTCAACCAAACCAAAGTCCGATCTACCGGAGATAAAGGAGGGGGAACATTACATCTTAGGAGTATTTCTATAAAAAAAAATTAAAGAAGGGAGAGGGGAAGTAGAAGAGGAAAATGGATAAGGAAAAGAGAGAGAAGTGCAATATTTTCTCTAACCCACTTTGAGGCCTTGGCTTCTTCTTTCTTTATTTCCTTTATTTCTTCTTCTTCTTTTCTTATTTTCCTTCTTGACTCTTTATGACTTATGAAATATATTCTTTAAAGTGAAAAAATAATGAGAGAAGATATGAGTTGAATAGAAAAAAGTTGAGGGATTTTTTTTAGACTTTGACTTAGTGTTGGTACCCTTTTCTAGAAGGTGATAGGGGGAATTTATAGGTGTTGAAAGTTACTTTTGAAGGTAGGAAGGGGTGAAAAGATAGAAAAATAGAGAATGACATGAGGTTGAAGAGTGAGTGGTGTGAAATTTAGAGTTGAGATGAGGGTATTTGTGGAATAAGAGGTAGGTAGATATTTTTTTATCTAGATGGATTGGATCCTCCCCAATTAATTTAGGTTGAGTGTTTGGTGAGGTGAAATGATATAGTGATTGGTTAAAATAATGAGATTGAGTGTTATGTGTGATGAGGGGCTATGGTGTTTGGTTAAGAGAATGGGTTATGTCATGAGTTAGGTGATTTGGTCTTGAGAAGGTGAAGTGATATGGTGACAAGTGTCCAAAAGGTGTGGAGATAGAATATTTAAGTGAGTTGATTGGGAAGAAGGGGTATGGGGTGAGAACGGGTTTAAGGTGAATGATGAAATAAATATATGGGTTGTGTATAGGTTGTAATGTGGGTTGGTAGTTTTGTTAAAGAAAGTTGACAGGTTAGGTTTAATGTGTAGAGTGTGAAAGGTGATTTTGTTAGAGAAAAGTGATGGGTTAGGTTAGGCAGAATAACTTTTGAGAAGTGGGTTGTAATGTGGACAAGTGTCCCATTTGATGATTAAATATTGATTGGTTGATGTGGATAATGGTTTGTTGGTGATAGTTTGTAGATTAGGGTTATGGATATGGGTGTGGGCTTTGTTGTGTTGGGCTTAGAATTTTAAGTTGTTGGGATTGGTTAGGATTTATTTTAGGATAGGGTTTTGAGGGTAAGTGAGTTTCAAGATTTAGGTGGTATGGAGTTAGGATTATGTTGAGTTTGATAAGGTGAGAAATGATTTTTGGGGAATTGAGGGTTGGTGGGCTTTAAGTGGGCTTGGGGTATTTTAGGATTCAATAATGGAGCGATGAGAGATGGAAGATGTGAAGGGTATATAAAACATTATTCCAAGTCCATGAGACCTTTAAGAGTCTTAAGAACATTCGAATTGATCAAGATGCCACCTTTTGATGATTTGGGCTTTTTAGGCCCGTTAGCAGATTTTATTAGAAAAGTCAATTTTTTTATCCTTTTGAGTGGGGGCCCGTTCAAATTGGGGTTTCTACAGCTGCCTTTCTTTGTAAGATTTGCGTGTAAAGAACTACAAAGAATATACTTAACCCCTGTTTGTACAGGCCCGAAAGCTTTGTTAAAAATACAATTTCAAAATGTCAAGTGAATTGAAGTTTTTTTTTGTTGTAAAAGTGGCTACCCAAGCACTGGGTCCGACATGGTTGGCCTTGAAATTCCTTGATCTCGTAGCACGGAGCTCGTTCGAGATCTCAGATTTGATGATGAATTTTGAAATTTTTGTGTTTTTTGTTGTGTTTCAACAAATTAGGATTGAATGTAACTCAAAAAAGGTTTTTTTGTATTTTTGTACTTTTATTTATTTTTTATATTTTTAAACAAGATACGTTCAAATAATAAAAACTTTTTGGAGGAACTAAGGTGCTTGTGATGATCTTTTGACAGGTCTACACAGAAAAATCTTTCAAACTTATCGTAACACTCTTTGATTGCAGTGGTTGAAGAAAAGAAAACATGATCCTCTCGAGCTTTGAGTCTAACAGGGATGGAATCTGCTATAAATAAGACAGCCTCCTAGGCTAGAAGTTTGACAAGGATTGAACTGATTATGAAAAGTGAAGATGAGATTTGCAATTGAAGTATCTTTCAACAAAAATGATTTTAATATCTTTTACTTTAAATGAACAACATATGAAATCTAAGGAAGATCAAGATTTTTTTTCGTAATTTTTTTTTTTTTTATTTTTAAAAAGATTGAGAATATCATATAGTTTATACTCATACAACAAGGAACAACATGTAGTTTAGACTCTTATTGAGCAATATCAGGTAGTTTAAACTCGTAATAGGGAGCATCATACAGTTTAGGCTCTTGTTGAAAAGTAGCATGTAATTTTGGCTCTTGCTAAGGAGCAAAAAATAGTTTTAAGCTCTTATTGATGATCAACAAGTAGTTTTAAGCTCTTACTGAGGAGCAAAATACAGTTTAAGCTCTGACAAAGGAGCAATAAGAAGTTTAAGCTCTTACAAATGAGTAATAAGCAGTTTTAAACTCTTACTAAGGAGCAAAATGCAATTTAAGTTCTTACAAAGGAGCAACATGTAATTTAGACTCTTATTGAGGAGTACCAAATGGTGGAGGCTTGTACTGGGGAGCATCATATAGTTTAGGCTCTTGTTGAGGAGTAACATGCAATTTAGGCTCTTATTAAGGAGAAATATATAGTTTTAGGCTTTTACTGATAAGCAACAAGCAGTTTTAGGCTCTTATTGATGAGCAAAATGCAATTTAAGTTCTTATAAAAGAGTAATAAGTAGTTTTAGTCTCTTACTAAAGAGCAAAATGCAGTTTAGACTCTTGCAAATGAGCAACAAGCAGTTTTAGGCTCTTATTGAAGAGCGATATGTAATTTAGGCTTTTACTGAAAAACGATATGTAGTTTAGGATTTTTGCTTAGAAGCTGTAGACACCCCATTTTTGCACTCGCCTGATTAATCAACTCATCAACCCGATCGTAACGGTTCTCAATGATGGATGATTATTCCAATGCACTATTTTGTTACTAGATGTGTTTCAGAAATTCAGATGAGGTATCTCAAATTAACAAAACTGTAGAAACCACGTTACGTTAGGAAAATATAACCACAAAAGCTTAAAAATCATCATTTTTCAGACAACAAGAACCTTCATGATAAAAATCACAAAAAAATGACTAAATTATCAAAATACCCCTAACTTTAAAACATCCCTAGAGCCTACGTTACGCTTAGAAAAAGTCATTAAAATACATAAAACAACAAATCGAAATCAAATAAATCATTTCGCCAATTTTCACAAAATTTGATAAAATTACGAAAATACCCCTCATAAAGTTCACGACCATTTCGCACGAAAAATTTCATAAATGATACAAACCAATATTTCAATTGAATTCCTTATGAAAAACCGATTCTAAAACATCCTAGAACATCAAAAACTGACTTGAAACACAAAGAGTCCTCTCCGAGGGCAAAACGGTAATTTTATAATTTTTATAATTAAAAATTTTAAAATTTATAAATAAAATATTAAATAATTAAAGTGAAATATTAATAAAATTAATTTAAAATTTTGAACCAAAAAAATCGATCAATCAGGCTCTTAGGCAAAATTGTTGATGGTTGCCAAGATATTTATTCAAGGACCCCTCTATTTGGGAGTCCAAGGAATTAAAGATATAATAGAAGGGGGTTCTCCAAAAAATTAAAGTCAATCAAGTAAAACTAAAGTCAAGATATTAAAGTCAATCAAGTAAGACTAAAGTCAAAATCTTAAAAGTCAATCAAATAAGACCAAAAGTCAAAATCCTAATAGAGTTCTAATTAAATATTAATTCTATTTAAAAATCCTAATTAAATAATTACTCTATTCTAACTAAAATATAACTCTACCTAAAACAATTCTAATTAAAATATAACTCTAAGTAAAAGAATTATAATTAAATACTAATTCTATCTAAACAAACACTTAAAAAATCTATAAATAGGGGTCCCTACACCCTATTTTCGTATCCAAGAAAAAATCCTAAGAGAAGTAGGTCAAAAAACTTCCCTAGCCTCCCATAAACCCTAATTTTGAAGCCCTAACTCCTTACCTAACACCCCTACCTCAATTTTAGCTTTAAAAATACCTAGAAGCCCTTCAAAAACACCCAAAAATCCATAAAATTTTTTGAAGAATCCAGATCTAAGAAAGAGATATCTTGCCTCGGAGATCAGAAATCAGATCCGAAGACAGAACGAAGCAAGGAGTACTGTACAAGGAGCGGTTCTATTAGATCTGAGGGAACAAAACCGTTGTGTTTAAAAAAGTAAATTATTCTATTTTTTTATCTAGGTTTTTTTATTTTAGCAATGTAATTCTATTTGGGAATAAGTAGAGACCGGCATTTGCCGGGCGGGGTTGGTGCCTAATACCTTCCAACCCCGTAACATGATCCCCGGACTCAGTATATTCTAGTAGATTAGTTGATTTATCCATTTTGAGTCAATGATCGGTTCCTAGACCGTAATAACTAGGTGGCGACTCCCAAACCTCAAAGGGCAAAAGTAGATCCGCGCACCCCGTTGATCGAGGGTGCTTTCAGTGGCGAGTCCACTGGGGACTATTGAGGATCAGACTTGAAAAATCCCAAGTATGGGAGCATTGCTAGGATGACTTAGTTTTTTTATTATTATTTAGTTCAATTTATTTTATTTATTTATTTATTTATTTTTGTAGCTTGATTGTGAATGATCTTGGGTATTGTATTTTTGTCCAATTAAGGGTAACTTTTTGATAACCCCTAAATAATGAAAGATTCAAATTGACATATGAAAAGGATTGAATGATGAAGGTTGGGATAGCAATGTTAAAATATTTTTACAAAATATTCTAGTGAGAATTAACTTTGGAAACCTATTAATAAAACTTAGATCTCATCGAGTAGATTAATTTAGAACCTAAGTTCACTCAATTTCGTTATCGGGAGCCTTGGATATCATCGATGCAAGTTCGGATTGTATTTTGTAAATCTGAAATTGTTGCTGAAAGAATGTTGGGACAGTAACGTTAAAATATTTTTACAAAAAATTCTAATGGGAATTAAGTCTGGGCACTTATTAATAAAACGTAGACCTCATTGAGTAGATTAATTTAGAACCTGATTTCACTCAATTTCGTTACCGGGAGCCTTAGATATCACCGATGCAAGTTTGGATTGTATTTTGTAAATCTGGAACTATTGCTAGAAGAAGGTTGGGACAGCCACGTTAAAATGTTTTTAGAGAACATTCTAGTGAGAATTAAGTCTGGATACCTTTAATGAAACATAGATCTAAATTAATTTAGAACTTGAGTTCACTCAATTTCGTTACCGGGAGCCTTGGATATGATCAATGCAAGTTCGGATTGTATTTTGTAAATCTAGAATTATTGCTGAAAGAAGGTTGAGACAGCAACATTAAAACGTTTTTACAGAATATTCTAGTCAGAATTAGGTCTGGAAACCTCTTAATAAAACGTAGATCCCATCGAGTATATTAATTTAGAACCTGAATTCACTCGATTTCACTATCGGGAGCCTTAGATATCATCGATGCAAGTTCAGATTGTATTTTCCTAATTCACAGAAAATCCGAATTTATCTAGTGTTAGCACAGTTAATGCTCCTGATTTATTTTGTGAGAGCGAGCTCATTTGGCTCTAGGATCTTTCTCTTTGATTTTCTTTTGGGATGTATTTCTAGTTTTTTTTTATAATTTAAAAAAAAAGGGTTCATCGCTCCTCATCTCAACTATCATTCTATCATCAATGTAACATTTATTGGAATCTCGATTTATTTTGGATCACCTAAAAGTGATCATTTATTGGACCTTAAAATTATAAAAATTATGCCTATTGTAATGTTTGGGTTTGATCAATTATTCTATGCCATGCTCATTAATTGATTTACCATTGATCTTGATCAGATATATAGTTGATGTGTTTATAGGTGATCTTAATGATGTTATTGGATTGGTATTTATTTTGGCTAATATTCATATGGTATCAATGTGTGATGGTATGATCAGGTCCATGGGCTCATTTGTTTGAAAAGGCTCCGGGCACACCCCACCCTTTTATGCACACACCACTAGCACGTTTACTGCTTTGCATGCTTACACGACCCATATAGCTAACGTGGCACTAGTGCGTGGTCCGGTCTCTTTGGAGATGCAACGCCATTTATGAAAATCACAACTCCAGTCATGTACCTTAGGGTATATCAAACTAGAGCATCAGTATCGTCTGATCAGGTGACTCTGAAAGGTATATCGATGCACCCAGGCTAGAGCAACCTGAGCCTTTGACCTATTATGAGCCACACAGTCACATGTCCCGATTGCCAACGTAGTACTAGTACGTGGTCGGTCCCCTCGTGGGATGCCAAACCATTTATGAAAGCTACAACTCTTGACTCGTACCCATAGGTATATCAAAGATGATCTAAGTACATCAATTGCTCTTCTTGGTCAAAATCAGTACTTAAACGAGATCCTGCTCTGATGTACTACGGTACTAGGAGGATAGACTACGTCTATTCTAGAAAAGAGGTGATTTAAGAATGCCTTTGCTCAAGCATCGCGCGCCACCTTGATCTGGGGATTAAACTGACCATTTTTGGCTTCAGAGAAGTGAGTTGAAGTTTTAGATTATCACCTATACGGTATATCAAACCAAATCCCCACGTACCATCTGATTGAGTACGCTCGAGAGGTATATAGGTGTACTTGGACAAAGGTGGCCAGATAAATTGCATTGCACGTAGTAAACCTAGAGTCTAGAAGCCTTCTTATAGGCCACGACTTGAACTGACTATGGGTGTTCTCGGGTTGCTCTATTTAATCCAACCAACAGGTAAGTGGGTGGACTGATCCCGACTGTTCAAACTAAATCCATTATATCGATCTGACCCAATCGGTGAAATGTACCGATCAATTTGAACCAATTAAACCAGTTGGCCCAATTGACAAATGGATCAAACTGAGCAATACCAAATCAGTTGGACTAATTGGTTTCACTTTTAAAGATCCATACCATTTTATATAAAAAAGATTCGATCTTAGGATCAAATTAATTTGTCTGATCAAAGGTTCAATCTCAATCAGGGGTAGACCCGTGTCTAACCTTTCTCACTTTCTTGGTCACCATAAACTTATAGTGCATTTGAAGTCGATATTTCCCACCGGACTTGGGCTATTCTATATCGAAACTTTAATCATGTGGTTAACCTTGGTATACTTCCAATCAGGTGATAATTGGTCTTAAACGTTTTAAACCCCTGTCTATGCCACTTTGGGTCCGTCAAAAGAGTCATCTAGGCAAAGTACTAATGTCAAGTCCAAGAAGGCTACCCTTGCACCATAGTATTATGTCCATCCGCCCATAAGGATTTTCCAGCTTTGTAGATAAGCATCCCTAAGTTTTCTTTTAGTTTCAGTTCAGTTTTCATCAGTTTTTTTCAGTTACTTTAGTCTCTCTTTAATTTTTGAGTTTTAATCGAGTTTGTCAGTTTATGTTTTTTTAATTCTAATAGAATAAAGAAGCTTTTGATTATCATGCGTGCAATAATGATATGAAAATAAAATCTAACATGAGAAATGACTTAAAGCTCACTAACCAAATTTGATAAATATTGGAATTAAAGAGTACACTCAAGAAGTACAAATTGGTGATACGTTATCCTCAGGAGAATATGAGAGAATAGTAAACTTACTTGAGAAATTCAACAATATTCTTGCATGGTCTCATGAGGATATATGGATGGATTACACAAAAACATATATCAAAACATAAAGTCAAGAGTGATTTCAAAGTCAAAGATTATCGGTCAAAAATGATATAGTTGAAAGCATTGACAAAGATGTTAAGACCTACAAGTGGATCTACCATGTTTTCACTCAAAATATGAGAGTTTTCATTCATAAGAGAATAAAAGATTTTCTCAAAGTTTTAGAAGAGTTGAATAGTCAAAAAACTCGATCATACTCGATTTCACAAAAGAAGACTGAAGAATATTCATTGTCCAAAAAAAACATTACTCGACAGAGCCATCAAAATATCAAGTTCCTAAAACTTGACCAAATCAAGTAGTATTTCACCAAAGGAGGCCTTCTTTGGCCGAACTATTTTCCTATTTTACCAAGAAAAAGATAACCTTTCTAATCCTTTGTAGCCTTTAAAAAATTAATAACCTTTTTTTTCTAAACCACACCAACCATCCTTGGGAGGTAAATCAGTATGAACTACGTTTTGACCTGATCTCAAAAGAAAAAGAAATATTTGGGGTACGTAGGCAACTTGAGAAGTTACTTCGGGCCCGGTCATGCAAAAAAAATGTATTCTCTTAAGAAAAGTGTCATCCAAAAGGAAAATCCCCTATTGTAAGGTTCAAAAGAAAAAAATGCCAAACTAGGGGCATTAGAAAAATTGACAGAAAAGAAAAGAATGCCAAACTAGGGGTATTACAAAAAAAAGTCAAAAGAATTTACAGAAAAGAATGACAAAAACAGATAATATTATACTAGGGGCATTTTGGAAAGTCGAACCTTTTACCCTTTCTTTCTAAATCATATCCTAAACCCACCTATTAAGTCCTCCTGAATGCTAATTGACTCGGTTAAGGTGTAGGAAACCAAGAAACTATCGAGTTGAATATTCAAGATCATTGAGAAAAAAGAGAAGCCCGCTAAGTCGAAAACCCAAAATGGCGACTTTGACAAAAGTTAGGGTATAACCATAAATAAAAAAATAAAGAAAGCCTGCTAAGTTGAAAACCTAAAAAGACAACCTAGGAAAAAATTAAGGCATCTTTAGAAAAAGAAAAGACAAAGTCCGCTAGATTGAAAACCTGAAGAGGCGATCTAGGCAAAAATTAGGGCATCATCAAATGGGAGGAAAGGTCCCATCAAGAAGAAAAATTCAGAAGGAAGCTTGTGCATAAATTAGGAAATGCATAACCATTCAAGCCACAACATTCATTTTTCAGCCAAGAGCTCACATCCGACGAAGACAATGTTAAGTAAAAAAAAAAAGAAAAAAATCAAAAGTCGTCTTGAACATTATAAGATCTTCAAGAGTATATTTACTTATTCAAGTGTTCGCTAATGGAAGATGTAGAATCATCAACCACTTTGAAGAGAAAGATCTTCTATTCTAATATTTATTAAGATTTTTTAAGTGTAGCTTAAGCATTTTTCAAAAGAAATTCGTAAGAAAATGATCAATCCCTTATTGCACATATGATAATCTTAAGAGTCTTAAATTTAAGGGAATGTCAGCTCTTCTATCTGTTATATATCAGGGTCCATATTTTCAAGTGTAATCTATTCCATCAATCTCATAGTTAAGTTCCAGTTAAAGCCAACTTTGAAACTAAGGGCATTTTTGAAAGTCATTTAATCCCAAAGTTTTGTTCTTAATCACATGATAAAAAGGAAAATCTTACTTAGAAGTCCGATGAAGTCCAAATGCTAATTATGAATCCAGATGTATGATTAGCCAATAAAGGCCCGATCTTTCAAACTTTGAGCTCGATTTTGAATCATAGAATAAATTAATAGGATTGTTTAAGTTCTTATAAAACTAAGTACGAGAAACATGACTTAATAAGTTCGAGTCCGAGAAACGAGCCTCCAACTTTTTGAATTATAGAATGAGTAGGCTTTTTGAAGTGCCTATAACGAGTTTGAGAAACGAGACTCCAACTTTTTGAATCATAGAATGAGTAGACTTTTTGAAGTGCCTATAAACCTAAGTTTGAGTCTGAGAAACGAGACTCCAACTTTTTGAATTACAGAATGAGTAGGCTTTTTGAAGTGCCTATAAACCTAAGTTTGAGTCCGAGAAATGAGACTCCAACTTTTTGAATCATAGAATGAGTAGGCTTTTTGAAGTGCCTATAAACCTAAGTTCGAGTCCGAGAAATGAGATTCCAATTTTTTGAATCATAGAATTAGTAGGCTTTTTGAAGTGCCTATAAACCTAAGTTCGAGTTCGAGAAACGAGACTCCAACTTTTTGAATCATAGAATCAGTAGGTTTTTTGAAGTGCCTACAAACTTAAGTTTGAGTCCGAGAAGCGAGACTCCAAGGGCCCGTGTGGATACAGGAGTCAGAAGTACTTAGAACATAAGTACTCCCAAGAAGTACTTTTTCAAGTACTATCTGGAGTAGTTCTGATAGAGTTTTGTGTTTGGATGCAGGTTTTGAGAAGTATTTTTGACAGAGTTTTGTGTTTTGATGAGTTGACGAGGGATATATCGAGTAAAATGTAAAATCTTGTGAGGGTATAAATGAAATCACAACTTATATTTGACGGACAAAATTGCTCCGTGCAAAAATAGTTTTGAGAAGTACTGGTCTTGGTACTTCTCTCAGAAGTACTATTTTTACTCTTTTACGGAATTACTTCTCTAAGTGCTTATGTATCCAAACGATTGATATAGTGCTTCTGACTCCCCACAAGAGCCAGAAGCACTTGAAGAAGTCAATCCAAACAGGCCCCAACTTTTTGAATAATAGAATAAATAGATTTTTTTGAAGTGCCTATAAACCTTAGGTCGAGTCCGAGAAATGAGACTCCCATTTTAATAGGATTTTTTAAGTTCTTGTAAACCTTAGCCAAAGTCTGAAAAACGAGACTCCAGCTTTGTTTGAATCATATTGAATTAACAGGATTGTTTAAGTTCTTTAGCCCGAGAAGCGTGGCTACAATAGGTTCAAGTCCGATAAACGAGACTCATACTTTTTCGAACTCTAAAAAAGAATTTCAAATAGGATTTAACGAAGTTCCTATAATATTATGACTCCAATTACCACATTGTTCAATCTTGCCATGATTGCTTTTATTGCATAAGTATATTTCAATTTTGAATCATTATTGTCAGCGAGTGAAGAACTCTAGGACCTGACACATTTTTACTCAGTAAGTATCATACCATTGCACACACGTGCACTTTTGCATTAGTCAAAGAGAATTTTTAAAAATTCGAGGATCTGACATCATCAGTGAGAGTTCAAGATCAAGGACCTGACAAACTTGTTCAGGCAGAGTTTTATCCTCAAGGATCCGAATATCCCGATGAATTGCTAAATCAGACTGTAAAATAAACTATCACTAGTTTTGACATTCGGATATCGTACTATCTACTGAAATAGATTTGCTATCTAGTTTGCTTCAACCCTCTGCCAAAGAGGGGCATTTGTAGACACCCCATTTTTGCATTCGCCTAATTAATCAACTTGTCAACCCGATCGCAACGGTTCCCAATGATAGATGATTATTCCAATGCTCTATTTTGTTACTAAATGCGTTTCAAAATTCGGATGAGGTATCTCAAATTAACAAAACTGTAAAAACCACGCTACGTTAGGAAAATATAACCCCAAAAACTTAGAAATCATCATTTTTCAAACAACAAGGAGCTTCACGATAAAAATCACTAAAAAATGACTAAATTACCAAAATACCCCTAACCTTAAAACATCCCTAGAGCCTACGTTACACTTAGAAAAACCCATTCAAATACATAAAATAACAAATCGAAAACAAATAAATCATTTCACCAATTTTTACAAAATTTGATAAAATTATGAAAATGCCCCTCATACAGTTCACGACCATTTCGCATGAAAAATTTTCATAAATAACACAAACCAATATTTCCATTGAATTTCTTACAAAAAATCGATTCTAAAACATCCTAGAACATAAAAAACCGACTTAAAACACAAAAAGTCCTCTCCGAGGGTAAAACAATAATTTTACAATTTTTATAATTAAAAATTTTGAAATTAATAAATAAAATATTAAATAATTAAATTAAAATATTAATAAAATTAATTTAAAATTTTGAATCAAAAAAATCGATCAATCAGGCTCTTAGGCAAAATTGTTGATGGTTGCCAAGATATTTATTTAAGGAACCCTCCATTTGGGGGTCCAAAGAATTAAAGATATAATAGAGGGGGGTTCTCTAAAAAATTAAAGTCAATCAAGTAAGACTATAGTCAAGATATTAAAGTCAATCAAATAAGACTAAAGTCAAAATTAAAGTCAATCAATTAAGACTAAAGTCAAGATATTAAAGTCAATCAAGTAAGACTAAAGTCAAAATCTTAAAAGTCAATCAAATAAGACCAAAAGTCAAAATCCTAATAGAGTTCTAATTAAATATTAATTTTATTTAACAATCCTAATTAAATAATAACTCTATTCTAACTAAAATATAACATACCTAAAACAATTCTAATTAAAATATAACTCTAACTAAAAGAATTATAATTAAACACTAATTCTATCTAAACAAACACTTAAAAAATCTATAAATAAGGGTCACTACACCCTATTTTCATATCCAAGAAAAAATCCTAAGCGAAGTAGGTCAAAAAGCTTTCCTAGCCTCCCATAAATCTTAATTTTGAAGCCCTAACTCCTTACCTAACACCCCTACCTCAATTTTAGCTCGAAAAACACCTAGAAGCCCTTCAAAAATACCTAAAAATCCATAAACAAATCCGAAGAATCCAAATCTAAGAAATAGATATCTTGTCTCGGAGATCAGAATCAGATCTGGAGATAGAACGAAACGAGGAGTACTGTACAAGGATCGGTTCTATCAGATCTGAGGGAACAAAACCGTTGTGTTCAAAAAGGTAAATTATTCTATTTTTTTAGCTAGGTTTTTTTATTTTAGCAATGTAATTCTATTTGGGAATAAGTAGAACCGACATTTGCCGGGCGGGGTTGGTGCCTAACACTTTCCAACCCCGTAACATGATCCCTGGACTCAGTATATTTTAGTAGATTAGTTGATTTATCCATTTTGAGTTATTGATCGGTTCCTAGACCATAATAACTAGGTGGCGACTCCCAAACCTCAAAGGTCAAAAGCGGATCCGCGTACCCCACGGATCGAGGGCACTTTCAGGAGCAACATGTGAAGAAAGTATTTATGCAAAATAATCTTGATAATTATTGGTTTCGGGTAATTCGATACCTTATTTTTAAGGAATAAATTGAATTTTTCGTCACAGGCCCCAAATATTAATTTACATAATGCATACAGAGAACTCTTTGTTTTTTTTTTTTTAAATCATCCTTTTAATATAAGCAAAATGACCAGATCAAGAATCCGACATTATTGAATACTAACTAGGGTGTATATGTCAAATGGATAGTAGTTTTACTCAATTTTTTTAAGGTCCTTTAGAGTCATCCTCACCATCGAATATTGATAAAAGGATAGAAAATGATTGTATGGTTGATGATAAGATAAATAATTGTGTGATGATTGGTGATTAATGGTAGACTTCAGAATCTATCCGAGATATTGATATATCGATGATTATTCAGACTTCAAACATTTTTAAGGTAGAGATGATTGGTAGATACATATGATATTTCTTTTCCTTTTTTTTCCATTCATGTCCCTAGTGCCAATTACAATTTTCGTAAAATCTAGCTCCATAATTTTTGCGCATCGATGCCCTTTCAAGTTTTCATCGTGCCTATGATATTTGATCTTGTTATGATTTAATTTTTTTACTTATAATTCCTTTGTAGGTTTTCACTATGCCCTTTCAAGTCATGATACATTTCTTGTAAACTCCCTTTAGATAGTTATTCCTTCATCGCCAATGAACATTCGTGGTAGAAGTATTCTTTTCAAACCACTTCTCAATCAGAGAGGACTTAATTTTAGGATGTAATGTGGATATGGTTGAGGTTCACAAAGAAATGGTATAGGCTTGGATATGTAATTTGATAAAATGGATAGGTTGAATCGAGGGACCTCTCATCATTTCAAGATTTGATTTTTCAAGAACATCTTTTGATGTCACTTAATGTTTGTTGACTCAAGAGATAGAAATTTTCCATATTTGAACCCTTGAAGGTGGCTAATCATTTGTTATTGGACTAAAATCTTCTCCTTTCACAAGGGCCGAACTATTTTACTAGACTTTCATTAATTTACTCTTTTTTCAGCATTTTTTTGACGTTCTTATTCATTTTTTGATCATTTTCGATATGCTTCCCAAGGATCCTAGGATCGCTCATTTAGGCTTGCCCTAATTCGGTACATATATTTTTCATTTTCTTTTTCTATAAATCTTGTTAGAAAAATCTCTAAGGAAGAACAAATAAGTACATCGTTGACATAGACTTATTTCTAGCTTGCGAGTTCCATTTGAGAATTGAACATTGAAGTAGAAGTAATTGGTCAAATCAGATTTGATATTTTTTAAATGAAAGCTTTTGATATATGAATAGGATTTTTGATTGTCTTGGGGTTGAGAAATATGGTGAGTACCTTAGTTTAAATAAAAAGTTTTATTATTTTATCATTCACTATTTATACTCATGTGGGCCAAGAGTAATCAAAATGTCACAAAAAGAGTATGACGATAATTTTTAAGTTTTTGTTTCATCTTTAGTCCTCTAATCGAGTCTGATATTTCAAAATTTGACAAGATACTCATGTCATTCATTAATTCCAAATTCTTTATAGTCATGAAGCTCATAATTGAAAGATGTTTTTGAAATATTTTAATTTTTTTATTTTTGAAAATATATATATTTTTTATTTTTTTAAGAAGGTAATAATATTTTTTTGTCTTTTTTTTTTAATGGACCCTTAAATTAATATTTTTCCTAAGGATGAAGGTCCGATAAATATTCCTAGGAAGGGAATGCAATCCTTTTTGTCTATTTTTTTTAAAGATGGACATTCTAAATTAATCCTTTCTTGAGGACGAATATCCAATATTTATTCCTAAGAAGGGAATGCGGCCTTTTTTTATAAAAAAAATTGACATTCTAAATTAATACCCTTCATGAGGACGAATGTCCGTTAAATATTCCCAAAAAGGGCATGCAACCCTCTTTTTTTTTTTTTTAAAATTTATTTTTGTATTTTTTTACCTACTGCCTTTGTTTGAGTAGATCATCATGCTCATGCCTCCAAGTAGTTTACAAAATCAAATATTAAGTCGTTTAGATCCCATCTTCAACCCGATCTGCCACTTGTACTAAGTTTTACGATGTGACTATAGTGTGTCCCGCCAAGTGAGTCTAAAATGTGTGCCCTAATGTTGAGATAAATGTGGTGTTCATCTCTTGTTCAATCATTGCTAACCTCACTTGTGAAGTTGACTATCACCATTTCTGAGCATACTCATTCACTGTCTCTCTAGGTTTTCATGCCATTTTTCTCATGTCGTTTTGATCCAACCCCACGATTCGTATTGAACCTATAGTTGTGCTAAAACATTTCGGCCAAGTCCTACTAGCCTTTTATGAGTATATGGTCTAATCCCAAGAACCATTTGAGGGTTGGCCCCGTCAGGCTTAACTATACCAGTAATTTGTCATCCTCCCCATATTAGTCCATTGACCCGCAGTATAATTTCATGTGCGACAGAGGATACCCTACCTTGTTGTATTTTTTGAATTTTGGGTACTTGAATTTGGTTGGTAATGGTGCATTGGGATAAAAATATAGGTCATTAAACTAAGTCCCACCCAAAGTTTGATGCCCTTGATTCTCCTCATTTCTTCTTGGAGAGACTCAATATGTTGGGCCATCTTCTCATCTATCATGTTTTTGGCATCCGTGACTTTGTAATTACATTCGTCATTGTTAATGATCACGGAAGGTGATTGATTTTATCGAATGTAAAGTGTGGGTCCTTGATATCCCATAATTATGGGGGGAAAAGTGATTTGTTGCCCTTGTGGCGGTTGCTCTAGGGGATTATGATTTGATCCTGATGCTTGGTATGGTGCTGTTTGGGCCTATATGAAATTGGCATTGTGGCGACACTTAGCATTTTCTCTTACCGTTTCATGGTCTTCAACAATGTTGTAATCCTTACATCGATGTATGTTACTTTGACTACTACAAGTTGTGGTGTTTCAAAGGTACTCATGGTGGCTGAAGATCAGAAGAAATACAAGGGCTCCTCTAGTTGTTTATAGTTATTTCGTTATGCCACCTGTGAGTACAAAAAACTAAGTAATAATATACTATTTACAAAAAGGTAAGATGCATGACGTTTTATTAGGTCGAGTTAAGTTATCTATTTTAAAGTGAATTTAAAAAAAAGGGGTTTTTTAGAGTGGAACCGGCATCAACACGAAGTTGGATTACGTGCTCTTAAGAAAGCAGGTTACATCAATATTGGGCTAGCATCGATAGGGAATCGGTATCAACACGGAGTTGGGTTTCATATTTTTAAAAATGATTACATCAGCACGGAGTTGGCATCAGCACAAAATTGGATTGTGTACTCTTGATAACGTGGGTTACATAAACACAGGGTTGGCCTCACCAAGAAGTTGGCATCAACACGGAATTAAGTTGCATATTTTTTAAAATGATTACATCAGCACGAAGTTCTCATCAACATGGAGTTGGCATCAGCACGGAGTTGGATTGTTGCTCTTGATAGAGCAGGTTACATCAACACGGGGCTAGCATAGGCATGATGCCAGCATCAGCGCAGAGTTGGGTTGCGTATTTTTTTAAATGATTA
Organism: Akebia trifoliata; assembly: GCF_017979445.1. Classification (NCBI taxonomy): domain Eukaryota; kingdom Viridiplantae; phylum Streptophyta; class Magnoliopsida; order Ranunculales; family Lardizabalaceae; genus Akebia; species Akebia trifoliata. The sequence continues at coordinate 13,821,224 of NC_141390.1, forward strand.
CATCAGTATAGAGTTTGCAATAATACATAGTTGACATCAGCACGGAGCTGGATTGTGTGTTCTTGATAGAGCAGGTTACATCAACACAAGGCTAGCATTAGAACGGAACCAGTATCAATGCAGAACTGGGTTACGTGTTTGTTTAAGATGGTTACATCAGCACGGAGCTGGAATCAACCCAATTTTGGTATTCGAAAATTGGATTACATCAACATGGAGTTGGCATCAACATAAAGTTGGCATCAGCACAGAGCTAGATTGCATGCTCTTGATAAAGTAGGTTACATCAGCATAGGGCTAGCAACGATGCGGAGCTAGTATCAACGTGGAACTAAGTTACATGTTTTTTTTAAGATGGTTAAATCAACATGGAGCTAGCATCAACATAGTGTTAGTATTTGGAAATTGGATTACATTAGCATGGGGCTAGCATCAACACGGAGTTGGTATCATTTGAAAAAGAGATTACATCATCAATATGGAGTTCAAAAAAACATTTTGTAAAATAGATTATTGTGAACGAATCAAGTTGAAAAAATACATTTTTTTAGCCTCCAATCCAGCTATCTGAAATCAAGATCGGCTAGTCAAATCCCCAAGGAAGAAGTGGCGCACAATGATTTAGCACTCTTAAGTCACCTTATTTCCTTGAATAAACGTAGTCTATTCCCTTTATATCAACAAGGTAAGATCATTATTAGGCATCGACTTTGATCAAGAAGTGCAATTAGAGCTTTAAATCTTTTTTTTGTTTGAAAATATATTTTATTGGAAAATAATTGAATTCATTTGAGTTGATCGATTAGTTGTCGACCTTGTTGGATCATATATGGATCATAGACATGGTTCCGATCAAAATTAGAAGAGGGACTCGGCTAGGGTCGGATTTGGATTATGGATCCGATTTATGTTGAATTTGAATTGTAAACCTGATTTGGGTTGGGTTTGGATTGTGGACCCAATTCGGGTCAACTTTGGATTATTGACCTGATCTGAAATGGATACGGGTCGTAGACCTAGTTCAAAATAGATATGAGTTGTGGACTCGGTTAGAAATGGATACGGGTTATGAACTTTATTCGAATTGGATATGGGTTGTGGACCCAATTTGGATTGGATATAAGTCATGGACCCGGTTCAAAATGAATACAGGTCGATGACCCAGTTTGGACTAGATACGTGTCACAGATCTAGTTCGTAATGGATACGAGTCGTGGACTTAGATTTGAAATAGTCATAGACCCAATTTGGATTGGATATGGTTGTGGACCCAATTTGGATTAGATACGAGTTATGGATCTAGTTTGAAACCAATATAGGTCATATGCTTGATTTGAGTTGATCCTCGATAATGGATGATAGTAGATTTGATTGTGATCGTAGTCAATAGTACACTACGTTGGGTTGGGATCAACTTTGATCGATAGAGAATAGGTGGACTCAATTTAGATTATACATGGACACTTAGGAGAGCCGAAATCCAATTTACAATGGTGACGAGTGGTGAGTCCTAAACTTAATGATAAAAACTATCTATTTAAGTATTTTTAGGTCTTAAAATTCAAAACAAAAATAAAACCTAAGAGAAAAGTTGTTAAGACTGATATAAGAGACGAAATGAGAAAAAAAATTGAAGTCCATATTTCAAGTACATACCAAGGTATTTTATACTTGTCTGTGCTTTAAACACAGACCAGTATGATCATTTTCGCAAAAAAAAACAAAAATTAAGTTTGTTGGTCTAAACTTAAGGCATATTGCATCTGGTTTTTGGCATGAGCCAAGAAGAAAATACATTTGTCTTGTTTTTCCTTTTTATGATATGCACAACAACAAAAATAAGATTTTTCGCTCTTACCTAGGGGAATAAGTAAAGGAAAAAACACACCTAGGACTACACAACTTGCCTTTGTGGGCTTACATCTTGGGCTTCAAGGTCCAAAAGCAACTAAATAAATACAACTAGGCTTTGGGAGTCGATACGTTATTAAGAACTTGTGTTCTAAATCATCTAATCGGACATATGCATGCGGCTAATAGGTGGATTCACGGTTACCAGATCTTCAAATTTGGATGCATACTGGAGTACACACGTCGTAAGTTGGTGATCGGACTTGATGTGATCATCCCCAACACTTGAAATTGCTATCTCAAGCCGTAGAACTACTAGGCATCGAGGCTTGATACTTTTAAAAGTGGGGTGGTTTGTGCAATAGGTTATGCTCGCAAGTGCTTGTGGATGTTATCATTTTTTTTTCGGCCCCCTTACAAGTATGTAATGAAAGAAAAAAGTAAATAAATATTACAACATTTCATATGTAAACAAAAAAAACACAAACAACAAACAACTTTAGCAAACAAAATAAAATTATTTTTTTATTTTTTCTCCCAAAATGATCGAGTTGACCTACTCTCCATAGTGGAGTCACCAACTATAGATGCGTGATTTTCGATTTTCAAAGATCACTACTACAATGGTTTGGAATCATTTACCATTCTTTTTTGTAAAAGGATGCTAATGGTCACCTGAGGTGTATCTTTAGAAAAAATGTCGTTTTGGCATTTTGTGAATCTCATACGAATAAAATACTGATCCACCTAAGATCTAAATAATTGATTCGAATATAAAAATGGGAAGGTGTTAAGCATCCCTTTCTCTCTACTAATTGGTGGTAACCTCAAAAATAAATTGGTCATTTTGAAACAAATAAAACAAAAAAACTTGCATGATTAGCGATTTGTACCCTAAAAGGGGATTTATTATTGACTTGGATTATAGGGATCATCTCATTAAAGGAGATGATCCTTATAGAATTTAGCCTTGGGAACAACATATATTTTGTTTATAAAATGTATTAGCTAATGGTTGTAAGTCCATTCTCATGGGTTGAGAAGGACCCAAATATCGATTGTCTCAAAATGAGTTGAAGGATTTAAAATAATTTTATTTTGAAGGTGGTTACAACCGCTATACTTTCAACCGAATCGATGTTCAATCTACCGAAGATAGGGGAGGAGGAGCATCACTTCTTAGGAGTCTTTCTAAAAGAAAAATTAAAGAAGTGAGAAGGGAGAGAGAGGAGGGAAATTGAGAGGAGAGAGAGGAGGGGAGTACAATGTTTCCTTTAACCCACTTTGAGGCCTTAGCTTCTTATTTTCTTTCCTTCTTTCTTTTTCTTCTCTTATTTTCCTTCTTGAGTCCTTAGTGAATTATGAAATATATTCCTTAAAGTGAAAAAATAATGAGAGAAGATATGGGTTGAGTATAAGAGAATTGAGGGATTTTTTTTAGACTTGGTGCTGGTGCCTATTTTTAGGAGGTGAGGTATTTATAGGTGTTGAAGGTTACATTTGAGGGTAGGATGGGCTGAAAAGGTAGAAAAGTAGAGAATGTCATGAGATTGGAGAGTGAGAGGTGTGAAATTTAGAGTTGAGATGAGGGTATTTATGGAATGGGAGGTAGGTGGATAGTTTTTTATCCAAATGGATTGAATCCTCCTTAACCCATTTAAGTTGAGTGTTTGGTGAGGTGAAATAATGTAGTATTTGGTTGAAGAAATGGGATTGAGTATTAGGTGTGATGAGGGGGTATGGTGTTTGGTTAAGAGAATGGGTTGTGTAAGGATTAGGTGATTAGGTTTTAGAAAGGTGAAGTGGGATGGTGACAATTGTCCAAAAGGTATGGAAATAGAGTGTTTAGGTGAGTTGATTGGGAGGAAGGGGTGTAGGGATGGCCTATAAGAATGATTTTAAGGTGAATGGTGAGATAAGGTATGGGTTGTGATGTGGGTTGGTAGTTTTGGTAGAAAAAGATGATGGGTTAGGTTTATGACATAGAGTATAGGGGGTAATTTTCTTAGAGAAAAATGATGGGTTAAGTTGTGTAGAATGACTTTCGTGAGGTGAAAACGTCCTCGATCCGCGGGGTGTGCGGATCCACTTTTGACCCTTGAGGATTGGGAGTCGCCACCTAGTTATTATGGTCTAGGAACCAAACTGACTCTAAAACGGATAAAAAACTAATCTACTACAGAAAATCTGAATCCGGGGATCATGTTACGGGGTTGGAAGGTGTTAGGCACCAACCCCGCCCAGCCAATGCCGGTCTCTACTTATCCCAAGTAAGACTACATTGCTAATGACCAAAATCTAGATAAAAAAATAGAAAAATATTACCTTTGATATGCAAAGGTTCTATTCCCTCAGATCTGGTGAAACTGCTCCTTGTACCGTATTCTTTGCTTTGTTCTGTCTCCGGATCTGATTTCTGATCTCCGAGGCAAGGTATCTCCTTCTTGGATCTGGATGCTTTGAATTTATTGTAGATTTTTGGGGTGTTTTTGAAAGGCTTCTAGGTGTTTTTTAGGCTAAAATCGAAGTAGGGGTGTTAGGTAAGGAGTTGGGACTCCAAAATTAGGGTTTTGAGGAGGTTGTGGAGGCTTCTTCACATACTTTTTCTAGGATTTTTTCTTTGATACGAAAATAGGGTGTGGAGGCACCTATTTATAAAGTTTTTTAGGAGAATTAGGGTTCATTAGGGTTTCTTTTAGGGTTTCAATTAGGGTTTAGACTTTGGTCTCATGAGATGGACTTAGTCTTTAGGGTTTTAATTTAGGGTTTTAATTTTAGTCTTATGAAATTGACTTGATTAGTTTAGATTAGGGTTTTGATTTAGATTTTTGACTTTTAGTCTTATGAGATTGACTTGATTAGTGTTTTGATTTAGGGTTTTGACTTTAGTCTTATGAGATTAACTTTAATACTTTGACTTTAGTCTTTCTTGGTTGACGTTAATGTTTTGACTTTAGCCTTACTCGACTTTAGTCTTACTTGATTGACTTTAATGTTTCTTTTTACATTTTTTAATGATTTATTTATTAATTTCAAAATTTTTAATTATTAAAGTTGTAAAATTATCGTTTTACCGTCGGAGAGGATTTTTTACGTTTTAAGTCATTTTTCAATGTTTCAAGATGTTTTGAAATCAGTTTTTTGTAAGGAATTCAATGGGAATGTTGGTTTTTGTCATTTATGAAAATTTTTTTGTGAAATGGTCGTGAATTTTATGAGGGGTATTTTCATAATTTTGTCAAATTCTGTGAAAATTGGTGAAATGATTTATTTGGTTTCGATTTGTTGTTTTATGTGTTTGAGTGGATTTTCCTAAGCGTAATGCAGGCTCTAGGGTTGTTTTGATGTTAGGGGTATTTTGGTAATTTGGTCATTTTTAGTGATTTTTATCGTGAAACTTCTTTTTGGTTTGCAAGATGATGATTTCTATATTTTTGGGTCGTATTTTCCTAGCGTAGCGTGGTTTCTAAGTTTTGTCAGTTCGAGATACCTCATCCGGATTTCTGAAACATATCTAGTAACAAAATGAAGCATTGGAATAAACATCCATCATTGGGAATCGTTGCGATCGGATTGACGACTTGATTAATCAGGCGGATGCAAAAATGGGGTGTCTATAGATGCCCCTCTTTGGCAGAGGGTTCAAGCAAACTAGATAGCAAATCTATTTCGATAAATAGTGCGATATCCGAATGCCAAAGCTAGTAACAGTTTATTTTGCAGCCTGATTTAGCAATTCGTCGGGGTGTTCGGATCCTTGAGCGTAAACTCTCCCCGAACTAAAAGGTTGTCAGGTCCTTGAGAGTGAGCTCTCACTGGTAGCGTCAGATCCTTGAATTTTAGAAAATTCTCCTTGACTGATGAACAAATGTGCAAGTGTGTGCACTGTGTGAAAATGAGTAAAATCTGAGTAAAACAAAACTCGAGAAAATTTGAATGAGATTTGAGACAAATCTGAACAAAAGTTGATAAAAAGTTGAATGTTATACTCTTTCTACCCTGGGTGAAAGAGTAATGAACTTATTTTTCTAGGAGTCTTACTCTACCTGTCCAGGGTGAAAGAGTAATGAACTAATTTTTTTGGGAAGTTCTACTCTACCCACTCGAAGTGAAAGAGTAATGAACTAAGTTTTTTGAGAGTCCTACTCTATCTGCCTAGGGTGAAAGAGTAATGAACTAATTTTTTTGGGAAGTTCTACTCTACCTACTCGGAGTGAAAGAGTAATGAACTAAGCTTTTTGGGAGTCCTACTCTACCTGCCCAGGGTGAAAGAGTAATGAACTAATTTTTTTGGGAAGTTCTACTCTACCTACTCGGAGTGAAAGAGTAATGAACTAAGTTTTTTGGGAGTCCTACTCTACCTGCCCAGGGTGAAAAAGTAATGGACTAATTTTTTTGGGAAGTTCTACTCTACCTACTCGAAATGAAAGAGTAATGAACTAAGCTTTTTGGGAGTCCTACTCTACCTACCTAGGGTGAAAGAGTAATGAACTAATTTTTGAGAGAACAAACAGGGGATTAACCTTGCATTTGATTTTTTTTTTTAAATAAAAAGTTGGATTTTATGAAGGTCCGGTAAACAATTTAACTTCTTTGAATCTTAGGAGTTTTCAAAATTGCTATCAAGAGGGTAACCTTTAATTCAAAGTTAACCTTATCCTTTGGGGTTGGAATTGACCAGGTTTTAGAACCAAAATGCCCCTAGTTTGATAGGGAACATTGCACTGGGGATAATTGAATATAATCTGAAAACGAATGCCCCTAGTGTAAGGGGGGAAACTGTACTCTTTAGAAAAAGGAAGTGCCATTGTTATGAAAATTTGAAATCTTTGATTACCGCAAACGCAATAAAGGTTTAACTTTTAATTTTGACTTTTTATATTGAAGATTTTGAGTCAGGCTCAAAGAAATTGGAAAAAAATATTTCTTTCTGAAATTCATCATAGAATTTGTTCTTTCTCCCCGTCGGTTCGCTTAGGGACATGAAACTCTTCAGATCAATCATAGATGAGATACTTGTATCCATTGAGTTTATATTTGATTCAAACTGGGTATTGAAAGTTGATCATTCGGACTTCTGATGTTTTGGCTCAGACTGTCTTTTCAAATTCTCAACTCAATGGAGATTTTCTTTTATTTTTTCGTTGCACTAAGTTTTGCCTAGATTGCCTTTTCAGGTTTTCAATCTAGCGAGCATGCTTTAGCTTTTGCCTAGATCATCTTTTCAGATTTTCGATCTAGCGACCTTTTTTTTCTTTTTTCTTCGCTCTGATTGTTGCCAAAGTTGTCCTTTCAGATTTTTAACCTTGCGAACTTGCCTTAATTTTTGCCTAAATCGTCCTTTTCGGATTTTCAACTTAGCAGGCTTCATCGTTTTTTATCTTTTTCTTCTCCTCTGAATTCTAGAATTACTGTCTAATCATGCTTTGCTACCCTCCTTGACTTTTTCACACGGTACTTAGGAGGACTTTTATAGGTAGGCTTGGGACTAGGCATAAAAAGAAAGGAATTTTGAAGCTCAAAAATCGAAATGCCCCTTGTGTGGCATTTCATTTAAAATTTTTTCTTGAATTGTCTTCCCCATTTTGGATGATATTCCTTTTTCTTTTTAGATTTTTTTTCTTTGTCGCGGAATCTATTCTTTTATTTTGATGTGGTCGGGCCTGAAGTAACTTCTCAGGTTGCCTACGTACCCCAGAATTTTGGGATCAGACCAAAATGTAGTTCAAATCTTCCCTCCCCTAGGTTAGGTGATCAGGCTGAGAAAGAAAAAGGCATAATTTTTCTTTTTGAAAAGGCTGCAAAGGGGTTGAGAAAGGATATATTGAATTGGGTAACAGGAAAATTAATTCGGTTAAAGATGGCCTCCTTAAATGTAGTACCGTTTGATTCGGTCAAGGTTGGTCGGTTCTGGTAATTATATTCCATCATGATCTTGAAGTCTAACAGCTTTTCCTGGTAATATTTTTTTATGATGAACAGATCTCCCCACTTAGGTTTGAACTTCCCTCTGGAGTCAAAAATAAGTGTCTGATTCTCTTTGAGTACTAAATCTCCGACTTGTAAGTGACGGGCCTTGATCTTTTTGTCAAACGCATGGGCGACTTTTCTTTAATAAGCATGCACGTGGTACAAAGCTTTTAGGTTATTTTCTTCAGTCAGGTCCAGTTCTTTGTACTGATGTCGTACTCAGTTTGTTTCTAACAATTGACTTTTCATCAAGTCCTTGATATACGGGATCTCCATTTCAACTGGTGAGACTACTTCCATATCATAAACTAGAGAATAGGGAATGACTCCATTGGAAGACTGTATTGAAATACAATATGCCCCCAGTGTGAATGAAAACTTCTCTGACCATTCCCGGTGCAATCGACACATTTTCACGATGATTATTTTGAGACTTTTATTAGTTATTTACTTCAACCACTCCATTAATCTGAGGACAGTAGGGAGATGATGTCGGATCTTGAACTTTGAATACAAAATAATCCTTGACTTTGAAGTGTGACCCGTTATCAGATATCAATCCCAAAGGTACCCTGTATTGACTTATGATAGCTGTAGTGAGGACAACATTGAAACATTCTGTAACATCTTCTTTGATCTCGTTGGTGTTTTCAGTTCATCGAGCAAGTATCTATTCCATGTTAAACAACACCCAAGCTTGTACCTAGCATACCCTCATATGATCACATGAACAAGTCTTTTGAAATTTCTGAGTAAATTCATTATCCCCTTATGTTCCTCTAGGGATAAGATGGTTTCTATTTGAATCTCTTCAGGAATTATTTTCTGTTTCAAGGTTAAAGACATTTCCTTTCTCCATTAAAGGTTGAGCCCGACTCTTATTTTCTTGTTCAGAAAATAAATTTATCAAATTATTAGTTAATTCGTTAATGCGCTCGAGGTATTCAAAAATTTTCTTTATCCGATCAATTTCAGATGGGGCGACAGACACCTCTATAGACTCGATGAACTAACTTGACTCAATAGGAAAAAAGTAGACTCAATCTAAAAGGACTCGAGCTAACCCAAATGATTGATGAAAACTCAAGACAAGTACCCACACGAGTTTGATTAGGACTAAGGACTGAGATATTACTTACAACTGGTAGGATTGAAGCACTATGATCTTTAGAGAACAACTAAGCGATGTTGAGAAATTCTGAGGTCATTTGTGACTGTTGACTTGATATTGACGTTTGTTCTGACTGACCAGACTTATAAGACGATGGAAGATTGAGCTTAGGTACAATGATAACCCTTAAACCTCTTTGAAGGTGAATCAATTTCAGTGTCACCCCCTTGATAACATTTTAAATGAACCCTGAGATTTTATTGAATTATGTACACCAATCCATTAAACAATTCATCCATAAAAAAGAAAATAATTTTATTGCACTCTTGAAAATTATTGAAAAATAATGTTTTTATTGAATAATAATTTTCACAAACATATTTCAATAATTTTTCATGCAAAAATAAATCTTTTGTAAATCATTTCTACTTCATTTTCTTTTCTTTTGAAAAATATTTTCTTCTGGAGAATATTTTTTCTTCTTTTAAAATGGGTTGGAACTCGAATCTAGAAAAGAATTTGATTTCCATTTTGATCTAAATGGCCTGGCCCATTATGATTGTTGGATCGAGATGGACTAGGTCATTATTGAATTTTTGCAAGAAATGAATTCTTAATTGGGTTGGTGCACCCATTTTAATTTTCAAAAATAACATTTTTGATTCTTGAGGACAATCATACACTCTGATCTCATCATTCACATCATTCACATACACTCATCAATCAAAAGGTTCTATTCAATAAACAACCCGGGAACACCTACGATAAGTTCGAGTCGTGACCTACAAGGAAGGTTTCTAGACTCTAAGCTTACTATGTGCAATGCATTTTATCTGGCCACCCTTGCCCAAGCACACCTATATACCTCTCGATACGTGGTGACTTGGTTTGATATACCGTATAGGTGATAATCTAAAACCTCAATTCACTTCTCTGAAGTCAAAAATAGTCAGTTTGATCTCCAGTTGAGAGGTGGCACACAATGCTGAGCAAGGGCCCACTTAAATACCTCTCGTCTAGAATAGACGTAGTCTATCCCCCTCGTACAGTAGGGTACAGCGGGACAAGATCTCGCTTAGGCACCGGTTTTGACCAAGAAGTGCAATTGATATACTTAGATTATCTTTTATACCTACGGGTATGAGTCAAGAGTTGTAGCTTTCATAAATGGTTTGGCATCCCACGAGGGGACTGACCACGTACTATTACTACGTTGGCAATCGAGACATGTGACTGTGTGGCTCACAATAGGTCAAAGGCTCAGGTCGCTCCAGCCTGGGTGCATCAATGTACCTCAAAGAATCACCTGATCAGACAATATTGATGCCCCAATTTGATATACCCTAAGGTACGTGACTAGAGTTGTGGTTTTCATGAATGACGTCGCATCTCCGAAGAGACCGGACCACGCACTAGTGCCACGTTGGCTATATAGGACGTGTAAGTGTGCAACACAGGGTGGGGTGTGCCCGGGGCCTTTTCAAATAAATGGGTCCATAGGCCTAATCAAACCATCACAACATGAATATCATATAACTATTGCCCACATAATTCATCACATCAAGATTAAGATCAAAGCATGCACATCAAAAAATATCTATCAAGATCATGGCAAATCAATTAATGAGCATGGCATATAATAATTAATCAAACAAACATTGCAATAGGCATAATTTTTATAATTTTTAAGGTCCAATCAATAATCACTTTTGGGTGATCCAAAATAAATCGAGATTCCAATAGATGTTACATTGATGATAGAATGACAATGGTTGAGATGAGCTCACTCTTAGGAACATTAATTGTGCTAACATTATATAAATTCGGATTTTCTGTGAATTAGGAAAATACAATCCGAATTTGCATTGGATATCTAAGGCTTCCGATAACGAAATTGAGTGAACTCAGATTCTAAATTAATCTACTCGATGAGATCTACGTTTTATTAATAGGTTCCCAGACTTAATTCTCACTACAATATTCTGTAAAAACGTTTTAACATTGCTGTCCCAATCTTCATTCAGTAACAATTCCAGATTTACAGATTGAACTTGCATCGATGATATTTAAGGCTTCCGATAACGAAATTGAGTGAACTCAGGTTCTAAATTAATCTACTCGATGAGATCTACGTTTTATTAATAGGTTCCCAGACTTAATTCTCACTAGAATGTTTTATAAAAATATTTTAACATTACTATCCCAACCTTCATCATTCCATCATTTTCATATGTCAATTTGAATCTTTCATTATTTAGGGGTCATCAAAAAGTGATCCTTAATTGGAAAAAAAAATGTAATACCCAAAATCATCTACAATCAAGTCACAAAAATAAATAAACAGAAAAAATAAATAAAATAAATCGAACTGAATAATAAAAAAAATTAGGTCATCTTGGCAATGTTCCCATACTTGGGGTTTTTCAAGTTTGATCCTCAATAGTCCCCAGTGGAGTCGCCACTGAAAGCGCCCTCGATCCGTGGGGTGCGCGGATCCACTTTTGACCCTTGAGAATTGGGAGTCGCCACCTAGTTATTATGGTCTAGGAACCAAACTGACTCTAAAACGGATAAAAAACTAATCTACTACAGAAAATCTGAATCCGGGGATCATGTTACGGGGTTGGAAGGTGTTAGGCACCAATCCCGCCCGGCCAATGCCGGTCTCTACTTATCCCAGGTAAGACTACATTGCTAATGACCAAAACCTAGATAAAAAAATAGAAAAATATTACCTTCGATATGCAAAGATTCTATTCCCTCAGATCTGGTGAAATTGCTCCTTGTACCGTACTCCTTGCTTCGTTCTGTCTCCGGATCTGATTTTTGATCTCCGAGGCAAGGTATCTCCTTCTTGGATCTGGATGCTTTGAATTTATTGTGGATTTTTGGGGTGTTTTTGAAAGATTTCTTGGTGTTTTTTAGGTTAAAATTGAAGTAGGGGTGTTTGGTAAGGAGTTGGGACTCCAAAATTAGGATTTTGGGGAGGTTGTGGAGGCTTCTTCACATACTTTTTCTAGGATTTTTTCTTTGATACGAAAATAGGGTGTGGAGGCTCCTATTTATAAAGTTTTTTAGGAGAATTAGGATTTCATTAGGGTTTCTTTTAGGGTTTCAATTAGGGTTTAGACTTTGGTCTCATGAGATGGACTTAGTCTTTAGGGTTTTAATTTAGGGTTTGACTTTTAGTCTTATGAAATTGACTTGATTAGTTTAGATTAGGGTTTTGACTTTTAGTCTTATGAGCTTGACTTGATTAGTGTTTTGATTTAGGGTTTTGAATTTAGTCTTATGAGATTGACTTTAATACTTTGACTTTAGTCTTTCTTGGTTGACTTTAATGTTTTGGCTTTAGCCTTACTTGACTTTAGTCTTACTTGATTGACTTTAATGTTTCTTTTTACATTTTTTAATGATTTATTTATTAATTTCGAAAATTTTAATTATTAAAGTTGTAAAATTACCGTTTTACCCTCGGAGAGGATTTTTTACGTTTTAAGTCATTTTTCAATGTTCCAAGATGTTTTGAAATCAGTTTTTCGTAAGGAATTCAATGGGAATGTTGGTTTTTGTCATTTATGAAATTTTTTTTGTGAAATGGTCGTGAATTTTATGAGGGGTATTTTCGTAATTTTGTCAAATTCTGTGAAAATTGGCGAAATGATTTATTTGGTTTCGATTTGTTGTTTTATGTGTTTGAGTGGGTTTTCCTAAGCGTAATGCAGGCTCTAGGGTTGTTTTGATGTTAGGGGTATTTTGGTAATTTGATCATTTTTAGTGATTTTTATCGTGAAGCTTCTTTTTGGTTTGCAAGATGATGATTTCTATGTTTCTGGGGTCGTATTTTCCTAGCGTAGCGTGGTTTCTAAGTTTTCTCAGTTCGAGATACCTCATCTGGATTTCTGAAACATATCTGGTAACAAAATGAAGCATGGAATAAACATCCATCATTGGGAACCATTGCGATCGGATTGACGACTTGATTAATCAGGCGGATGCAAAAATGGGGTGTCTACAGGAGGTGGGTTGTAGTGAGGACAAGTGTCCCATTTAATGATCAAATATTAATTGGTGGATGTGGATAATGATTTGTGGGTGATGATTTGTGGATTAGAGTTATGGATATGGGTGTGGGCTTTGATGTGTTGGGCTTAGGATTTTAAGTTGTTGGGATTGGTTAGGGTTTATTTTAGGATGGGGTTTTAAAGGTAAGTAAGTTTTAGGATTTGGGTGGTATGGAGTTAGGGTTAGGCTAAGTTGGGTGAGGTGAGAACTAATTTTTGGGGAATTGGTGGTTGGTGGGCTTTAAGTAGGCTTGGGGTATTTTAGGATTCGAGAATGGAGTGGTAAGAGATGGAAGAGGTGAGGGGAATGTAAAACCTTGTTGCGGGTCTATGAGACCTTTAGGGGTCTTAGGAACCTTCAAAATTATCAAAATGCCATGTTTCAGCGATTTGAGCTTTTTAGGTCCATTGGCAAATTTTTTTAGAAAATTCAATTTTCGGGGTCCTTTCAAGTAGGGGTCCATTCAAATTGGGGTGTCTACAATTATATTTTGTACTTTGGGCATATCGTAGTTCAATTTAATCTTACACTGAAGCTACTCCATACTCTCTAGTATATAGCATGGAAGTATTCTTACTATAGTTGAAACGAAAATTCCATCTCTTGGGTATTAATGGAAAGTTCGTTGTCAAAAACAAATTGGGTCCACTATCGATATGAATTGCTCAACTTGATTGAAGAAAATTGGCTCATAGCTCTCTATCATGTATAGGTTTATCAGAGAAAAATCACTCGTGTGTTTGACAAGAAAGTGAAAGATCAAAACATGCAAGTTGGGGATTTGGTTCTAAAAGAGAATAGAGCACCCATCTTTGACCCCTAAGAGAAAGTACAAGACCAATTAGGGCATTCCTTTCATTATCAAAGAGATATTACCCGGTAAAGTGGTCAAACTCTAAGATCACGATGAATCGAACTACTAAAATCGACAAATCTTGACCAAATCAAATGATGATACATCTAAAGAGGCCATTTTTGGCCGAACCATTTTCTTTGGTTCCTAAGTCATATTTCTTTTTCAGCTTTATGCAGTTAAAAAACAAAACAAACAAAAAATCACATGTTCTTTCTTAGCTCGATTACCCAACCAAGGGGAACGGATGTACTTGAACTATGTTTTGGTTTGATCCCAAAAATCTAGGGTACATAGGCATCTTGAGAGGTACTTTAGATTCGACCACATAAAAAAATAAAAAATATTTCTCCTAGAAAGAAAAGTAGAAAATACCTAATTGGGAAAGAAGAAAAAGAAAATTTCAAAAGAATCTCGCTATCACATCCCAAAATTCAACATGAATCGCAAGGATTCTTATGTTAGATCTCAAGGAATGATTAACAATGCCATCCCGTGATAACATATAATAATAAAATAATAGACCCTGATAAACAATTATAAAGCAACAGAAAGAAATAATAGCAAAGATTAATAGAGTGTGGAAGCTAATATGATCCAAAATCCTTAAGTTTCAAAATAATGATCGTACTGACTAAAACAAGATACAACTAGATGACTGTATTGAATATAAATTGGCACACAGTGCCTAACATAAGAGTCTCAATCTGAAACATAAAATAAATAACTACTAAGACCATATGACTAAGTAAGTTGACAGAGGTGGCTGCTCATCCACATATTTAACATCGGGTGCCTCATAACCCTCATCCTTAATAAATGTCTCCTTGACAACTATAAAATCTAAAAGGTAAATAGTAGGGTAAGTAATGGGAGCTACTCAGCAGAAAATATACCATTTTAAAAACTAGTTACAATATGCAATGCATAATTATTCTGAAGTTTAAATCATGCAGGTTTTTTATATAATCTAGAATTTAAATAAATACTAATTCAAATAAGAAAAATATAATAAATATAATAAGTGACAATCTATCGGTCAAATTATTTAACAAAGTAACCATCTCATCATACTTTCAAAATAAAATTCTTGTCCATCGACATTCAATAAGGAGTTACATAATACAACATGATAATATAATCGATAAGAGTATTAAGAAACGCGTTTATATAACTGCCTCGACTATAAGAAATTGGTATTCCAATACTTAACCTCCGATGTGGAATCCTATCATTCTTATCTGATTTTGTGGTCAGTCTAGCATACCATTGTTGGGTAACCATTTATCTAGCTTATACTGGTCGTTGATCAAGAACCCAATACTAATTTCAACTAACGGTCAAGTCGACCATTTGACAACTATAGACTCTTCGTGATCACTAACTAGTCTAGGAGAAACTCCTTATGTCTAAGCCTATCAAAAGGCAATACATGTGAACTTTAAACTATCTCTACAATATACAAAGACTGTCTTTACACACAAATGTTCCCTAAGAAAAAGAAGAGAAATTCTTGGATCTCATGAGCTATACTACTCTCTAAGGTATCCCATACTATCCAATAGAATAGAACAACAAGTGTTATCCTAGATAAACCCGCCACTTCTAAAAGTATAGCAACATGTCACACTTTCTAGGTTTTCTATGACCCTTTTTTCTAGTAAACAAAATTAGTTTTGTTTGTTTTTTATATATACATATATAATTTCTTCATATCAAAAATACAAATAAGATATGATAGTGCCTTCAAATGACATCCATCTGTCAATCAAACAATCCATCAATCATATCTCATGTGATCGTAGGAACGTGATATATACATCCATCTATATATCTTTCATGCACCATGTGGCATAGCCACCGCATAAGTGTGGAGGCATTGTCCCATAATTCAGTTGAGAACATAAGTTCTCTCTATCCATCTATCAATCTATTATTAAAACATCTATTTTCCTATATATCTATCAAAGCATATATTTTCTGAAAAGTGTTTATGATTTTAAGGCATCAACCAATTCCATATGATGGTCTTGATTGGGTAGAACATGCTTGAAAAATACGATAAAATCATAAATAGTTAAAACTATGAAAAATTGTGAAAATTTGACTAAGTATTGGAAAAAGTAATTTTTCAAAGTTCTTTAAATGTAAAATAGGTTTTTAGAAATAAAATCCTTAAGTAAATATATTGATATTATGTAATTTTTGTAGATTATTTCAAAGTAACATAAAAGATAATGGGATTTGAAAATCTGACAAAAATGATGTAAATTATGATTTATTCTTGGAACCAAAAATAAGATTTTGATAAGTAGACATAAATTTGACAAAATCGACGTAAATTATGATTTATTCTTGGAACAAAAAATAAGATTTTGATAAGTAGAGATTTGGATTTTTAAACTATTCTTATTGTTTGCAAATCCCTTAATTTCATTAAATAACTCCATTTACTTAAATTTTTTTAATGAAAATAAGGTGATGGGAGGGGTACATACTAGTAGGGAAAAGATGTGTTAAAACCAAGTTGAACTAGGCCTTCCAGCATAAGGTTGATCAATCGAGGTAAGTCGATCGACTAAACTTGAGAATTGTTGATAGCTTGGGTGACTAAGGTCGGTCGATCAAACTTTTCTTGGGTCGACCAAACCCTAGAAGAGTGCATTATAGAATCCTTCGTGGAACGATGGGTGGGTCAACCAAGCATTACAATTTTTCATCTTCTTCTCCGATTTCACTCCAAACTCGCCCACAATCCTGTTCAACATTTTCTCAATTGTACATGGTTATAAAACTAATAGATATATATTTTTTATAACTTTTGACACAAGATATATAAATTAAAAATAAGATCATGGATTGAAATCATCTAATCATCTATGATTTTTTGAATAATGTGCTCGTAGATTAAAATCCAAATCTAGTTCTTGGAAGTAAAATAATTTTCTACTAAAAACTTAGCAACTAAAGGGTAGAAGGGAAGAGTTCCTACATTTTTATAATCTTCTACGATCCAATAACACTGAGATTAAATCCCAATATCTATCTTTCTTTATTTGAGTTTTTCCTCTTCGACGAAATATCAATCTCCATGGATTCCACACGAAGCCCTTGACGAGAGAAAACTTTTCTTATCTTTTGTTGAATGTTAAATTTAGCTCTACAAACTTCGAATCAATTTTGAAAATATCAGGTTTTGTACCATGTCTAGTCCTAGAGGGGAGGTGAATAGGATATTTAAAATTTCTTTTGATTTATCTAATTTTAACTTAGATTAATAATGTGACTACTTATTCTAAGTTATTTACCTGTCCTCGATTTTGCACTTATGTCTTTAAAATGTATTTAATGAAAATACACTTGGAATTTAAATATTTATTTTGTCATGTCATTCAATGATCCATTCATATAAAATTTACCTATTCAGCATTTATGGCATCTTATGACATTCAAAGCATTCAAGTGTAAGTTGCGGAATCATAAAATATGAACAAGACATAAGACTTATAATGGTTCGGCAATGTGTTTACATCCATTCTTATAGCAAATCTTTAATTTATAACGTAATAGTTATTCACTTAGAATCTAAACATTTATGGCATGTCATGCATAGCATAAAATTCATTTATAGCATGCATTTATCTACGTGTAAATTAATAGAGGCATATCTAGAAGAATGAGACAAGCATTTTATATTGGTTCAGCATCGTTTCTACATCCACTCCAAAGGTTCCTACCTAGGAACTTGGTGTTCCCTATCAAAGAGGTTTATGGTTCACCTTGAACCTTTTATATAGAATTTTTATACCTAAGATAAATTATAAAACCTTAAGATCGAGAGAAACACATCCTTTCAAAATTGTGAACTTTGTTTCTCAAAATACACAAACCTCTTCTCTTATCAAGAGTCTTGGACTCTAACAAAAGCTTGGTTTTTGATGGGCTAAACCAAGTAACCTCATAATGAAAAACTAAAATAACAAGGACTCACTCAACTTTTAATGTTTTCCAATGGCGATCTTGAGTTCTTCGAGTCCTTGAGCTTTCAAGTGCGTCTCGACAATTAGATATTTCAATCAAGCTTTCAAGTTTGACTCTTTGTGAGTACTCCTTCCATCTTCTCCCTTTGTTCATTGCTCTATGAATATACCAATGTGTATACAAGGTGAGATTTGATGGTTGGAATGGGATCAAATGAGAGGTCTAAGAAGGTTGAAGGGGTTCATCTAAGTTAGAGTCTCATTAGAGTAAAAAAAGTCTCTTTAAGTGTAGAAAAAGGGAAAGTTAAACGTCTCTAAGGTTTGATCAAACCCACAAATGAACTCAAGAGATGAGTTTTAAAGTTATTTGAAAAATAAAAAATACTTACTAGTGGCGCTAGGTGCTCCAATGGTCAAATTTTCAAATTTTCAGACCATTGGAGTACTCACATGACAACCCTACTAAATAACCCCGTAGTGTCGGTAGACACCCCGGTGGCACTAGTGGAAAATAGACCTTGCTGCTAGGGCCCCTTGTCATTTTACCCAACGGTATCGGGTAAATTACCAAAATGTTCTTTTGGGTTATTTTGAGTTCTATCTTACTTCCGGAAGCTCTGTTGAGTAAGCCATTCAGGAATTTTGTGGACTTACTAAATATAAGGTCCCCAAACTTTCACTAAGGGGTGGGCCATGGCTTAAGTTGGTAAAATTATCAAATAACCCTTTTAGCTATTTCAGGCCAAATTGAACTCTCGGGAAGTCCGGTGGTTAAAAGATTTGGGGATTCAGTAGATCTTACCAATATAAGATCTCCAAACACTCACCAAGGGTGGATGATGGTCTAAGGGTGATAAAATTATCGAAATACCCATTATACTCATTTAAAACTTCTAAAAGTTTTGATGAATGAATACGTCGAGGTATTTAGCAGTATGAGTTGACTTAACAATCATCTAGGTGTTGAGGAATGATCTAGGTGGTCTCATTACCTTCTAGATTTTATACACACATATTATAAGCATTTTATCGATGTGCTTGAGGTTGAACAACTTTACCAAGGTCTTCACATGTCTTCAATTGTTAATCAGTCTGACACACAACTTAAGTCTTGAGATTGACAAAATGTGGAATTAACAATCTCTACTTTTGTCAATTACGAGACAAAATCTAATCTAAACCAAATAGACTAAGAAATATTTCCAGAATGACCAACACACTTATACCTAATTAAAATCTTATAAAAGTGTTTAAAAATAAAAACCTAAGATTCTAACTATTTTGCTCTCCCTTAGGTATTGCTTCCCTATTCCCCCTTAATGGTTTACTTATAAAATTTAACTGGAACAGTACACACGAGTGGAAATAATATTCTTCTCATTTTTATCAGTATTTGACAAAGGGAATAATCAATCCAATGTCAACATAATATATACCAATAAGCATAAGGGAAAAATAAACATGCAAGCAATAAACATAACTATTAGATCAAGATGCATGGCAAAAGCAAACTGAGACATGCCAAAAATGATATAACTATAAAACATAGGCATGGCATGATAAACGACACATAAATATGAGAAATATATGAAGAAGAATCAAGTTTGGGAGCTCGAGAGGCGAATAAAACACGTAAGAAAAAGACAAAAATTCATATACTTGTTGCCAGTACCGCCGGGTAGAGGCATGATGCCACCAAACAAAAAAAAAATTAGCAAAATTTTTTTTAGTGATTTACATATTTTATAGATGCCAAAAATAATTTTTTTCATCGTAACTCTCTCTCAAAAAGCCTTGGAAAATTTTTAAAGATCGTGCCAATTTGTGTAATTTTCGAGAGTCTAAGAGAGATAAAATGAGCTAAAAATAAGGAAAAAATTTTTAAGTGAACCTTATAATGGAGCTTAGATGGGTCCATGAGCCCAAATATAATAGTAAAATCAAGTTTCAAAGTTGCTCAAGTTTAGAAAAAAATAGCCAAAATGGCCAAAAGTGACATGAAATTTTTTTTTATAGGATATTTTTCATCAAAAGAGGTCATAACCTCAAGTTTGACTATTAAACTATTGAATGAATCTCAGTAATCAAAATTTGTCAATATTGACTCAAATTTGACGGACCAACAAAGTTTCGTAGTGCACATGAGCATCACATCAATTTGTGATCGGGAACACAAAAGCTTCAAATTCCTCAAATATATTAATAAAAGCACCAACAAAGATTTTCACACAAGATGTGCAAATTTTGTGTAAAAATTGTCCAACATGTGTACATTTACTTGGGCAATTTGTTGATGAGAAGTAGTAAAGCACCATCATCCATAAGTGGACTCATTTTAAGAATAGTTTGAGGATACAAGTATCCAACTTTACTAATAAATAACATGTTCTTAAAATAAGACGAATTTCTAGATGATGTGGCCACACTGACTCCAACAACATGAAAATTTTTTAAAAGAAAAATTCACAGAAATGAGGTCATAACCTCAGATTTTACTAAAAAATACAAAACAATGAATCAAAAATTCAAATTTACCAATTAAGACTAATATGTGAGTTTTTGGACTCAGTAGTGAACGTCTCCAACTGCCATGTGTTTTACATACCAGTATAAGGATCTCCAAAGATTTGACTAAGGGGATCATTTTTAACTACTGGTAGGTTTTTCAACATGAAAGATGGTGATGACAACGAGGATGGGTAAGAAATACTTCCTCCTCAATGTCATCGAATCAGTTGAACTTATGTCTTTTGTTGGTTGATTGTCAACCACAACATTTATGGACATTTTAATGGAGTAGGTTCTCTGATTGATGACTCGATAAGGGTGACTATGAATATATCAACATATAGTCTCTCCATTTCTCAAGTCAACATTTCTTAGGTTTTCATGGTCTCTGGAGAATATAACATTTGTTATTAAAGACCTTAAAATACATATTACTAGGAGATAAGCTATCCACATATCATAGGTCGCTAATCCATCCTACTACAAGATATACATAAGAATAAGGTATTAGACAGTGTCTACAACCATGGATCAAATTTTACTAGGAAGCGTAACTAGCCATTTCTTATAGAATAGAGTTGATCCTCTCAACAACTCCATAATGCTAAGGGATTTTTAGAGCTGAGAATTTATGTCAGATCTAGTTGTTATCACATAAGTCAGTGAATGGAATATTCTCAAACTCTCCACCATGATCACTTTAGATCTATCCAACAACAAAATCTATTTTTGTTTAAAATTACTTAATGACGTTCTTGAATCTATCAAATATATCCAATTTTTCGTTTAAGAATGCAACCAAATAGAATCTAGAGTGGTCATCTACCACTACTAAAAAATGTCTCTCACCATTTTGCATTTGAACTCTTATGAAATCCACAAGATCCATGCGAAGTAATGCTAGAGGATTTGAATAGCTAAAGTATTTATCTTTTTGTGGGCACTACGAACTTATTTTACCAATATGACACTTCCCACAATCATTTTTAGCTTTACTGCTCAATTTGGGCAACCTTCTAAGTAATGTTTTTTTAAGCATATTGAGACAAATTCTTGTAGTGAACATGGTCAAGATGTTGAAGCCACAATTGGACCTCATCAACTTGAACCACATTACTCATACTCGAAATTGTGGGTTTTTTAGTATCTTTGATAACATAACAGTCATCAGATGTGCAGAGACCTCTCATAATCAATTTCTCATTAATATTTGAGATCTGACACACCTTGCCATTAAAACTCACTGATTGTTTTCTAGAACACATTTGAGATATGCTGAGGAGGTTATATTTCAAACCATCCACATAAAAGACAATTTCAACTTTGGGCATCACAATCCACTTATCGAGCCACACCCAACAATTCTAATGATACAACTATCACCAAAGGTGACAGAGCCTCAATTAAACTTTACCAAGTGACTGAAAAAACTTTGGTCACTGGTCTTATGTTTGGAGTGACCACATTCAAATACCATTGTGTGAAATTTCTTGCCTTAAAAAGGGTGTGAATCATGAGGTACTGGTTATCCTTAGATTTAAGTTTTTAGTTCAAATAGATTCTTTGGGATAGAAGATTATTTTTAAGAGGAGAAGTATTTTCCTATTAAGCTTATATTTCTTCTTCCTTAATGAGTTTTAAGTGGGAGACCTACTGTTCTTAGGTGATCTTGAAGGTGATATCATTTTCAAATTCCTTCTTACACCTTGATTACTTCAACTTGATTTGAAAAACTCTCAGATTTTTAAATTTAGGAGAGTAACCTGATTAAATAAGTCCCTCACAATACACCTCACTATACAATATGAAGAATTCCTCATTTCCTTGGATTTTGAAGACTTATTTTTCTTTATAAATGGTTCAATTTTTTGTAAAGGAGTTTATCTTATCCCATGCAACTTTTTCTCTACCACTAAAGATTTACCAATAGAGATTAGGGTGGTTATAGAGTAAATGGTCTTGTATTCAAATTTAATATGACCAATTTCTCCGTAGAAGTTGCAGATGATCACTTTCTTGGAGCATTTCTTGGAGTAAGAAATTTTTTTAGAAATGATGACCTTCTTGGAGTCCTTCTTATGTTCTAAAGTATCTTTAGAAGTGATTGTTTTCTTAGAGTACGAAAAAGTCTCTAGGAATAAACACTGTGGGAATGGGAAGCGATATAAAATTATAACTATCATAACCTAGACTTCCCTTATCCCCAAATGGTTTTCCAATGCCCAAGATCTTTTCATGTTGCTCACTACCCTGGGTATAGTTACGTTCAAGTCTATCATAATATGACTCTAACTCAAAGATAATAACTTATAGGGTTTTATTCTCATTATACAGATTTACCAATTCAATATTTTGATGAGATATAGTTGAGCTTGTCATATTTAGATGAGTTCACAAATGTTGAGATTTAGTAGTCAAGTCACTTATCTTTCTCTCCAATAACTCTTATGCATTAGAATCTCTTTGAAGGGATGTTTCAAGTTTTATAACTCAATCCCTAAGAAGCGTTTTTCTACAATTGCTTGTTCTAGGAGATCCATTAATCTCTCATTTTCTATCTTTTTTTACTATGCTTCTTAATTAGTACAACACAATTCACAGACAATTGAACGAAGGTAAATTGAAGCTTTACAACATTTTGAATGCCTTCCTCGTTCTTATCATCAAAAGATGAGACTATTTGAAGAGAATATTGATTTACCACTATCAACCCCATTTAGGGAATACTTTCGAGATAGAGCTCAATCATGGTGAGCAATCCAATGAGTTCTCCAACACTCATTATTTTCATATCTCGGAACTACAATCAATGACGTATTAAAAGTGAACCTCTTAGGAAGGGGCCTAAGAA
Organism: Akebia trifoliata; assembly: GCF_017979445.1. Taxonomy (NCBI): domain Eukaryota; kingdom Viridiplantae; phylum Streptophyta; class Magnoliopsida; order Ranunculales; family Lardizabalaceae; genus Akebia; species Akebia trifoliata. The sequence continues at coordinate 13,844,413 of NC_141390.1, forward strand.
TTTTAGAGTAAATTCTTCCTTCTAAAATAAGTTATCTTTGAAAGAACATGGAAATACAATAGTCTTTCAGTTTTTCATAAAATCCTCAGACATAATTTTTTTATTCCATCCTAATATTCTTAAAACAATTTGTTAATATTTAAAATTTGAATATTTGACAACATGAGTTTCTAGGATAAGTCAAACTTGTTTTTTCGACCATCACAAGCATATTCATATAAATTCATTGTGTGATATTATCGTGTAACTTATATTTAAAGTTTTCAAGTTATTGAAACTTTTGGTCTTCAATTATTTGGGTGGTTCATACCCTTCCTCTACAAAGTTCCATATATCAAACTCAAAGGAATTTATTCAAATCATCATCCTAAGTTACCAATAAACATACTTGAGCTAATGAATAAATGAAAGTCTAAAGGATAACCATTGTCAGATTTAGACATGGTTCAAAGTCTTGGGATCAACTCTAGGATGTTAAACCTATCAAGAATAACCTGCTCTGAAATCAATCAAAAATACCGGACTTCGTACCATGTCTAGTCCTAGAAGGAATTGAATAAGATATTTAAATTTTCTTTTGATTTATCCAATTTTAACTTAGATTGATAATGTGACTATTTATTCTAAGTCATTCACCTATCCTCGATTTTACAATTATATATCTAAAATGTATTTAATGAAAATATACTTGACATTTAAACATTCATTTTGTCATATCATTCAATGGTCCATTCATATAAGATTTACCTATTCGGCATTCATGACATCTTATGACATTCAAAGCATTCAAGTGTAAGTTGCGAAACCATAAAATATACATGAGACATAAGACGTATAATGGTTCGACAATGTGCCTACATCTATTCTCACGACAAGTCTCTAATTTGCAATGCAATAGTTGTTCACTTAGAATCTAAATATTTATGGCATGTCATACATAGCATAATATTCATTCATAGCATGCATTCATCTAAATGTAAATTAATAGAGGCATTTCCACAAATACGAGACAAGCATTTTATAGTGGTTCAGCAACGTTCCTACATCAACTCCCAAGGTTCCTACCTAAGAACTTGGTGTTCACTATCAAAGAGATTTATGGTTTACCTCACACTTTTTACATAGAATTTTTATACCTAGGATAAATTCTAAAATCTTAAGATTGAGAAAAACATATCCTCTCAAAATTGTGAATTTTGTTCCTCGAAAATTCACGACCTCTTCTCTTGTCAAGAGTCCTAGACTCTAACAAGTGCTTGATTTTTTATGGATTGAACCAAGTAATGCTTGAGTATGTCATTTCAAACATATTGAATGAGGTGAATAGTCTAAATGATAAAGTTAATGTTTTTCAAAAATCACCAATTTACAACCCACTTCATAGGTCCGAGTATATCATAAGAGTATATAGAGAAACATGATCTTTATGTGTCTTGTGTAATAGCTATGATCACGTAGCCAAGTGTTGCCCAAACTTATCCATAATGAGGAATTGGCATTCTCAAGTCTTTCATGAGTACAATTGCTATTCATTGTCAACCCCTAGCCCGTTTAGTCAACCATATCATTCAAAAATCATACACTTAATAACTCAATGATTCCTCAACAATCTTACTCAACTTTTCAACCATTCATAGAGCCTCAACTGATGTATAATTTTCCTACTTCAATTTTTCAACCATCAATCATATTAGAATCCATGATGATAGAGTTGCTAAATCTACAACAACAACTCATTCAACAATAATAAGAAAATGGTGAAGCCCTAGTTTATATGGAGACCCAATTAAAGCACATAAAGTTATCATTAGAATAAGGAAAGTTTGATCAATTCACTACTTTTCCAAGATATTTTAGTGATCAATTTTAATTTCATGAGGAACTCCATAATTGTCCATTCATAGTCGATAACCCACTTCTCTTTGAAGTTAAAATAGACATCAATCAAGTTACAATACCAATTATAGGGAAGATGGAATTACAACTAAACCAACAATCTATCTCTTTAGAAAAGAGTGGTCCGTTTCTAATAGAAATAATCTCACAAAGTTAATCTATAGAATAACCTTTCAAGGAAGAAAAATTTATTTAAAGTTGTCTATCAATTTATTTTCGAAAGAAAATCTTGTCTTAGAGAATAGGAAAAATAATTTTGATCATCTATTTATACCAACTCCTAAGAGTCTAATCACCACCAATAGGGAAACTTCTTTAGAAATTGATCAAAGTTTATGTCCCTTCCAACCTATAATTTTGTAAAATTGTAAGAACCCTATTGAAATCGCCTCAACCCCCGGCCGTCCCGCTAAATAGCAGATGGTGGTCCGATCTACTTAACTTGAGGATTTTTAAAAAATCAGAAGTCGCCACCTAGTTTAGGTCTAGGAACCAAAATTAACTCCAAATGGATATGGGTCAGTCCACGGATCAGAGAGATGGGTAAGGGGTAAGGCTACGGGTTTCGAAAGGTGTTAGGCACCGAACCCACCTGATCAAGATGATCAGTCTCTACTACGATTCAAAAATATCATACGGTCAACATTCAAAGACTAAAAGTCAAACTAGGGTCCAATCATCATCAAATTGCATCGGATTTATTAAACAAATCCTAAAAATAATTACATGGATTCTCGAATTTTGCATAATAGAATCCCACGATTTAATAAGGTTTACGTGGTGCCAAAAATTAATGGATCAATTCGGTTACATTTTGAATAATATGAAATTGATTTTCAATGCCACGTATACAACATTAGTGAATTGGCTCATTGACGACATTTTATCAAAGAAATTCAATTTTTTGAATCGCTACGTGCATTAAAATCAATGAGTCGACTCTCATATATTTTTTTAATCAAAGAAATTCAATTTTTGAAATACCACGTGCATTAAAATCAGTGAGTTGACTCACATATTTTTTAATCAAAGAAATTCAATTTTTGAATTGCCACGTGCATTAAAATCGACGAATGGACTCAGATTTTTTTTATCAAAGAAACTCAATTTTTGAAATGCCACATGCATTAAAATTAGTGAGTTGACTCACATATTTTTTAATCAAAGAAATTCAATTTTTGAATTGTCACGTGCATTAAAATCGACGAGTAGACTCAAAGATTTTTTTTATCAAAGAAACTCGATTTTTGAATTGCCACATGCATTCTAAAATCAGTGAGTTAACTCACAAATTATTAATCAATGAAATTCAATTTTTGAATTGTCACGTGCATTAAATCGGTGAGTTAACCCACGTGTCCAAAAAAATCGATTCAAACTTCCATCGTCTCTAAAATCAGTGAGTTGACTTGCAATTTGTTAATCAAAAGAATCTTGATTTTTTTGTAATCGTCACGTGTATTAAATCAGTGAGTTAACCCACGTGCCTAAATTAAAAATAAAATCGATTGAAATTTTCAATATCCCCAAAATCAGTGAGTCAACTCATTGATTTTCATTGAGAAAATTGATTTTTTAATTTTTCATGTATTCACAAATTCATGAGTTGATCAATACCAATATTAATGAATTGACTCAATAACATAAAAAAAATCGATGAATTGACCCGATAATCTTAACACCAATGAGCCGATTCATCAACTTGATATTAGCGAGTTGATTCAATCAATCTATCAATCAAAAAAAATGAACGAATTGATTCACTAATATTTCGAAAATTTAAAGTTGGCCATTAGTGCCACGTATACCCCAAAAATTGGTGAATTAATTCATATGCATACGAAATCAAGAAACAATAAAAAATAAAATAAAAATAAATAATAAAAATAAAAATAAAAAATTACCTTTACCGAATAATTTCGGATGCGTGGATTCCTTCAAAAAGAACTCGAAATAATGTGTGAGTAGTTGTGGTGATCCCGCTATCTTTTAAGAAGCCTGTTCCAATTAATGAGGTCCTATTGCTACGAGTATATCACTACTGTTGTTACTAGACAACGAACTTACAGTGGGCTTGTTCCTTCAGCAATAATCGTTGTGGCTGTTAGCTATATCATGTTGACCATTGTGGTAGTTGGCTATATGGGGAAAATGAAGTAAAAGAAACACACATCGCTGTTGAGGCGAGTCAGAGAAGAAGGCAAAAAAGTGATAAAGAGGATAACAGAAAGGCTGTATGGGACGTTAATGGCTGTTGGGATAGAAACGAGAGTAGGAGAAGAGAGGGCTGCTACTAGAAGGTTTAAATAGGGAAGGAAAGGGGCTGTTGTGGGGACGTTAAAGGGAGACTAAAATCACTAGGTGAACGGGATTAATGGATGGCTAAAACGTGAGTCTATGTGCTGGTTTCAGCAGCAGAGAAAAAATGGAAGTATGTGGGTGGTTTTAATAGTTGAAAAAAGGACATTTTTGGGTCTATTTCAATGGCTAAAAAGAGGACGTGATAAAGAGGTGGAGAGCTGCTGCTTTGAGCATTGAAAGAGGACATGTTTTGATGGTTTCAATAGCTGAAAAGAGGACATGGTGAAGAGGTGGAGAGCTGTTGAAACGTGGAGAAAATGCATAGCTTAGAGAGGGCAGCCAGTTTAATCACTCTTCTGTCTTCTTCTCTCTTTTCTTTCTTCTTTATTTGTTTTCTGTCTAAAATAGAGAATGAACTAAAAAATCAGAGGAGCAAGAGGAGAAGTAGATTCAAGGGTTGAGACGTAAGGAGAGGTGCAGCCAAAAGAGAGGAGAGTCTAGCCATTAGAGAGAGTTGGGCAAAGACGTGAACATGAGAGAAAGTTCAGCCAATAGAGAGAGGGGGGTAGAGACGTGAGGGTGATGGGGCTGGACAGAGGGTGAAGAGGACGTTTTGGAATGAGTATCTTGTAGGTTTGATGGAGAAGAGAGAAGAAATTGCTGATTTTTTTTTAGAAAAAAAAAATGCCTCTATTTTCCTTTATTTTTTCCCATTTTTCGTTGATCATGGTGGCTGACTATTTATAAGGAGAGATCGGAGTAGTTGGGAAAGTGGTTGCTTATAGAGAAATGGTAGAAGAAGTGGGGAAGAAAGAGGGAGTGAGGGTTGAGGACATGAGGTAGAGAGGGCGGTCAAAACGTAGGTCATTGGAGAAGATGGAGAAGAAGGAGTTGGAGAAAAGAGAACTCCACATTTTATATATATATTATTAGGAGAATGGGGTGGTGATCTTATGCTACTTGTACTACGATACCGTCGTTGAGTTGTGATTGGTTGATGAGTTTATTTGAGTTTGACTTTTGGATTTGTCAATTTTTTGGATTTCGATTTAGGTTGGTTTAATTCCAATTTGGTTCGTTTTTAATTTCGATTTAAGTTTTAATTGTTTAACTTGAGTTTAATTTTTAATTTAAATTTTGAACGGGTTGATTAATTTAAATTTAAATTTTAAATTGACTTTAAATTTTAATTGGTCGGTTATATGTATTTTAATTTGTTGATTGCACTTTGATTGGTTGATTTGGTTGATTGATTCAATTTTGCATATTGATTGGTTGAATGATTTCTGACTTGATTTGTAATTTTATTTTGATTTTGATTTTTTATTTTAATCGGTTTATTGATTTTTAATTTAAATGTATTTTTTTATTTTGTATTTTAATTAAAATTTAATTTGATTTTACAATTTTAAATTGATTTAAATTTTGGATTTTAATTGGATCTTAGTTAAATTTTAGTTTAATTTTCAATTTGAATTTTATTTTAGTTTAATTTTTTTATTCGAATTTTATTTTCCTAGGGATCAATGTCTCTATATTAGAGTTGGATGTTAAGGGGTGTTTTGGTCATTTTTACGATTTTTGACGATTTTTCTTGAATTTCTCTATTTTCATCGGTTTGGATCCTGTTAGACTCGAAATCACATTCTAAGTGCAATGGAGGTACTTTCGAGATTTTTCAGGGTTCTGATATTTATGAGGGGCATTTTCATCATTTTGTTGATTTTTTTTTATAGATTTTCCTCAAATTTCTCTGTTTTCATCGATTTGGGTACCGTTAGACTCGAAATCACATTCTAAATGCAATGGATGTACTTTCGATATTTTTCGGAGGTCCAAATTTATGAGGGGTATTTTCGTCATTTTTGTGATTTTTTTACAAATTTTACAAATTTCTCTATTTTCATCGATTTAGGTCTCGTTAGACTCGAAATCACATTCTAAGTGCAATGGAGGTACTTTCGAGACTTTTTGGAGATCCGAAATCTATGAAGGGTATTTTCATCATTTTTGTGATTTTTACAGATTTTTAGGGATTTCAGCGTGAGGTTTCTTTCAGTCCCTGTGTGATTATTTCTAAGTCTCAAATCCATATTTTCCTAGTGTAGCGAGGTCTCTAAGTTATCGAACTGTGTAGCTAACCTATGCGTACGTGCTTGCTAAGTCGGGTGTAAGATGTAACGATCCTAAGCGTGCGTAACTTTCTATGTTGAATCGTGACGAGTAGGGGGGATGAAAAGACTAGAAATAGAAGGAATCAAGTAGTACTCACAAGCCCTCGAGTTCTTTTATACTCATCATTAGGAATCCACAACAGTCGACTGACTAATTATCGAATTGGGCAGATGCAAAAATGGGGCATCTACAGATACCCCTCATTGGCAGAGGGTGGAAGCAAACTAGATGCCCAATCTATTGCAGTAGATAGTGCGACATCTGAATGCCAAAGCTAGTGACAATCCATTTGCAGCCTGATTCGACAATTTGTCGAAACGTCCAGATCCTTAAGGGTAACCTCTCCTTGAAAAAATGTCAAATCCTTAAATTTTGAAAAATTCTCCTGGACTAATACGAGTGCACAGGTGTGATATTGTGTAGTGATGAACATAAAAATTTGTGCAACATGTTTTTTCAAAAAATCAGATAAAACTGAGTAAAATCTGAGCATAAACTTAGCAGGTCTGAATAAAATCTTAATATGTCTGAGTAAAATCCAAGACAAATCTCAGCGAGTCTGAGCAAAATCTGAGAAAACCCTCGGCGGTATCTGAGCAAAATTCGAGAAAAAATCTTGGCAGGTCTGAGTAAAATTCGAGAAAGAATCTCGGCAGGTCTGAGCAAAATCTAAGTCGGCCTGAGTAAAATTCAAGAAAGAATCTCGACAGGTCTGGGCAAAATTTGAGTCGGTCTGAGTAAAATCCGAGAAAACCCTCGGCGGTGTCTGAGCCAAGAAAGAATCTCGACAAGTCTGAACAAAATATGAGCAGGTCTGAGTAAAGTTGAGAGGAATCTCAGCGGGTCTGAGCAAAATCTAAGTAGGTCTGAGTAAAATCTGAGAAAACCCTCGACGGTATCTGAGCAAAATCTGAGAAAACCCTCGACGATGTCTGAGCAAAATCCGAGAAAAAATTTCGACAGGTCTGAGCAAAATCTGAGTAGGTCTGAGTAAAGTCTGAGATAACCCTCGGCGGTATCTGAGCAAAATATGAGAAAACCCTTAGCGGTGTTTAAGCAAAATCTGAGTAAGAATCTTGATGAGTCTGAGTAAAATATTGGAGTAAAAATCTCACTCCACAGGAATCAGTTTTTTTTAAATGGTCAGGTCAACATTTGAACCTCAGGGGTTTTCAAAAAATGCTATCGAAAGGGTAACCTTTAATTTCAGATTTTCCTTATCCTTTGGGACTGGAATTAATCAAGCTTAAGAACAAAAAAATGCCCCTAGTTTGATAGGACATTACACTGGGGATAATTGAACATATTTTGAAATGACATGCCCCTAATGTAGGGGGAAAATAAATATGTTTCCGAACAAAAAGAGAAGTGCCCCTCAATATGAAAATTAGAAGTCTTAGATTACCACAAGTGCAATAAGGATTCACTTTTAATTTCGATTTTATTGAAGATCATGAGTCAGGCTCATCTGTTGAAAACAAATATTCATTTCTGAGATTCATCTTGGAGATCATGTTCTTTCCCCTTTGGCTCGCTTAGGAAAGTAAACTTTTTCAGATCAGTTGTATAGACGAGATACATATGACTTCTAAGTATTTGCCTGACTTAAATTGGGTATTGAAGCTTGGTCATTCAGATTTCTGATGCTCTGACTCGGTTCGTCTTTTCAGATTCTCGGCTCGATGGAGATTTTCTTAAAATTACTCTACCTTTTGCCTAGATTGCCCTTTCAAGTTTTCAACCTAGCGTGCATACTCTAGTTTTTTTCTAGATCGCCTTTTAAGGTTTTCGATCTAACGAGCCTATAATTTTCTTTTTCTTTGCTCTGATTGTTGCCAAGGCCGTCCTTTCGGATTTTCAACCTTGCGTGCTTGTCTTAATTTTTGCCTAAGCCGCCCTTTCGGATTTTCAACCTAGCAGGCTTCTTTTTTTTCTCGAGTTACTGTTTGATCACACTTGCTATTTTCCTCGACCTTTTCGTGCCGTACTTAGGAGGACTTCCATAAGTGGGCTTAGTAGTAGGCTAAGAAAGAAAGGAGACTTGAAGCTCAAGAACCCGAATGCCCCTTGTGTGGCATTTCTTTAAAATAGTTTTCTTTCCTTCCCCATTTTGACAATTTTTCTTTGCGGGGAACATATTTTTTTATTTTTTTGAACTGGTCGTGCCTAAAGTAACTTCTCAGGTTGCCTGCGTACCCCAGAATTTTGGGATCAGACCAAAACATAATTCGAACATTTCCCTCCCTTAGGTTAGGTGAAAGAGCTAAGAAAGAAGAAAGGTTTTTTTTTTTTTTTAAATGGCTACAAGGGGCTGAGAAAGGAGATATTTAATTGGGTGACAGGAAAATTGGTACGACCGAAGATGGTCTCCTCAAATGTAATACCGCTTGCTCTGGTCAAGGTTTGTCAATTCTGGTAATTCGACGCCATCATGATCTTGGAGTTTGACAGCTTTCCCAGGTAGTACCTCTTTGACAATAAAAGGACCTCCCCAATTGGGCTTGAATTTGCCTCTAAAATCGAAGATGGGTGCTCGATTTTCTTTGGGTACTAGGTCCCCAACTTGTAAGTCGTGAATTTTAACCCTTTTATCAAATGCTCGAGCGATTCTTCTCTGATAAGCTTGCACATGGTACAGAGCTCTAAATCATTTTTCATCGATTAAATTTAACTCTTCATACCAGTGACGAACCCAGTCTGCTTTTGATAACTGACTCTCCATTAGAATCATGAGGGATGGGATTTCCATTTCAACTGGTAAGACAGCTTCCATTCCGTACACTAGTTAATAAGGGGTGGCTCCGGTGGAAGATCATATCGAGGTACGGTATGCCCAAAGCACAAATGGTAATTTTTCAGACTAATCCCTATGCGATTGACACATCTTCCTGATGATCATCTTGAGATTCTTACTGGCTACTTCAACTACTCCATTAGTCTGGGGATAGTAGGGTGATGATTTGTGATGTCGGATCTTGAACTTTGAACATAAAGTAACAACTTCAGCTTTGAAGTGTGACCCGTTATCAGATATTAGTTCAGAGGGTACCCCATATCGACTGATAATATGTGTTTGGACGAACTTGGCAACTTTGGATGCAGTGTGAACAGCATATGAAGTGGCCTCCACCCATTTTGTAAAATAATCAATGGTCGCAAGAATGTACTCATGTCCATTTGATGTTTTAGGTGTAATTTTGCCAATTATGTTGATACCCCAAACAGAAAATGGCCATGGAAAAGTCAAACCAACTAATTGAGATGGAGGTACATGTATGAGGTCAGCATGTACTTGGCATTTATGGCAGGTCTTGATCAGGTGATGACAGTCTATTTCCATTGTTGGCCAATAATAACCCTGTCTCATGATTCGTTTGGCTAACATTTTCCCACTCATATGCAGTCCGCAGTCTCCGGAATGCAACTCTTCCATTAACCGTTTAGCTTGATTTTTGTCAACACATGACAAATGAATTCCATCATAAGACCTCTTATATAAGTTTCCTGCGCACATGATGAAATGGGATGTGAATTTCTGTAGGGTTTGTCGTTCTTTCCTTGACGCTTCAATTGGAAACTCTTGTTTTTCCAATACTTTCTGGATGTCAGTGTATCATGGCTTTCCGTCAAGGAGTCGAGCAGCGATGTCGACCTGATGGCAATATGCAGGTTTATCTTTGATTTTGACAGTGATATGCCATAGTTCCATGCCTAAAGGCAAATGAATCATCGAAGAAAAAGTAGCGAGAGTGTCAGCAAATCTGTTATCTTCCCTTGATAGATGTTGGAACAAGATGGCTTTGAACTTCCTTACTAAATTTAGCAGATACTCGTGATAGGGTTTCAGTTTCACATCCTTAGTTTTCCATTATTCCAACAACTGATGTATAACCAAAGCTGAATCTCCAAATACTTCAATTTATGTGGTACCTAGATTCAAAATAGCCTCGAGCCCGGTGATGAATGCTTCGTATTCAGTTGTATTATTAGTATTGGAGAAAGCTAGCTTAATAGCGATCGGGATGTGACATCCTTCGGGAGAGAACAAGACTGCCCCTATTCCATACCCGTTCTGATTTGTCGCTCCATCAAAGTATAACTGCCATACTCTGTCTCGTGATTCTTCTTCAAGGTTCAGGATATTTTCATCTGGGAATTGATCGATGGGTTTTGTTCCTTCTACCACTGGATGATCAGCCAAGTATTCTGCTATCGCTCTTTCCTTGATAGACTTCTGCGTAACATGCGTAATATTGAATTCTGGTAATAACAACAACCAATGTGCAGTTCTACCTGTCAATGCTGGCTTCTCAAAGAGATATTTTTAGGAGGTCCATCCGAGATAACAGAATGACTGAATGAGAGAGCATGTAGTACCGAAGCCTTTGAGTAGCCTATACTAGTGCTAGGTAAGTCTTTTCGAGAGCTGAATACTTTCGTTCATACTCTAACATCTTTTTCCTGATGTAGTAGATGGCCCCCTCTTTATGACTGTCTTTGTCATACTATGCCAGCATGCATCCCATAACTTCTTCCGTGACTGACAAGTAGAGGAGAAGAGGTTCACCTGGGGTAGGCGGAACCAAAATGGGCGAATTTGAGATATACTCCTTAACTTGGTCGAAGGCTTTTTGGCATTGCTCATTCCATACTGTCTGATCGTTCTTTCTGAGAAGCTTGAATATAAGTTCGCACACATTGGTGAGCTAAACGATGAATCTGCTGACATACTGAATTATGCCTAAGAACCCTCGAATCTGCTTTTCAATCTTAGGAGGTGCCATTTCTTATATAACTTTGATTTTTTCAAGGTCTACTTCGATCCCCCTTTGATTGACCACGAATCCTAACAATTTTCTAGAAGTTACTCTGAATACGCACTTTTGCTGGTTAAGGCGTAACTGGTATTTTTGGATTCTTGTGAGAAACTTCTCTAGTGCAGCGACGTGTCCCGATCGTTCTTTGGATTTTACTATCATGTCATCCACATAGACCTCGACCTCCTTGTGTATCATGTTGTGCAATTAGGTCGTATCTGCTCTCTGATAGGTAGTCTCAGCGTTCTTCAAACTAAAAGGCATGACTTTATAGCAAAATGTTCCTCATTGTGTGATAAATGATGTCTTTTGCATGTCGTGAGGGTCCATCTTTATTTGGTTGTACCCCGAAAACCATTCATAAACGAAAGCATGGCGTGCCCTACTGTATTATCGACCAATACATCTATATGAGGCAACGGAAAGCTATCCTTTGGACTGGCCTTATTTAAATCTCTGAAGGCCACGCACATTCTCACTTTCCCATCTTTTTTAAGAACTGGAACTACATTAGCAATCCATTCTAGGTACTCTATTACTTCCAAGAATCCTGCATTGATCTGCTTAGTGACCACTTCTTTAATCTTCAAAGTCCATTCTGACTTCATACGTCGGAGTTTCTACTTTATCGATCGAGCATCAGGATGCAATGGAATCCGATGTTGAACGATATCTATACTTACTCCTGGCATGTCCTCATAAGACCACGTGAATACGTCTTTGAACTTTCTGAGCATATCCACTGTTCCTTCACGTTCCTCGGGTGATAAAGTGATTCCAATTTGAATCTCTTGAGGATTTTCTTTAGTCCCGAGATTAACTAGTCATGTTTCTTCCATTACAGGTTGAGCCTGACATTCATCTTCTTGTTCAAGTAGTTTAATTAATTCGATAGGAGTTTCTTTATCAGAAGATTCATCCTTCGAAGTTAGATTATCAGTTAAATCATTATTGCACTCGGGATAACCAGAAACTTCTTCTATTTCATTAAAGATAGATGGGGTGACAGGACTTACTGTGGACTCGACAGACTCAACATGACTAGACCCAACATACAACAAATGACTCCTTACATGGTAATTGGAAAGAGACCCGACTGCGAGTTTGATTACAGACTGTGGGTTTTGAGCACCACTCTTGACTGACAAGACTGACACGTTTCCTTCTTCGAAAAATATCTGAGTAATATTGAGTGAATCCACAGTTGTCTACCAATCATCTGTTCCTTCAAGTTCTTTATGTGTTTTGTCTTCTTTCTTGTCCAGCCAACTCATCCCAAAGAAAATCTCAAATACTGGTTGGCGAATACCTGTGACGTGGTCGATAAAAGGTTCTGGAAAACCACAATAAGGAAAATCTTCCCATGCTTTCACAAAGCGCCCATTAAGGGTTTTGCGATAAGGCTTCATATTGATCAGATCGGTGACATGCCCTTGTCTCCTCACGTTTGCCTTATCTTTCCTTGTCTTCCAATATCGAGTCCAATTTTCTTTGGCAAGTTCAAACCCCAATCCGAATGTCCCTACTACTTCTTGAATGGATGGTGCAGTGTTGATCCCCTGTTGTCTACGACCCAAACCCATGCCTGGGAAGAATCTCATGCTTTTGAACATGCTGGCCATGCAACAACTGAACATATTATCGATAGGTACAAGTTTTTTCGTAGAATTATCCCATTGAACAACATGAATATTTTCAAATTCAAATCCGCTGAGTTGTATATCTTTTTATTCGAGTTGAATTTCAGGCAACGACTTATCCTTGGTTTCGATTTCGTTCACAATCACCATAATTTCGGTATCCCCATGAAGTGTGATTACTATACCGTCTTTGATGAACTTAATCTTTCAATGCAAAGTAGAAGGTACGGCCTTGATCTGATGCACCCACGGTCTCCCTAATAATAGGTTGAATGATGACTGAATATCCAAGACTTGGAATTCCACAAAGAAGTCTGTTATACCTATGGATATTCGTAGTTGCATAGTCCCTAGTACATCCCTTTTCGTATTATCGTAAGCTCTGACACCTTTGCTAGTTGGTTTGAAGTCTTTTGTCTTGAACCCAAAGCAAGTCGCGGTCTTCAAAGGACAGACATTTAATGCACTTCCATTATCTACCAAGACTAGAGGGACTCTCATTCCATTGCAATCAATTGTAATGTGTAACGGCTTTGTGTGGCTCAGCCCTTCTTTTGGGAGATCTGAACCTGAGAAGGATAGACTATTTTCAGCATGGGTTGCCCCTACTATACTGGCTAGTTGATCCGGAGATGTGTCGAGGAAAACTTGGAGGCCATGAGTAAACCCCAAACTGAAATGTTAACGCCTGCCTTTTTTAGTTGTTTGATCACAACATCATCCTCTTCAATGGTTTCCTGAATGGGGTTCACTTTTTCCTTTCTTGCCGAAGTTGCTAGATTGTCTGCATTGAATTCTGGTGACTTAAAGACTGTCCCTCCCCGTGTCATGTACTTGACTTCATCACAAGAGAGTGGAAATGGCTCATCTTCTTCGGCCAATAGGTAAGGATCTTCATCTGTTACAGAGAATAGATTTTTCGAGATCATTTGTGCGAAGAAGTAGCTAGTATATGATGGGTTGTCATAGCTAGGTGGGGATAAACAGTATGATTCATCTTCAGTTAGATCAAATGACTCATGGCTTGTGGCATAGACCTCATCATTGAAAGCTATTTCGACAAGGGGATAACTGGGTGGTTTGGCGTAGATTGGATGGATGAGAGAGACTTGGTCGACTTATAGTTGGGTGTTTGAAACCATATTCAATGTTGGCGGAGGTTGATATGCATGTAGTGGATTGGTAATGACATTTGGCGGTGTTGGGGTAGGAATGATGACTTTTTTTTATCATCAATGAGATTTTGGATGGCATGGCGGAGAGAGATGCAACGGTCAGTATGATGACCAGGGCTTTGATGGAATTCACAAAAGACGTTAGGGTTATGTGAAGTTGGTAGGGGATTTGGCAGAGGTCGAGGTTGGAGAGGGATGAGTGAAATTGCCTCGACCCCGTAGTCGTTCGCTAAATAGCAGATAGGGGTCCGAGTACGTATCTCGGGGATTTTTAAAAGAATAGGGAATCGCCACCTAGTTTAAGTCTAGGAACCAAAATTAACTCCAAATGGATATGGGTTAATCAATAGATCAGAGAGATGGGAAAGGGGTCAGGTTACGGGTTTCAGAAGGTGTTAGGTACCGAACCCGCCTGATCAAAATGATCAATCTCTATTGTGTTCCAAAAATATCCTATGGTCAACGGGATAAGACTATGGTCCAATCATCATCGTCGATTTATGTCGGATTTGCCAAACGAATCTTACGGTTAAGATAATTACATAGATTCTCGAATTTCGCATAAATGAATCCCACGATTTAATAAGGTTTATGTGGCACCAAAAATTCATGGATCAATTCGATCACATTTTGAATAATATGAAATCGATTTTCAATGTCACGTATACAACATTAGTGAATTGGCTCATTGACGACATTTATCAAAGAAATTCGATTTCTGAATTGCCACGTACACTAAATTAGTTAGTCGACTCATACATTTTTAAGCAAAGAAATCCGATTTTTGGATTGCCACAAGCATCCTAAAATCAGTGAGTTCACTCACAAATTATCAACCAAAGAAATCCATTTTTTGGATTGCCACGTGTATTAACATCAGTGGATTAACCTACATGTCCAATTTCTAAAAAAAATCGAACCAAATTTCCAATGTACACAAAAATCAGTGAGTTGACTCATGTACCCATTCCATAGAAATTTTCGATTTGGAATTTCCAACGCACAAAAAAAATCAGTGAGTTGATTCATGTGCCCATTTTTAAGGAAAATTTCGATTTGGGAATTTCAATGCATGTAAAAATCATTGAGTCGATCCCGTATACCCAATTTCATAGAATATTTCTAATGTACACAACATCAATGAGTCAACTCAACAATCTTGATAAAAAAAAATCGATTTTTTACCCTCCACGTGTACCAAAATTAATGAATTAATCCATTTTTTTTTTAAATTGATTTTTTTTAGTCACCACGTGTACCAAAATCAGTGAGTTGATTAATATCAATGTTAGCAAGTTGGCCCAATAACATCATATTGATAAATTGACTCGATAATATAAACACCCAATGAGCCAATTCACCAACTTGATATATACGAGTTAATTCGTTCAATATATCACCAAAAAAGAGCGAATCAATCCATTAATATTTTGGAATCATAAAGATCACCAATAGTACCACGTATATCTCAAAAATCGATTAATCAAATTAGGTGCATAAAAAAATGAAATCAAGAAAATAAAAAAATAAAAAAATAAAAACTCACCTTCACCGAATAACTTCGGATGTTCGAATTCCTTCAAAAAAAACCTTGAAACAGCTTATGAGTTGTATCGTACTGTTGGTTGTGGTTGTTGGCTATATGAGGAAAGAAAGAAAACAAAGCTATGAGAGAAACAAAGGAAAAGCAACATGCGTTGCTGTTGGGACGAGTTGGAGAAGAAGGCAGAGATCAAAGATGGCTGAACTGTGGGGCGTTCAAGAGGAGAAAATAAAAACGGGTGAGGCTGTGCTGTGGGGGCGTTTAGAAACAATGATGGAGGTGAGGCTGCTGCTCTTTAATGGTGAAGAAGGTGATGGAGAATGGTGTGGCTGTGGAGGACATTAATGGAGAAGAAACAGTTGAGCGTTAATGGAGCTTGAAGACGTTAGGGGCTGTTATAGGCTGCTTGGGTGAGAAAATGTTGTAAATGGATTAAGGTTTAATGGGGATGAGAATAAAAACAGCAATGGGTTGTTCTAGACTGGAGAATGTGAGGGAAATAGAGAGAGCAAAGAGAGGGCGTAGGAAAAAGAGGATGCGACAGAGACGTTGGTACAACAACCAACAGAGAAGAGGAAAGGGCTAAGAAGAATGATGTTGCAGCCCTTTTTTTTTAATTTTTTTTAAGAAATCACGTTTTTTTTTCTTGGCTGCTAGTTCTCCTCTTCAATGGCTGCTAGTTCTTTCTCCTAATGGCTTGGGATAGCAAGCTTTTTATCTAGATTTTTATAAAGGGAGATGGAGGATATGGTTGGTTATAGAGAAGAGGTTGTGGGCTGTTGTTGCAGGTTTAAATTGCTGTTTTTTTTTTCTTTTGCTATTGATTTTTAGAGAAGGAATAGGAGTGGAAGACGTGAAGACTAGTTGCCCTGATGAGTGCCCTCTTGCAGTTTTTTATAGTGGAGAAGAAGATGAACGTGAAGAATAGAACGTGTATTAGTTAAGAAAGATCATGGGGCCCTTTTTTTTATTCTAGTTAAACGTGAGAGAGACAATCGATGGGAGAGATGTGTTAGAGAAGAAGAGGAGCTAAGAACTGGGGGTAGAGGAGGTGCGTTGGAGAGGAGAGTGATGGAGAAAGTTGGAGAAGAAGACAATGGGAGAGTGCCCACGTTCTTTTTTTTATTTTTTATTTTTTTATATCAATTTTTATTTTTATTTTTATTTTATTATTTTTTTTAGAATGGGGGGTGGAGATCTCACGTTACTCGTACTACGGTAATTTTCCGCTAATGAGTTGTGATTGATTGATTTTTTTATTTGAATTCAAATTTTGGATTTGTCAATTTTTTTTTATTTCGATTTAGGTTGGTTTAATTTCAATTGGGTTCGTTTTGAATTGTTTGAATTTGATTTTTCATTTAAATGTTGAACGGGTTGATTAATTTGCGTTTTAATTTGAAATTTAAATTAATTTTAATTTTTAATTGGTCGGTTGATTGGATTTTGATTTCAATGTGATCGAATGGATTTTAATTTGTTGATTACATTTTTAGTTGGTCGATTTGGTTGATTGATTTAAAATTTTAATTCAATTTTGCATTTTGATTGGTTGAATGATTTTTAACTTGATTTTCAATTTGATTTTGATTTTGATTTTGTATTTTAATCGGTTTCTTGATTTTTAATTTAAATGTAATTTTTATTTTGTATTGAAATTTAATTTGATTTTATGATTTTAAATTAATTTTAAATTTTGGATTTTAATTGGATTTTAGTTTAATTTTCAATTTTAATTTTATTTTAGTTTAATTTTTTATTTGAATTTTATTTTCCTAGAGATCAAGGTCTCTATGTTAGAGTTAGATGTTAAGGGGCGTTTTGGTCATTTTTATGATTTTTGACAATTTTTCTTGAATTTCTCTGTTTTCATCGATTTGGATTTCGTTGGACTCGAAATCACATTCTGAATGCAATGGAGGTACTTTCGAGATTTTTCGAAGGTTCGAAGTTTATGAGGGGTATTTTCGTCATTTTGATGATTTTTTTATAAATTTTTACAAATTTCTCTGTTTTCATCGATTTGAGTCCCATTAGACTCGAAATCACATTCTGAGTGCAATGAAGGTACTTTCGAGACTTTTCGGAGATCCGAAATTTATGAAAGGTATTTTCGTCATTTTTGTGATTTTTACAATTTTTAGAGATTTCAGCGTGAGGTTTCTTTCAGTCCCTGTATGATTATTTCTAAATTCCAAAGTTATATTTTCCTAGTGTAGTGAAGTCTCTAAGTTGTCGAACTATGTAGCGAACCTAAGCGTACGTGCTTGCTAAATTGGGTGTAAGGTGTAGCGATCCTAAGCGTGCGTAAATTTTTATGTCGAGTCGTGACGAGTAGGGGGGATGAAAAGACTAGAAACAAAAGGAATCAAACAGTACTCACAAGCCTTTGAGTTCTTTTATATTCATCATTAGGAATCCACAACAGCCGACTGACGAATTGTCGAATTGGGCAGATGCAAAAATAGGGTGTCTACAGTGAGGAGCCCTTTTTCAATAGTTTCTAGAAGGCCACAGTGAGGGTCATCCCTAGATTTGTGAACTGTCGATGAGGGACTCTACCCAAATTTGCCTGATTATTGGTTCGAGTTGGGGGTTGAACTGGGGTAGTGGAAGTATTGGCTATATAGGCATGGTTGATGTTGGGTTTGGAATTAGTGAAGGTTTTTTGGCTTTGTTTTCAAAAGAATTAGAAAGGATCCCAGAGGCAAAAACATCTTCAAGTTGGCTTCTAGCTTGTAAAAGGGATTCGAATGTGGGAAGATACTGGGCAACTAAATGCTAAGTATAACCCTGCGAAAGGTTTTTCAATATGATTGTCACTTGTTCATTTTCTGATGGTCTATCCCACATTTGTGCAGCCTTAGCCCTCCAGCGGCTAATAAAATTAGTAAATATTTTCCCATTCTTCTGCTTAGTGGATTCCAAATCTCTTCGAGAAGTTTCGATTTCAATGCTGTATTTGTACTGGTGCCAGAACATCCTTGACATATTTTCCCATATCCCTATTGCAGGTGAATCTTGGGACATCAACCATCGTAACGCTGATCTTGATAGAGAACGATGGAAAAATAATGCCATATGTTCATCACTGAGGCCCATTGTGCACATGTTGGTGACATATACCTTGAGATACGTTTTTGTGCAACCTATTCCATTGAATTTTTTCATTTCTGGCATGACAAACTTCTCGGGCAGACGGATCTTAGAGATTTGATTCAAAGCCTGTATTCCTACTGCGATTTCGTCAATCCCTTTTATGTTCTTCACGGCTGTTTCCAACTGAGTCATTCTGTTGGCTAACATTGGATTCTCATTAAAATGCTCATCATTTCCATCAGGCTCATAAACCTCATCTAGATTCTTAGCTGTGCTACCTTCCGGTCCCTTGCCCCTTTGATCGTCAGGATGGTCTCTTGTTGACTCAGATATCTGTTTTAGCACTTCTACCTTACTTTTTATGTTGTTCATATCAATTGGAAAGACTGCCAAGATCTTACGAATTTTTGCGAGTTCAGATTCAGAAGTCATTTTTGACGGTTCATTTGGTGCTGATGTTCTTTCCAAACGACCTGACTCTCGACTCCAACTAGGTGGCGGACGCTTAAGTTTGGGCGCAATAGTATCATGAAACCCCATCAAAGGTGAATTAAGAATTTGTGATAGGTAAATGATCCCTTTTGATAGCATTTGCTTTTATTATTATAATTGATGGGTTGTGTTGGTCGAACTTATGTCTGATGAGGTGATTTATTGTTAATTAGGGCCTAATATAAAAAGAGATTTCTCATTAAAAATCGTACCAATGAGACAAATGCGAATACAAAAGAAATGAGGAAACTCTCCTCTTAAAGCAAAAAAAAACTCGATCTAGGACCCTACATGCTCTTCTATTCATCTCTTCTACTTCTTGAATGCTTGTTGATCTTCCGATTCAATAAGCAACCGATGGTCCTAAACGGTAGCTATGTGTTCTACCAAGTGCACAGTCAGTTCCTTAATAGGATTTCGATTCATAGGGAGCATTGGGATCCATGAAGGGAATCCTATCTGTCTTGGTATCATCCTTGGGCAATAAAAAGATGTATTCAGCAGACCAGTGAGCATTACATAATCAAACCCTTTTGAAGCAAGTACGGTGCCTTCATCCATTCTTGATCCCAATCTATCCCAATTTACATATTGTGCAGTCAAATTTGAAAGTCAGTCCTTCTAGTCTTCTATGGATGCAAAGTCCACCAACGTTTCCTTTCTTGTGAATTTTTCCAATTTACTTTCCTTGATTTGCAAGAACTCTGCGATGCGAAGTCGGATACATAACCACAAATAAAGAAAATGTGGACTTCTTCGAAATACTGCCCCTCCTGGTGCATTCTCATTTGATAATCCCTCAAAAGTCTAGATGAGTATCATGGGGACTGGGTTAACCTTGTTTTTAAGTTGTCCGGCAATATCTATAAAGAAGCCCGGCAACTGATTACCCATCCTAAATGAAACTAGAAAATATGTTGACAATACCCCCAGACATAAAGTAAAATCCCTAGCCTTCCTATGAGATTCTGGAGCGAAATCCCTAGGATTTTCTTGTTCAAGGTTTGGTGTACTTCGAGGAGTCTTCGCATGTTCAGTAAGCCGTGATCTGTGAATCTTCTTATTTTTTTCGGCTTAACTCCTAATTCTTTCAAGAGGTTTTTGTGAATTTGGATTTCGATGGAAGACGAATCATTGGACCCAATGTGCTTATCCACATAATATTCCAATAATTTTCATGAGTTGGACAAAGTGTGATTGAATGAAAATGGAATACATAGTAATTCGGGTCCTAGAAATTAGCCGCGGCACATAAGTGGTTCCAATTGACAGTCACTGACTTGAGAGAGAATACGCTTTGAAGTCCATATGTACCAAAATTGTACTTCTCGACAGTGGTGAACTCATCTAAAGGTCTTTCCATCAACAATTGTACATCATCATGAGCCATCTAACCAAAAAACTAACTCTAATTACTGATACATTAAAAGCAAGTCACGTCTATATTTTGGTACGATCTTTAATGTGATTCAACCATTTTGATTTAAAGAAAGGTCCAATCTATTGAATAGAATTGGTCAGAAAAAACAAGTTCAATTATCACATTCTGATCGATTCTACCCAACGGATAAAAAAAATAATATATCACCTCATTGACATTTAATTGAACCAATTAACTCAATCGGCTCGCATATTGATCCAAAAGATCAACGTACCAATTGGGCTAATGGGTTGGAAAATGATTGGCCAACATAACTTTTCAATTACAAATATTGGGTTGGACCGATATTGTGGGTTCTATTTGAGCGGTGTGGATCGGTCCACCCACTTACCTTTTGGTTAGATTAAAGAAAGGCAACCCGGGAGCACTTATGGTCAATTCAAGTCATGGCCTAATAGGACTGCACCTAAGTTCTAGGATTTCTATATGATTGAGGCTAGGTTAGGACGAAGCTTAAGTCACTTCAGCCTGAAACACCGATATACTATTCTAGTTTTATCTAATCAAGCAGTACGTAGTGCCCCAGTTTGATATACCCGAAGGTATTGTACTGAAGTTATAGCGTTCACGGGCGTCCCCCATGTCCCGAAGGACCAGGTTATCTTAGATCCGACTAATGGGTTTATAAGGACATGACATGATGCAAATATGCGAATACATGCTCGTGAGTGTGTGAAAAGGGACAAAGTGTGCCTGGGGCGTTTTTCGTAAATATCCAACCACACAAATCAAATACATTTAATCATCAATCCAATCAATAGAGATAAACAACATATCTAATCACATGCCAATGAAAGAAAGAACAAAATCTAGCTTAATCTAAGATTCTCATTGAGTCAACTAGGTTGACTCAATGAAAAAGTCAACCCAAGGATAGTCTTGGATCGGGTCAAGTTTGACCCTAAAATCTCCAGTGGAGTCGTCACTAAAATCGTCTCGACTTCCGGTCGTCCCTCTAAATAGCGGATGGTGGTCCGACCTATGTATCTCGGGGATTTTTAAAGAATCAGGAATCGCCACCTAGTTTAGGTCTAGGAACCAAAATTAACTCCAAATGAATATGGGTCGGTCCACGGATCAGAGAGATGGGTAAGGGGTCAGGTTACGGGTTTGCAAAGGTGTCAGGCACCAAAGTCGCCTGATCAAGATGATCAGTCTCTATTACGATCCAAAAATATCTTACGGTCAACATTCAAAGATTAAAAGTTAAACTAGGGTCCAATCATCATCAAATTGCATCGGATTTATTAAACAAATCCTAAAAATAATTACATGGATTCTCGAATTTCGCATAATAGAATCCCACGATTTAATAAGGTTTACGTGACGCCAAAAATTAATGGATCAATTTGGTCACATTTTGAATAATATGAAATCGATTTTCAATGCCACGTATACAACATTAGTAAATTGGCTCATTGACAATATTTTATAAAAGAAATTCAATTTTTTGAATCGCCACGTGCATTAAAACCAGTGAGTCAACTCTCATATATTTTTTTAATCAAAGAAATTTGATTTTTGAAATGCCACGTGCATTAAAATCAGTGAGTTGACTCACATAATTTTTAATCAAAGAAATTCAATTTTTGAATTGCCACGTACATTAAAATCGACGAGTAGACTCAAAGATTTTTTTTATCAAAGAAACTCAATTTTTGAATTGCCACGTGCATCCTAAAATCAGCGAGTTAACTCACAAATTATTAATCAATGAAATTCGATTTTTGAATTGCCACGTGCATTAAAATCGACGAGTGGACTTAGATTTTTTATCAAAGAAACTTGATTTTTGAATTGCCACGTGCATCCTAAAATCAGCGAGTTAACTCACAAATTATTAATCAATGAAATTTAATTTTTGAATTGTCACGTGCATTAAATCGGTGAGTTAACCCACGTGTCCAAAAAAATCGATTCAAATTTCCATCGTCCCTAAAATCAGTGAGTCGACTCGTAATTTGTTAATCAAAAGAAACTTGATTTTTTTTTAATCGCCACGTGTATTAAATCAGTGAGTTAACCCACGTGCCTAAATTAAAAATAAAATCGATTCAAATTTTCAATGTCCCCAAAATCAGTGAGTCGACTCGTTGATTTTCATTGAGAAAATTGATTTTTTAATTTTTCGTGTATTTACAAATTCATGAGTTGATCAATACCAATATTAATGAATTGACTCAATAACATAAAAAAAAAATCGATGAATTGACCCGATAATCTTAACACCAATGAGCCGATTCATCAACTTGATATTAGCGAGTTGATTCAATCAATCTATCAATAAAAAAAAAAAAAAAATGAACGAATTGATTCACTAATATTTCAAAAATTTTAAATTGGCCATTAGTGCCACGTATACCCCAAAAATTGGTGAATTAATTCATATGCATACGAAATCAGGAAACAATAAAAAATAAAATGAAAAAATAAATAATAAAAATAAAAATAAATAAATAAATAAAATAAAATAAAACAAAAATAAAAAATTACCTTTACCGAATAATTTTGGACGCGTGGATTCCTTCAAAAAGAACTCAAAATAATGTGTGAGTAGTTGTGGTGATCCCGCTATCTTTTTAGAAGCCTGTTCCAATTAACGAGGTCCTATTGCTACGAGTATATCACTACTGTTGTTACTAGACAACGAAGTTATAGTGGACTTGTTCCTTCAACAATAATCGTTATGGCTGTTGGCCATTATGGCTGTTAGCTATACGAGGAAATGAAGTAAAAGAAACACACATCGCTGTTGGGACGAGTCAGAGAAGAAGGCAAAATAGTGATAAAGAGGATAACAGAAAGGCTGTATGGGACGTTAATGGTTGTTGGGATAGAATAGAGAGTAAGAGAAGAGAGGGCTAATATTAGAAGGTTTAAAGAGGGAATGAAAGGGGCTGCTGTGGGGACGTTAAAGGGAGACTAAAACCACTAGGTGAACGGGATTAATGGATAGCTAAAACGTGAGTCTATGTGCTGGTTTCAACAGCAGAGAAAAAATGGAAGTATATGGGTGGTTTTAATGGCTGAAAAGAGGACGTTTTTGGGTATATTTCAATAGCTAAAAAAAGGATGTGGTGAAGAGGTGGAGAGCTACTGAAATGTGGAGAGAATGCATAGCTTAGAGAGGGCAGCCAATTAAGTCACTCTTCTATCTTCTTCTCTCTTTTCTTTCTTCTTTATTTGTTTGCTGTCTAAAATAGAGAGTGAACTAAAAGGAGCAAGAGGAGAAGGAGATTGAGGGGTAGGGATGTAAGGAGAGGTGCAGCCAAAAGAGATGAGAGTCTAGCCATTAGAGAGAGTTAGGCAGAGACGTGAAGGTGAGAGAAAGTCCAGCCATTAGAGAGAGTTGGGCAGAGACGTGAGGGCGATGGGGCTGGATAGAGGGTGAAGAAGACGTTTTGGAATGAGTGTCTTGTAGGTTTGATGGAAAAAAGAGATGTGACGCCCCGCCAAACACTAACACAAATCCCAAGGCAAGGTACTAGGTGACACCTCGAAATTTGCGCATGGTTATCTCTGTTTATGTTAGTGTTCCACGGAACTCAAAAACCTGATAATCCAAAATATAACAAATCCTGAACACCAGAAAAATGCAAACACAAGATAACAGCGAAAGACTAAGTATATCTAATACGTAAACAAATCAAAATACGAAAGTTTAACAATATACAAGATTTCCAAAGTACTCTTACTCTAATACAAACCTAACACTCACTCCAAAATCTACATACATTGATGAGACTATCGTTGTTCTTCTCACCGGAGTTAATAATAATCTTAGTTTTACCTTACTTGTGGGGCAAGTAGGGAATCGAACCCAAGAGAAAGGAGGAATAGAGCTAAGCTAAGAAGATAAAATTCAAATTAACTAAAAGGAATTAAAACTGTTTTTCTTTGTATTTTTGAACTTATAAGAAGATGTAAAATTACTAGAAAATAAACTAAAGTAAATGAAATTAAAAGCAAGTAAACTTATGAATTAAAACACCATTGGAGGTGGATCTACCTAAAACATGTTAATGAGCAATTTCTAGTCTCTAGCCTTTTTATAACTCAATCATAAGGGCTTGGTGTTAGCTCCTTAGATCGGAAAGTTTTGCAATTAAAACGAAATAAAGGAACAAAAACAAAGTAGAATTTCTTGAGAACTTCTTACTACAAATTATCTAATTTAAGCATACTTTATCTTGATCTAATCTAAGCATAAAGTATCTATATTAAGAATAAAATGTGCAAGAAACTTAAAGAGAATTCATAAGCATTTTAAATAAAAGAAAGGCATAAAATTAGAAATAACACAAGAACTTGCTCTAGGCTTTTCCACTCTCCAATGGAGGGGAACTTAGCCTAATGTCATTGCAAGAGAGGGAAGACAAGAGATGAAAGAACTTTTCTTCATTTCATGGAGAAAATTACAACTTCTTCTTCTTCTACTTCTTACAAGACTAGTTAACCAAAAGAAAATAACTAGAAAATGAAAATACAAAAAATAAGAGAATAGGCAAAGAGCCTTAGATTAAAGGAGTCTTGGATAAGAGAACCAAGATGGGACCCTTTCTCTAGAAATGAAGGCTCTATTTATAGAGAAAAATGTGTGTAGAAGAGTCTAAAAGTAGCCTCCACTTTTCTTTGCACAAAAAGACAAAAGAGGAGAATATGAGTTAAGGATTAGGGCATTCCAAAGGATTAGGGCATTCCAAAGTGGGCCCAAATGCTTTTGCCTTGAGATTTTGATTCCAAATTGTTGATTTTCTGCACAAGAAACACACGTAATTAGATTTATCTAGTAAATGAATTTATTTATATATAATTAAGCCTAATTAACATGCAACGTGGTGGTTTGAGGCTTATCATGATTATTATCTTAATATAGAGAAATAGGTACAAAAATCAAGATAAATATCCAGAAAATGTGCGTATAATTGAGTGTTTGGAGACATTCATCATACATCTTGGAAGAAACTGACATCACTAAGGGGTGTAGCCCTAGTGCTCACCAAGCAATAGACTTTGATCGTCGATCTGACCGAGCAGACACTCCTCACTTAATGACTCTCCACCTGTCTTAGTAACTACAAGTGCTGAAACTAAAAAAAATAGGAAGGAAAGGCTGAGTAACGATGATTACCCAGTAAGTCCACAACCAATTCCTACTAATAACCCTCCCTAAACATGATTGAGTAAAACATACTGAACATTTAATACATGCAAGGTTTTACAGAATAAAATACGATCAACTGGTACATATAGCTAGGGATGAACAACTAAATAGTTTAAAAGTTCGCATATCATCAATCATTGGTACTCACTATACATTTTTCATTTTATGCAAATATAGTTGACAACATTAAAATAGTAGACATGCTTTTCAGTTTATACTTCGAAATATAACAACAGATACATAGTACAATTGGTTGAGTATTGGAATTAAAGAGTTGGGATTCATGACTGGATCACTCCCAGTCGGGACATGATATTCCTCAATACCATCGTAGTTCCTGATTTTGTGGCTGGTCGCTGTTTACCACGCTTGCAGGACCATTTATCCGGCTCAGGCTGGTCGTTTGACGTAACCGTAAGCAATGGGTCTCTTTTCGATGTGTTAGAACGTTCGACTACTACTAGATTGTTAGTGATCACTAACTAATCATCTTCATCTATGCCTATCAGGCGTGCATGTGATTCCCAAAATAACACTCCACTCGTATATGACCACCTTTATAATACACATTCACTGGTAAAGATAAGAAAAGAATGGACCCAGATTCCAGTTGTGACTCTACTCTCATACGCATCCCATACCACGTATGAGCTTGGTGGTCCCTACCATACATCCCTCTGGATGATGTGACGCACTATCCCTTCAGGCAGCTCACAACATAGCTACATATATATATTGGTTTTCATTTAAAACAAAAGAGAAAATAACAGAACAGGGTTGAGAATGGATATCCAGTTCCTACCATGCAACTGTGGCCACCCGGCCTAAAATAAATAACAGTACCTTGAGCCTCTGCGCCAACATAAATTAAATAAACATGCAACCCTTTCATTAATAATCTGGATATCCTTTCACCAACCTACATACAACATATAATGTAAAATGCAGATATCACCCCTCGGGTGTGACTCTGACATTTTACCAATTCATCCCTTTTTTCATTCTCTCGACATTCTCACTTTTCATCTTTTCAAATCAAACCATTCATTTTCAATCTTTCAAAGTCATTTTTGGTCTTTCCATCGAAAACCATCAAGGTTTATTCAAAATGAGGTCCTAATAGGTATGCGAAGGTAAACTGTCAAAACTAGAAAAATTAATGAAAATTTGGCTAAGTGTCGGAAACTCAATTTTTTCAAAGTTGTCGAAATTGAAAATGAATTTTTGTAAATGAAGGCCCTTGACAACATAAGAAGGGCCATGTAATTTTGTAACCTAATTCAAATAAATGCAAAAGATATCACGTGAATACTTAAAACATTCCCGTCGTGATGAAAATTTGTTTATTTTTTTCTCGCTTTCTTTGAAGGAGTTACGGGGGTCATAAGTAGTCGATGTAGCATGTTAAAAGCATGAGGAATCCAAAAAAATATCAGAAAAAAATTTTGGGCACTTTTTGGTTTTCACGGTAGCACCGTGAATAGTGCACAGCGGCTCACGGTAGCACCGTGACTGGAGCACAATGGCACCGTCAGAACACTGGAAATTCACGAATTTTTTTATTTTTTCTTCGTTTTTCATTCATTTTCGATTCCAATACCCCACCCACGAATTAAATATTCAAACTATGATAAAACACATCAAATATAACGATTTCTAAAATGAATTTGAAATAATTTAAGCGTATTCTACAAATTTAAAACATACACAAGTTTCGAAAGATTTCTAAATGCAATTTTTTCAAAATATACGGTTATTAATAAGAATCGAGAGTCCCTTACTCTTGTGGTTGTTGGACACGATAAGCTAGCTTGGAAATAAAGGAGTGGCGGTTCGGAACATCGAATTTGGTGGAACTTGAATGCCAAACGAATCGGTTTGGTTACGAAACCCTCGATGGAGGTGTCCCTCCTTCCTTAACAAAGATGGATTACTCTTCTTCAAACTAGGTGGAACTCCAAGTGGTTAAAATCAAAACCCCTATTCTTGATTTTTTAGTGGGAGCCTAAGAGAAAGGAAAGGAAATGGAGATTGGATGGGGTGAGAACGTGGAGCTCGACAATGCCGACGATTTTTCCTTCTTCGTCGAGGTTCAACTCGGACTCGTTTGCGATATATCTTGATGGAAAGGGTTGAAACCCTAGGTTTGAAAAAGTGACTGAGTTGAGTTCTTTAGAAAAGAATAAAGAAATGAAATAAAAGAAAGTTATCTTTCTTTTAAATAAGGGTTGGGGGAATTTTTGACATTTTCTACTTATTTCTATTTTCGACGAAATCCTGACCATTTGAACACGAAAAATGACAAATGAATGATTTCGAATAACTTTTCGTTGCAGACCTAACAGTGAAGTCGAATTTTCTTGATTCTCGCTCTAACAAAATTTCACTATTTTGGGTCCCACTTAACGCGAAATTCGAGAATTTTATAACTTTTTCATCCGAACTCGAATTCGAACTTGCTTACAGGCTAAAGTATATATTTAGACCTCTTTGAATTCAATGGCGGAGTCGGTTTTCATTAAGAATGATCAGAACAATATCCGAGTGTTTTACTCTAATTTTCTTTTTCGGCATTTTCCTCAAAATATCACCATTTGACTTCTTCGAGGTGTGAATTAAAAACCCGGGGTATTACAAGAGAAGAAATTGTTGGTTTTTTTTTTGGAAAAAAAAATGCCTCTGTGTTCATTTTTCCCCCCTTTTTCGTTGATCATGGTGGCTGACTATTTATGAAGAGAGATCGGAGCAGTTTGGAGAGTGGTTTCTTATAGAGAAATGGGAGAAGAAGTGGGGAAGAAAGAGGGAGTGAGGGTTGAGGACATGAGGTAGAGAGGGCGGTCAAAACGTGGGTCGTTGGAGAAGATGGAAAATAAGGAGTTGGAGAAAAGAGAGCTCCACGTTTTTTTTTATTTGTTATTTTTTTATTTTTTATTTATTTTTTATATTATTAGGAGAATGGGGTGGTGATCCTATGCTACTTGTACTACGATAGCTCACCATCGTTGAGTTGTGATTGGTTGATGAGTTTATTTGAGTTTGAATTTTGGATTTGTCAATTTTTTGGATATCGATTTAGAATGGTTTAATTCCAATTTGATTCGTTTTGAATTTCAATGAGTTTTAATTGTTTAATTTGAGTTTAATTTTTAATTTAAATTTTGAACGGGTTAACTAATTTAAATTTTAATTTTAAATTGACTTTAAATTTTAATTGGTCGGTTAAATGTATTTTAATTTGTTGATTGCACTTTGATTGGTCAATTTGGTTGATTGATTCCATTTTGCATTTTGATTGGTTGAATGATTTTTAACTTGATTTTTAATTTGATTTTGATTTTGATTTTGTATTTTAATCGGTTTATTGATTTTTAATTTAAATGTATTTTTTATTGTGTATTTTAATTAAAATTTAATTTGATTTTACGATTTTAAATTGATTTATGTTTTAGATTTTAATTGGATCTTAGTTAAATTTTAGTTTAATTTTCAATTTGAATTTTATTTTGGTTTAATTTTTTTATTTGAATTTTATTTTCCTAGGGATCAATGTCTCTATGTTAGAGTTGGATGTTAAGGGGCGTTTTGGTCATTTTTACGATTTTGGTCCCGTTAGACTTGAAATCACATTCTGAGTGCAATGGAGGTACTTTCGAGATTTTTCGGGGGTCCAAAATTTATGAAGGTCATTTTCGTCATTTTATTGATTTTTTTTATAGATTTTTCACAAATTTCTCTATTTTCTTCGATTTGGGTCCCATTAGACTCGAAATCATATTCTGTGTGCAATGGAGGTACTTTTGAGATTTTTATAGATCCAAATTTATGAGGGGTATTTTCGTCATTTTTGTGATTTTTTTACAAATTTTATAAATTTCTTTGTTTTCATCAATTTAGGTCTCGTTAGACTCGAAATCACATTCTGAGTGCAATGGAGGTACTTTTGAGACTTTTCGAAGATCCAAAATTTATAAAGGGTATTTTCGTCATTTTTGTGATTTTTACAGATTTTTAGGGATTTCAACGTGAGATTTCTTTCAGTCCCTATGTGATTATTTTTAAGTCTCAAATCCATATTTTCCTAGTGTAGTGAGGTCTCTACGTTATCGAACTGTATAGCAAACCTATGCATATGTGCTTGCAAAGTCGAGTGTAAGATGTAGCGATCCTAAGCGTGCGTAACTTTCTATGTTGAATCGTGACGAGTACGGAGGATGAAAAGACTAGAAACCGAAGGAATCAAGCAGTACTCACAAGTCTTCGAATTCTTTTATACTCATCATTAGGGATCCACAACAGCCGGCTGACGAATTGTCAAATTGGATAGATGCAAAAATGGGGTGTCTACACCTATCAGTCCTATAATTTTCATCATCACAGGGACCATGGTAGCTGAACAATTTCTCACAAGGGTGAATTCTTTATTGAAGAAAATCATGAGAAGGATGTTGGGTGTTTTGCAACATAATTTCTATATCGTTCGAGCCATAAATATTTGTCTAAATTATACACGGGATGAAAAATCAATTATGGTCTCTATCAAATTTGATGACAGGAAAATTTCTAGAAATCACACATTTTCATAAGTCCGACTAAAGACGTTAAACTTAGCATTGCTTGGGAAGCAACCTATGTATCTGAGTTAAGATCCTCAACTCCAATAAGTCTAGCTGAAAACGTAAAATTTAACCCCATTAGAAGGCAACCTACCTTTTCTTTTTAGTAGTTATTTTGTCTTGTGTGCTTATCCAACATAACCTAAGAATCGTTCGCCTAGGTTATGAGCAAAATACCTCTCGACTTCATAGAACATATGCTGCGACAGTGGTGAAAAGTGTGTTGTCTCAATTCAAAAGACATTGTATTGGTATCTACAAGACTTTAGGATCTTTTTAAGTTGTTATCCAACCCACTTTATTGGCTTTTGTTAATTTCAATTTTGTATGTGCATGTTAAAATATTGAGGATGATATCATGTTTAAGTTTGGGGTGTATGGGTCGAATTTCCACCTATTTTCTTTTGTTGTCTTTTTATTCCAAAAATCATAAAATTTTGAAAAATATTTTTGTGGCATTTTTGTTGTATTATTTTCAAGATCTTAGGTTATATCTTTAAGCACTTGCTTAATAATCTTAAATCAGTCTTTGGTTTGAAGCTTTAATTTAGAGTCCCAATTCGTGCTTCTCTAAGGAAAAAATTAGAGTAAAGTTACCTTTTATTTGTTGTTACTACTAATAAGGTTACCAAGACTCTAGTTAGAAATGAGTAAGCTTTTTACCTTCTTTCTACCTAGAATATGAGGAAAAATTGAGTTTGATGAACTTTGACTCCCTTGTTCATTTGATTGGCTGATTAGATGAAAAATAAAACTGGATTGAATATGTATCGAACAGCAATCATTGAATCAGACTAAGTACTTTGAAAAGGATAGCCTGATTTTCTTTAAAAAAGAGCGTAAAAAGAGTAGAAAAGAGAAAAAGTAAAAGAACAAGAAAAGAAAAAGATCTCTCAAAACAAAAAAGAAAGAAAGAATCAAATATTCAAAGTTTATAAATTTAAAGTTTCAGTAGGGTGAAAACTGCCAAGTGTAAAAACATGAGTACCCTTGATTATCATAGATAAAGCCCCTTAGAGGTATAAATATGAAAATCTATACTTCTCTCTACTCCAGATAGGAATCTAAGTTCTAAATTAAGTCTCAAGTTAATCTAACTATTCTTGGGTAGATTGAAGGTTTTTTTGAACTCACTCTAAGAAATCAAATTTCTAAACTTTTTAAGTTAGAATTACTATTTCTTAAAAGTCAATGTAAATCTAAGTTTTGTCATAAAGAAATTAGAATTGGGACTCTACACCAAGTGTTACTTCCAAATGACTAACAAACCATAATTAACTTATGTTTCTCAATATAAGTTTTGATTTTGACCAGTTTTAATTCAAAGTTGTGTTGAATTTTATGAGTATATTCTCTGTAAATCCTCACGAGTCAAACTCATCTACTAAGGGTAATCTAATGCTTTAAAGGCTTGCTGCATTTGCTAAATGCAGTTAAGATGCCTACGAAAGTAGTAATTTTATTTTTAAAGGACTAGAAAAAGGTAAGTTTGAAGGTGTGGTCAATGTCTCAAAACATTGATTTTTCTGTATTTTTCCTTGGAATTTATCTTGATTTTTGTTCATAATTTTCTATATTAAGTAAATAAATAATTACATTTGTCAAAAATCCTGATTACGTATATTCACTGTGTAGATCAAAGATCAAACCATCAAATTGGACTCCAAAATCAAAAATTAGATATTTCATTTTAATATGAAGGACCAATCAAGCATCCTGACCAAATTTCAAGAACAAAAATTTCAACCCAATTATTGTGCGGTAAGCAACTTGGGTGGAGCAGTGGACCTCGGTTGGAGCATCCTAAAATTGTGCAAGTATGCTTCATATGTAATCTTTTGTACATTAACTAATACGACTAAGAATGGATCTTTCCAAAATCTAGGATTTCTATAACTAAAGCATTTCTCAATGTAGAAATGGTCATTTTCTTTGGCCCCTTTTTTGAGTCCCTTTTGGCTTCTTCCCTCTCCTCTTTTAACCTAAGGCCATTGGCCTTTTCTCCAATATTTTTATTTTTAACTTAGTTTTCCATTAAAATTTTGTGATTCTTCTAAGTGAGAAAGTTAGAAGAGATTGTAATTATCTTTATTTAATGAAGCAATATTTAATTTTCTCCATCTATTTTTCTCTATCACTTGCAATGATCTTAAGTTAATGTCCCTTCCATTGGAGAGTCGAGAAGTTAGAGTAAGATTACTTTATTGTATTTAGATTCTTTACCTCTTAATTTCTTTTAATATTTATGAGTTCTTTTCAAGGTTTGTCCATTCCTATAGATTAAGGCTATAGATGAACTCTTACACCTTTTATGTTTAGCCTATATGCTTCATTCTTAAATTAGTTCAAGATATAACATGCTTAATCTAAATATTTGGTAGTAAGAGATTCACATATTAGATAATGAAGGAATTATACCCTATTATTCTTTAATTTAATTTTATTTTACTAAATCTTTCGATCTAAGGTGTTAACACCAAGCCCTTATGATAGAGTTATCAAAGAGGTTAGGAACTAGATTTTGACTTAATAGTTTACTCTAGGTGGATCCCTTTCTAATGATATTCCCTCCATAATTTTTACTTTATTTCATTTCTATTAGTTTATTTTCTAGCAACTTTTATTTCCTTTTGGTAACTTCAAAAATTTTTAAATAATTTTAATAGTTTTGGTTAGATTCGATTTTATTATCTTAGCTTAATTCTACTCCCTTTCTCTTGGGTTCGATCATTTACTTGTCTCACAAGTCAAGAAAATTTACATTTATATTAACTTTTATAGGAAGGACAATGATAGTCTCATTACTCCCACATTGACGCATCTTTCCTCTTGTATATTCTTTCTCAAGTCAAAGTAGATAATTTTGAAATAAGCCCGATTACCATCAACATACTGCCCAAATTTCACAGGCTAAAGAATGAACAACCCTGTACACATCTCTACAAGTTTTTGATAATGTGTAGCACCTTCAAAAAAAATTGGATGATGAGAATGTGAAGTTGTAAGGTTTAACTCATTCACTCCAGATTCCATCTACACATGGGATGAACTCTCAAATAGGTTTATACCCAAATATTACCTTGTGACAAAAATTGAAATGATTAGGGAAGCCATTATAAGTTTCAAGGGAAGACCCAACGAGAAATTCATCCAAGTTTGGGAGAGATTCCAAGACTTACAGGTTAAGTGACCACACCATAGGTTTGACAAAATGCAGTTGGTGCACTCCTTTTACAAAGACTTGCCAACAATGCAAAATGCCTTAATAAATTTTATGCACAAAAAAAAATTTACACCAAACCCCTAATTAAACTTGTGACTTTTAGTTGAGTTAATCGAGAGCGTTCAAAGTTGGAGTAGTATAGGTGGAGAATATAATAGAGAGGACTTAGGAACTCAAAGGCCAGGTATCTATGAGGTCAAATTCGATCTTGAATGTAGAAGAAGATGATTGAGAGGGGAAGTATGGAGTGCAAAATATAGTAAAAAGATCCAAAAGAAACAAAAGTCAAAAGAGTGAAAAAGTAAAGTCCAATGAGACCACATAAAAAAATGTTTCAATAGGATGAAAGTCGTCAATAGTAAAAATGTGAGTAAACTTGAATATCACAGTTAGAGGTATTAAAGTGAACATACATAACTTTTACTACCCCAAATAGAATGTTGAGTTTGCAGTTAGATTTTAGATTAACTCGATTATTTTAGGTAAATTGAGTCTAACTTTATTTTATGAATCTAAACACTAAAGTCATAGTCAAATTTTCACTATATACTCAAGGTCATAGTATTTCAAGAATTCTCCTAATTGATTTTATAATAACTTAGGCTCTGTTAAAAAATAAATTACTAATTTTCTAGTAAATATAAGTTTAGTGTAATGCCTTCACATGTTAACTTAGCTAAATTTCAATATAAAATTCAATGTGCTAAATATTGGGAGTATATTTACTACAAACACCTATGAGTCAAACTCATCCACTAGGGGTAACTTATGGGTTTAAGAGCTTGTTGCATTTGTTAAATGCAATCAAGAAATTTACAAAACTGGTGTTACTTTTATTTATTTTTTTATTTTGCTCGGAACTAGCAAAATCTAAGTTGATGGGTGTGTTAAATGCCTAAAAGTGTGAATTTTCTCATTGTTTAATAAAGCACTTAACCATATTTTCTAACCTAGAGCTACGATTTCTTTATAAAATCATACATAATAGTTAATTCATCATAAGTTATATTTTACTGATTAAATTTCATATATTTTCATAGATTTTTAAGATTTAATTATATGTTCATTTCTTGTAGACAAAATAGATGGGAATTGAAAAATCAAAGAGTGGAAAAACCATCAAAGTCAAAGTTCAAGGTTTAACTCAAAGTCAAAACACAGTCCAAGAGTTTCGGTAGTTCCGAATTGATAGAATCAAGTTCTAAATCTACCACATCATTGTGGTTTGCTCATAACTTTTAACTGGTTTATTGAAATAAGATGAGATTTTAGGATTAGAAAATTGATTCAGATAATAAAAAATTTGAATTTAATAAAGCAAAGTTAATTTTGACTTTGAATTAGTCAAAAACATATAACAAATCAAAGATTTTAAGTCCATCACGTTTTATCATTTTGGACATAACTTTTAACTCAATTATCAAAACGGGACAAAGTCAATAAAGTTAAAATTTTAATTGAGAGAGAAAGATAATTCTATTTAACATAGAAGATCAAATTCAAATGAAAATATGACGAAAATGTATTGTCAAAATAACCTGAATTTTTTTCTTAAAAAGATAATAACTCTTTAAGTTTTTGGGTTCTCTTCTCTCTTTCTTTGGTCCACCTCTCTTTTCATTTTTTAATCTTTTCTTCTTTTATTTTAGATTTAGGTTTTAATTATATTTTTTTTGCAAATTAGGAGAAATATTTGTTTAAGATTTATTTTGAAAATCAATAAAAGATAGGTTATTTTTCATCGGTTTATTTGTTGATTTTCTAAAATAAGTCTTGTCTAATCTCTCAATTTAGAAATATTGGTGAAGTCAAGATATTTAATTAATTTCAATTTTTTATTTTTAAAATTCTTGCATATTTTTTTAATAGATTTCTCTTTAACAAATCTTATTTCTAAAATTGTGTTATTTATTTCTTTTTATCCATCTTTTTAAGTGTGATTCATTACTATTGGAGAAAATCTATTATATCGAATGCTAATTATGATGTAGGATCATTGGACGATAAAAATTTTGAAATAAAAGAAATCTTAGTCAATTCTTAGATTTATAAAAAAAATAAGGATTTTTATTATTAAACTTGGCGAATCAAGAATCTGTATCAGTTTTTTATTTGAGTTATCAAAAAAAGAACTTGAAAATAAATTAATGTAAATTAATTCTTCATGGTGGATTCAGTTTTCTTAGATGTTATCCAATTCAGACTTTTTTAATTAATTAAATTAATTTTTCATTTAGTCTCCAAAATCACACCTTTTTCATTTGAATTACTAAAAAATAGAATATATTAGTCGCACCATCCTCAATTGAATGATCTTATTTGCCAATCTAACGTAAGTTTTTAATTTTTAATTTTTAATTTATATTTTATTTTTATCCTTTTTTAGAGACATCTTTTTACGATGAACACAATGTAAAGCTTTTTCACCCAGAGAAGTAAAGCGGGATACCTAGATTTGTAGTCCATTACTTTTTCACCCAGAGTAGATAAAGTAGGACTCACAGATTTTCACTTAAATTATGTTCAGATTTTTTTCTCAGATTTTACTCAATTTTACTCAATCATCTTACTCAGTTTACACTTGACTTTTAGTTTATTATTTTCACCATGAGTGCATGGGACGAAGGCACTTCATTTCAACACCATTATTTCATTATTGCACTATTGCACATACATGCACCCTCATAGCACTTGCATTAGTCGGGGAAAATTTTCAAAATTCGAGGATCTAACACCCTCACTATTAGTAAGAGCTCACATTTAAGGACCCGACACTTTTTATTATACGGCGAGTTTTTATCCTCAAGGATTCGGACACCTCGACGAATTATCGAATCAAGCTATAAAATGAAATGTTACTGGCTTTGGTATTCAAATGTCGTACTATCCGTCAAAATGAATTTTTCATCTAATTTACTAGCACCTTTTGCTAAAGAGGGGCCATCTGTAGACACCTCATTTTGTATCCGCTTAATTTAATAACCTGTTACCCGATTGTTGTGGATTACTAATGTTGAGCGTAGAATACATGCAAAGAGTCGAAAGCTTGTGAGAGGCCCTCTCCCGATTATCTTCAATTCCTTCTTAGTCTCTAGAGTTCCTACTATTTATTTCAATAATTTTGTTTTCTCTTTTCTTGGCAGGCTTAATGTAAAAATTACGAACACTTAAGATTATTGTCATTTTTACACTTGATCTAGTAAATACGTACGCTTAAGTTCATTGTGCATTTTAAAAAATCAAGAGACCTCACAATGTTAGAAAAATGAGACTGTGAGACTTAGGAAATAATCACATTAGGAATGAAAGAAGCATCGCACCAAAATTTATGCAAGTCGACGAAATGACCAAAATATCATTCGTTCTCAATTTATAAAAACTGTGCTGCGATAGGAAAATGTGACTTTAGGACAAAAATAAATATTTCAATTATATTCACCTAAATTGATAAAATCTAGAGACCCATACATTGAGGAAGACAAAAAAATTCATAAGAAATGACGGATTTTCATATAAAATGACGATTTTCATTACATAGAATGACACCCTTGATCATATAAAACAATAAAAATCTCTCACATAAAATGATGAAATTTAAGTCAGAATAAAAAATATTGAAACTTTAAATTAAAATAATTTTTTTTTTTTTTAAATTCAAAATTGGTTATTGGGTCCTTATGAATTAAACTTTAAATTTTTACTCATTACACCCCAATTTAAGATTCAAAGGATGAATAATTAGATTGAGTAAAGATGGGGTGCCAATAATATTAAATGCTTAGGAATATTTATTTACAAATCATTCAATCAAACCAATCTTGAATTAAAATTCATTCAATGAAATTAATCACAACGATGTCAAATAAAATTTTAAAATTTGAATTGCAAACCGATCAACAATTAAAATCTATCTTTAGAATTAATCAAGACTAACCAATAACCTCCAATGATTGTTCCATGTTGAAAATAAAATATTTTAAACCTAATCGATGCATTAAAGCCACACAAAAAAAAAATCTATAAAAATAAAAAATTGAACCAATCTACAAGTTAAATTCACAATTAAATCTCCAACATAATGTCGGCTAATTGACGAATTAATCCATGGTCGAACTTAGAGTCATTAGTCTTTTTTTTTTCTCAATTGATCGAAATATCAAAGGAAATCACTTACATGATTGGCTAGAACAATGGATGGTATTTTAAATTAAAATATTTGAGATCCATGGGATCATAACCCTCCTCACACATTTCATATAATTCGGCCAATAATATGTATAAAAAAAAATGCATCCCATGCGTTAAAGACAACCATCGATATAAGAAACACATTCTTATAAACTTACTCATGTTAGGAGACCTAACTCATTATGACTCGCATAAAATCACATTGATGCACTCTCCTCCAAAAGGGAAATAATCAAAAGATAAGTAAGAAGAAGAGTCTTATGAGAACTCAACTTCTTGGGTTATAAAAGGGGGGGGTCTTCAATCCTAAGGGATCCATCGAAACTCTAAAGCCAAAAAAAAAAGAGGAAGGAAAACATAGCGGCCTCAACATTCTCCATCTCGACTTCTCCATCAACCCATCGTGATCTCTCAAACCTCTCTCATTCATCTTTTTCACGTCGTAACAACCCTCACGATTACATCTTCTTTACCCACATCACTCTTCTTCTCCATTAATGCCCTTACCCACAATATTCTCAACCTCATGCCATTAATACCCTCACCTACAACACTCACCTCTCTCGACCATCAATGCCACCTCACTCCTCTCAGCCTCATGCCATTGACGCCATCTCACTCCTCTCACCCCATCTCAACCATTCCATCTCATGACAAAACTTTCTTTTTCGCTTCTCTCACTCATATTTCCACTCCGGCCTTGTGCTCTCACCAACATAGACCTACTTCCTTCACAGTTACTTACGTATTCATCTTAGCGTAAGCTTTTAGACTTTCTCTCTCAATCTCTCGGTTGTGTTCTTTGAAGCTCACACTCAAGTTCATTGAAAGAAATCTAAATGACCAAGCTTTCATTGTAATATCATTCTTGGAATTGCATTGAGAATTTGAAATTCAACTGTGAAAATTTTTTTTTTTTTTCTTTTTGGTTTATTTTTCGAGTTATCCCATAAAATCATGATTTAAATTCACTTTTGTGGTTCATAATCATGTATTAACTTAAGTTGTCCTACATAAAATCACAAGATTTTCATAAAGTATTCCACGAATTAATTCATTGAATTTTACAAACAAAGTGGGGATCAATTTTTCTTTTAATTTCTTTTTTTTAAACAAAAGGATCGATTCCATTTTTACAAGTTAATGAGTCAACTCGCTGATTTTGTTTGTCAAGGTCTAAAATCGATTTTCTTCTTGCAAAATTCGGCATGCAAGTCAGTTTGTTAATTTTTGTGTGTATGTGTGAGGAATTAATCTTGATTTCCTTTTCATAAAACATGAGTGAACCAACTCGTACATTTTTTGGGATAAAATATAATTGGATTTTTTTACTAAAATCGAGAATGAGTTAATTATTCTTTTTTTGGGATGTATAGTCGGATCAAATTTTTTTAGTGAGTTGACTCATTGGTTGATGGTAAGTGGCTCGATCAAAATTTAATTGCATTGATTAATTAGTGAATTTTGAGGTGCACTAAATAAATTCTATTTTTAATGACACATACCATTATGCCACGTATAACTTTAAAATCATGATTATAAACTAAGGCCTTTTTTTAAAGATCCTTTAATGTACAAGTCCGGAAAATGTGAGTAGAAATTTTAAATTTTTGAAGGATCATGGCCTATAATTTGACATAAAATAATGATGATTTGGCCAAAATCTTTAACATTGACTTTGACTTAGATTTCCCTAGTTTTTGACCTCAGACATTAAGTTGACCTTATTTTTTATTTATTAACTATAGGATAGTCTTGAATTGTAGTAGAGACTGATCACCTCGATCAGGCAGGTTCGGTGCCTAACACCTTTCGAAATACATTACTCGGCCCTTTACTTATGTCTCTTACTCATGGACTGTTTTTGATCCATTTAGAGTTATTTTTGGTTCCTGGACCTAAACTAGGTGGCAACTTCCTATTCCCTAAAAATCCCCCAATTCACGGACCTATATGTTTTCAATTTTGTGAAATGTATTGAGGCGTTGTCATATAGCAACCAAGAGCCTTTTCTAAATCCTCATGAGAAATTGTCAGTAACAAGTGCAAACAATCCTCAGTCCTTAACTTTCTAATACCTCATTGCACTTGTCATATTCACCAAAATAAGCAATCGTTACTAAATATCCTCATAATAAATCTTCAAATCCTTACTCAAATATTAAGTCTGACTACAATCTTGTGCAGGAACATAAAAAAGTACAAACAACCATGAGGATCGCAATAGAAGAATCATCCCTGCGGAAGAAAACAACCAAGCTATCCTGAGAGTCGATGAAGGTGTAGAATCTTTAGAATGGGTAGAAGATCGAGAAGTGTATTGCAAAACATTCCCTAAAGATTCAATTGATAAGTATGCCATTCTTATTAACTAGAGAACAAACACAATAGCAGTACAACCTATGTTGTTGGCTAAGGGTACTTCAGTAGATCAAGTGACGAAGAAACCTATCCATTTCATAAGGCATGAAGAAGAGATGGTAGCGATGTTCCAAAAGTTTGTTGGGAGCCTATAGCATGAGTGAGTGGGTCATGAGAGTATTAAGGAGGAGCTCGGTCTCCAACCTGCAATAAAGATTTCTATGCTATAACTTGTCTCAAATAAACCCTTGTTGTTAGCATTGATGGAATTATGGAACCCCGGAACACACATGTTCATCTCTCTAGCTCAAGAGTCCACTTTTACGATCGAAGATGTTGTTCGATTGGCCAGCTTGTGTAACGCCCCCAAATTCTAACACGAATCCCATGATTTCATGTTATAATCCAAGACACTATAAAAATTACTCAATAATGATAATAACATAAATAGGTAACAATATGATAAAAAAGAATAATATTACAGCGAAAAAAAAATTTAATAACTCAAAAATGTTAGAGTGCGGAAATAAACATTAATTTAAACCTATGATCTACTTACAATACACCAAATACATAACCTCAACATACCAACAAAAATAACGAAACCCTAAGATCATTCTCAAGCAGATGGGGGTTAAAACTCATCAGAATAATGAACATCAACTACAACCTCAAATTTTAGCTCTTCAAAAACTAACTCCTCGATAGCTGACATATCTGAACTGGTGATAGAAAGGGTGGGTAACAGAGGAGTTACCTAGCAGGAAACAAGTATCTTAAATTAATAGTCCCCAAAATATGAGACAAATTATTCTAAATCATTTTAAAACATATACAAAAATTTTAATGTAGATGGTAATAAAAACTTGCGTAATCATACTGAATATTTAATTAATTGCAGGATTCGTCATAATATAAGTTCGAATAAACAATAATTGGAAAAAAATAAAAATTTGTAAAAGTTATCATTCTACTAGTTCTACTATGCAAAATAAAACCTCTTGCTTCAAATCTTTATGAAATATTTCTTAACATAAAGTAAAATAGGGTGAAAAACATAAACACAACATTATTTAAAATAATTTACAAGATAAATTTCAGTTTAATAAATTAAAATAAAGTAGGTTCAACTATTTAAGTATAAACAGTGGTAGTTGAAAGTGCCCTCGATCCGCGGGGTGTGCAGATCCACTTTTAATTTTTGAGATTTGGGAGTCGCCACCTAGTTATTATAGTCTAGGAACCAAATATTGACTCTAACAGATAAAACACTAATCTACAAAGAGAACAAGTCCGGGGATCACGTTACGGGATTGGAAAGTGTTACGCACCAATCCCACCCGGCAAACGTCGGTCTCTACTATTTTTTAAGAAGGATTACATTACTAAAAGACCTAAAATAAATAAATAAAAGTAAAAAAATATAATTAGATGATCGCAATGATTTGTTCCCTCAGTACTAGCGAAGAGCATCCTTGTACAAGTTTTCTTGCTTTTCCTCCGTCACTAGATCTCCAAATTGAGGTGTCTTCTTCTTAGATCTGAGTATTTTTTATATTTTTTGGAGGGTTTCAGGATGTTTTTTGAGTAAAAGTTGGGATTTGATTGATAAGTAGGGTGTTAAGACTTCAAAATTAGGGTTTGGAGAAGGCTAAGGAGACTTTTTGCCCTACTTTTCCTAGGATTTATTTTGACCTGCGAAATTGGATTGTGGAGGCTCTTATTTATAAAAATTTTGGAAGAATTAGGTTTGACTAGGTCTCCTTTTAGATAAGGTGAATTAAGATTTTGACTTAAGTCTTATTTGATTGACTAGGTTTATTTAGATTAGGATTTTAATTAGGATTTTGAATTAAGTTTTATTTGATTAACTAGATTTCTTTAATAAGGGTTTTAATTCTTACGTACAATGAAAGAATATATTTTTGATTTTTGGAGAACCCCCCTTAATTATATCTTTAATTATTTG
Organism: Akebia trifoliata; assembly: GCF_017979445.1. NCBI lineage: Eukaryota > Viridiplantae > Streptophyta > Magnoliopsida > Ranunculales > Lardizabalaceae > Akebia > Akebia trifoliata. The sequence goes on from NC_141390.1 coordinate 13,886,510, forward strand.
GACCCCTAGATGAAAAAGTTTTTTAATAAATATCAAGGGGACTCCACTTAAATAAGTGAGCAACCATCAACAATTTTGCTTAAAAGCTTGATTGATTAATTTTCTTGGTTTAGATTTTTAAATTTTAATTAGGATTTCACTTTACATTAATTAATGTTTTAATTATTAATTTCAAAATTTTAAATTATTAAAATCGAAAAATTACTGTTATGTCCGCAAAGAGGACTTTTATGTTGAGAAGTCGTTTTTCGATGTTTTGAAATGTTTTGGATTCGATTTTTCGTAAGGAATTTGATGAGATTATTGATTTGTGTCACTTATGAATTTTTTGGCATGAAATGATTGTCAACCCTTATGAAGGGCATTTTCGTAATTTTATGAAATTTGTTGAAAATTGGCGAAATGATTTATTTGATTTGATTTTATTATTTTATATGTTCGAAAGGATTTTCCTAAGCGTAATGTGGGATCTAAGGATGTTTTGATATTAGGGGTATTTTGGTAATTTAGGTCATTTTTTAGTGATTTTTATCGTAAAGCTTCTTTTTATCTGAAAAATGATGATTTCTACATTTTGTGTCATATTTTTCTAGCGTAACGTGGTTTCTAGAGTTTTATTTGCTTGATAGACTTCATTTGAATTTCTGAAACATATCTAGTAATAAATATAGCATTAATCATCCATCATTGGGAATCGTCACAATCGAGTTAACAAGTTGATTAATCAGGCAAGTGCAAAAATGGGGTGTCTACAGATGCCCCTCTTTGGTAAAGGGTTGAAACAAACTAGATAGCAAATCTATTTTAGTAGATAATGTGATATCTAAATGCCAAAGCTAATGATAGTTTATTTGTAGCTCGATTTAGCAATTCGTCGAGGCTGTAGACACCCCATTTTTGCATTCGCCTGATTAATCAACTCGTCAACCCGATTGCAATGGTTCCAAATAATGGATGATCATTCTAATGCTTATTTTGTTACTAGATATATTTTAGAAATCCGGATGAGGTATCTCGAACTAACAAAACTATAGAAACCACACTACGCTAGAAAAATATAACCTCAAAAACATAGAAATCATCATTTTTCAAACAAAAAAGAAGCCTTACGATAAAAATCACTAAAAATGATCAAATTACCAAACTACCCCTAATCTCAAAACATCCCTAGAGTCTACATTACGCTTAGGAAAATCCTTTCAAACATATAAAACAACAAATCGAAACCAAATAAATCATTTCATCAATTTTCACAAAATTCGACAAAATTATGAAAATGCCCCTCATAAAGTTCACGACTATTTTGCACAAAAATTTTCATAAATGATACAAACCAATATTCTCATTGAATTTCTTACAAAAAATCGATTCCAAAACATCCTGGAATATTGAAAAACGACTTAAAACGCAAAAAATCCTCTCCGAGGGTAAAACGGTAATTTTATAATTTTAATAATTAAAAATTCTGAAATTAATAAAACATTAATTAATGTATAGTGAAATCCTAATTAATCTTAAAGTTAATCAAGTAAGACTAAGGTCAAGATTTTAAAGTCAATCAAGTAAGACTAAAGTCAATCTTAAAGTCAATCAAATAAGATTAAAGTCAAAATCTTAAAGTCAATCAAGTGAGACTAAAAGTCAAAACCTTAATAGAATTCTAATTAAATAATAACTCTATTTAAAACAATCCTAATTAAATAATAACTTTATTTAATAAAATTTTAATTAAATAATAACTCTATCTAAAATAATTTTAATTAAATTATAACTCTATTTAAAAAAATTCTAATTAAATTATAATTCTATTTAAAACAATTATAATTAAACATTAATTCTACAATTCTAATTAAACACTAACTCTATCTACAAGACACCTAAAAAATCTATAAATAGGGGTCCTTACAATCTATTTTTGTATCAAAAAATAAATCCTAAGAGAAGTAGGTCAAAAAGCTTCCCTAACCTCCCATAAACTCAAATTTTGAAGTCCTAACTCCTTACCTAACACCCATACCTCAACTTTAGCTCAAAAAACACCTAAAAGCCCTTCAAAAACATCTAGAAATCTATAAACAAATCTGAAAATTCATATCTAAAAAAGAGATACCTTACCTTGGAGATCTGAAGCGAATCCAGCAATAGAACGAAGCGAAGAGTACTGTACAAAGAGCGATTCTATTAGATTTGAGGGAACAAAATCGTTGCGTCGGCAAAGGTGACTATTTTTTTTTTTTTATTACTTAGGTCTTTTAGCAATGTAGTTTAGTTGGGAATTAGTAGAGACCGGCGTTTGCCGGGCGGGGTTGGTGCCTAACACCTTCCAACCCGTAATATGATTCTCGGACTCAGTATTTTTTTAGTAGATTAGTTATTTTTTTATTCGTTTCAAGTTGATATTCTGTTCCTAGACCATAATAACTAAGTGGCGACTCCCAAACTTCAAAGGTCAAAAGTGGATCCGCGCACCTCGCGAATCGAGGACGTTTTCAGTGGCAACTCCAGTAGGGATTATTGAGGATCAGACTTGAAAAACCCCAAGTGTGGGAAGCATTGCTAGTAGGACCTAGTTTTTTATTTTTTTTTATTTTTAGTTATTTTTTTTTATTTTGATTTTTATCATTCTTTTGGCTCTATTGTTGATTATTGATTGGGATGTTGAATATTTTTGTTTGGCACATATTTGTTATGGTTCAATTTGGGGTCATTCATAATGACCCTAAATAATACAGGATATCAAAGGTTAATGACATGGGGAATGACCCATTTTTATTATTTGGATTATTTTTGGGTTTGTATTATCCTTTATTGGTACCCTTTGGTTCAATTTTGGATATTTAAGATTTGATATATAATTTTCTTTTCTTTTTGGTTCAATCGAGGGTCATTTAGAATAATCATAAATAATGAAATATTTAAATTAACATATGAATTGAGGATAGGATGATGTTAACAGTAAAAGTTTGATATCATATTCTTGGATGCTTAGTTTTTGTGACCCCAATCAAAGGATTGGAAACTCTTAAATAAGCTAAGATTTTTCAAAAGAAAATAATGAGGCGAAATAAATTGATGTTGTTGGGCATACGATATATGAGATATGAGGAGAATTTAGTTTTTTATTTTTTAAAAAAAAATGTTTTAAAAAAATCATTAAAAGAAATTATAAAAAAATGTTTTAAAAAATTTTAAAAAAAAAAACGTTTTAAAAAAAATAAAAAAAACAAAAACAAAAATGTTAAAAAAAATTAAAAACAAAGTTTTAAAAAAAAAAAAAAACAACAACAACAACAACAAACAAACAAAAACGTTAAAAATAATAATAAAAAAGAAAAAATAACGTTTTCAAAAATTTTAAAAAAAAACATTTAAAAAAATGTTTTAAAAAAAAAACACAAAATAAAACGTTTTAAAAAAATCAAAAGAAAAAAAAATCAAAATAAAAACATTAAAAAAATCAAAAAAACAAAAACAAAAACGTTAAAAAAAATAAAAAAAAAAAAAAATTTTAAAATAAAAAAAATTAAAAATTAAAAAAGTTTTAAAAAATAAAAAAATAAAAAACAAAAACATTGAAAAAATGAAAAAAATGTTTTAAAAAAAAAGTTAAAAAAAATAAATAATGTTAAAAAAACGTTTTAAAAAAAAGAAAATTAAAAAAAAAAAACGTTTAAAGAAAATTTAAAAAAAATGTTTTAAAAAATTTTAAAAAAAACTTTAAAAAAATTAAAAAGTAAAAAAGAAAACGTTTTAAAAAAAATAAAAAAAAAATACGTTTAAAAAAAATTAAAAAACAAAAACAAAATCGTTGAAATAATAATAAAAAAATATATTTAAAAATAAACAAAATAAAAAAAAAACATTAAAAAGAATGTTTAAAAAAATAAAAATTTGTTTCAAAAATTTTATTTTAAACAATATTAGATTTTTTTTTTTTAAAGGGAACAATTTTTTTAAAACTAAATTCAATTTTTCTTTATTTCTTTTTTCGAAAATAAAAAAAGTTTCATCACTCCTTATCTCCACCAATACCGTTATGTCCTCAATTCAATATTCGTGGGAAATTTTGGATCATCCAAAAGTGATCGATGATTGGACCATAAAATAAAAATTTTGTTTTGATTAATTCTATGTTGATTTGAATGTTAGATCTGATTGAATATTCTATGATTACTCATCTAATACACCCTGATCTGATGATGTGCATGCTTTAATCTCGAATTAAACGGAAGTTTGTTTATATTTGGTTCAATATTTGAAATCCATATTGTGATAGTATGATCAGGTCCATGGGCCCATTTGTTTAAAAAAAGCCCCGGGCACACCCCACCCTGTTTTGCACACACCACTAGCATGTTTACTGCTTTGAACGCTTGCATGTCCCTAATAGACAATGTGGTACTAGTACGTGGCCCAGTCTCTTCGGAGATACAACGTCATTCATGAAAATCACAACTCCAGTCACGTACCTTAGCGTATATTAAACTGGGACATCAGTACTGTCTGATAAGGTGACTCTGAAAGGTATATCGATGCACCCAGGCTAGAGCGACCTGAGCCTTTGATCTATTGTAAGCCACACAGTCACATGTCCCGTTTGCCAACGTAGTACTAGTATGTAGTCGGTCCCCTCGTGGGATGCCAAATCATTTATGAAAGTTACAACTCTTGACTCGTACCCATAAGTATATCAAAGATGATCCAAGTACATCAATTGCACTTCTTGGTCAAAACTAGTGCCTAAGTGAGATCCTGCTCTGATGTACTACGGTACTAGGAGGATAGACTATGTCTATTCTAGAAAATAGGTGATTTAAGAGTGTCTTTGCTCAAGCATCGCACGCCACCTCTGATCTGGGGATTAAACTGGTTGCTTTTGACTTTAGAGAAATGAGTTGAAGTTTTAGATTATCACATATACGGTATATTAAATCAAGTCACCACGTACCGTCTGATTGAATACACTCGAGAGGTATATAGGTGTACTTAGGCAAGGGTGGCCAGATAAAAAATACATTCAACATAGTAAGCTTAGAGTCTAAAAACCTCTCCTATAAGTCACGACTCGAACTTATCGTGGGTGTTCACAGGTTGTTTATTGAATAGGACCTTGTGAATGACAAATGTATATGAATGACGAGATCAGAATGTATGGTTGTCCTCAAGGATTAAAGTTTTTTGTTTTACTTGATTAAAATGGGTGCACCGACTCAATAAAGAATCAATTTTTTGCAATAATTCATAATGACCCAGTTCATCTTAATTTAACCATCATGATGGGTCGGACTATTTAAATCAAAATAGAATTCAAACTCTTTCGAAAAAAATGTTTCCCAAAAAAAGTTCTCCAAAAGAAAAATATTTTCAGAGAAAAAATGTTTTCCAAAGGAAAAGAAGAAAGAAAATGATTTACTAAAAATCTACTTTTTGCATGGACCTTGGAAAATTACTAAAATGTATTTTCCTAGAAAAAGAAAAAATGATTTGCAAAAAAAAAATAGTTAAAATCAAATTTGTTGAAAATTGTTATTAATGAAAATATTATTTGTCAATGATTTTCAATAATTCAATAAAATCATTTTTCTTTTTAAAATAATCATTGCAATAAGTTGTTTAATGGATTGGTGCACAAAATTCAATAAAATCTCAGGGATCATTTAAAATGTTATTAAAGGGGTAACACTAAAATTGATAATCCACATTTGATGGGGTTACAAGGTTATCATTATACTTAAGCTCAATCGTCCATCGTCTAGCTAGGGTTGTAAATCTGGTCAGTTAGAACAAATGTCAATATCAAGTCAACAGTCATAAATGATCTCAAAATTTCTCAAAATTACACAGTTATTCCCTGAAGATCATAGTGCTTCAGTCTTGTCCGTTATAAGCAATGTCTCAAATCCTCAATCCATAATCAAGCCCGTTGTGGTTACTTGTCTTGAGTTTTCATGAGTCATTTGGGTTAGCTTGAGTCCATTTTTTTATCAATCCAGCAAGATCATATTTTCTTTAAGATTGAGTCAACTCTTTTTCTGTTAAGTCAAGTTAATTTGTCAAGTTTATAGAGGTGTCTATCGCCCCATCTAAACAAAAGAAATCTTTGAATACCTCGAGCGCATTAACGGATTAACTTCAAGGATAGATTTCTCTCCTGAACAAGAAGATAAGGATTGGGCTCAACTTTTAATCGAGAAAGCAAAGGTCATTGACCTCGGAACAGAAAATAATTCCTAAAGAGATTCAAGTAGAAATCATCATATCCCTAGAGGAACACGAAGGGATAATGAATTTACTCAAAAATTTCAAAAGACTTGCTTATGTGGTCTGATGAGGATATGTTAGGTGCAAGCTTGGGTGTTGTCCACATGGAATAAATACTCTTCAATACACCAACAAGATCAAAGAAGATGTTACAAAGCGTATCAATGTTGTCTTCACTGCATCAATCATAAGTCAATACAGGGTACTTTTGGAATTGATATCTGATAACGGATCACACTTCAAAGCCGAGATTATTACTCTATGTTCAAAGTTTAAGATCTGGTATCATCTCTTTACCGTCCTCAGATTAATGGAAAGGTTGAAGCAGCCAATAAAATATCTCAAAACAATCATTAAGAAAATGTGTCAATCACACCGGAATTAGTTAGAGAAGTTACCATTCATACTAGAGGCATATCATACTTCAATGCAGTCTTCCACTGGAGCTATTCCCTACTCATTAGTATATGATATGGAAGCAGTCTTGCCAGTTAAAATGAAAATCCTGTTGAAAGCGTCCTCGATCCGCGAGATGTGCGAATCCGCTTTTGACCTTTGAGGTTTGGGAGTCGCCACCTAGTTATTACGGTCTAGGAACCGAATATAGACTCTAACAGATAAATCAACTAATCTATTATAAAAATATGGGTCCGGAGATCACGTTACGGGGTTGGAAGGTGTTAAGCACCAACCCTGCCCGGCCAATGCCAATCTTTACTTATCCCAAATAAAACAACATTACTAACAAAAAAACCTAGATAAATAAAATAAAAGAATTTTACCTTCGAACACAATGATTCTATTCCCTCAGATCTGATAAAATCGCTCATTGTACAGTACTCATCGCTTTGTTCTATCTTCGGATCTGATTTCTGATCTTCGAGGCAAGGTATCTCTTTCTTAGATCTGGATTCTTCAGATTTGTTTACGAATTTCTTGGTGTTTTTGAAGGACTTCTAGGTGTTTTTCAAGCTAAAATCGAAGTATGGGTGTTAGGTAAGGAGTTGGGGCTTCAAAATTAGGATTTATGGGAAGCTAGGGAAGCTTTTTGACCTATTTCTCTTAGGATTTTTTCTTTGATACGAAAATAAGGTGTGGAGGCTCCTATTTATAAAATTTTTTAGAAGAATTAGGGTTTGATTAGAGTTTCTTTTAGGGTTTTAATTAGGGTTTTGACTTTAGTCTTATGAGATTAACTTGATTAGAATTTTAATTAGGGTTTTGACTTTAGTCTTATGAGATTGACTTGATTAGTTTAGATTAGGGTTTTAATTAGGGTTTTGACTTAAGTCTTATGAGATTGACTTGATTAGTTTAGATTAGGGTTTTGACTTTTAGTCTCATTTGATTGACCTTAAGATTTTGACTTTAATCTTTTTTGATTAACTTTAATTTCTTGACTTTAGTCTTACTGGATTGACTTTAAGATTTTGGAGAAACCCCCTTTATTATATCTTTAATTCTTTGGGCTCCCAAATGGATGGGTCTTTTAATAAATATCTAAGCAACCATCAACAATTTTGCCTGAAAGCCTAATTGATCGATTTTTTTTGTTCAAATTTTTAAATTAATTTTATTAATGTTTCACTTTACATTATTTAATGTTTTATTTATTAATTTCAGAATTTTTAATTATTAAAATTATAAAATTATCATTTTACCCTTGGAGAGGACTTTTGCGTTTCAAGTCAGTTTTTGATGTTCCAGGATGTTTTAGAATCGATTTTTCATAAGGAATTAAACAGGAATATTGGTTTTTATCATTTATGAAGTTTTTGTGCGAAATGGTTGTGAACTTTATAAGGGGCATTTTTATAATTTTATTAAATTTTATGAAAATTGGCGGAATGATTTATTTGGTTTCAATCTGTTGTTTTATGTGTTTTAAAAGGGTTTTCCTAAGCGTAACGTAGGCTCTAGGAATGTTTTGAGATTTAGGGGTATTTTGGTAATTTGATCATTTTTTAGTGATTTTTATCGTAAAACTTCTTTTTGTCTGTAAGATGATGATTTCTATGTTTCTGGGGTTTCCTAGCGTAGCGTGGTTTCTACAGTTTTGTCAATTCAAGATACCTCATCCGGATTTCTAGAACATATCTGGTAACAAAATAAAGTATTGGAATAAACATCCATCATTAGGAACCGTTGCGATCGGGTTGACGAGTTGATTAATTAGGCGAATGCAAAAATGGGGTGTCTACAGATGCCCCTCTTTGGCAGAGGGCTGAAGCAATCTAGATAGAAAATCTATTTTGGTAGATAGTGCGATATCCGAATGCCAAAGCTAGTGACAGTTCATTTTGCAGCCTGATTTAGCAATTCGTCGGGATGTTCAGATCCTTAAGTGTAAAACTCTCCCCGAACTAAAAGGTTGTCAAGTTATCGAGAGAGAACTCTCACTGACAGTGTCAGATCCTTGAATTTTTTTTAAAAATTCTCATTGACTAAAGTAACAACTGTGCAAGTGGGTGCACTTAGAATCTGAGATAAATTTCAAGCAGTTTAAGTTGGAATTGAGTCAAATCTGACATAAAGTGAATATAAACTGAGCATAAATTGAGCATAATTCCGAGAAAACCCTCGACGGCATCTGAGCATAGTTCCAAGAAAACCCTCGGTGGCATCTGAGCATAATTCAAAGAAAGCCCTCGACGGCATCTGAGCATAGTTCCGAGAAAACCCTCGACGACATCTGAGCATAGTTCCGAGAAAGCCCTCGACGGCATCTGAGCATAATTTCAAGAAAACCCTCGGCAGTTACTAAACATAATTTCGAGAAAACCCTTGGTGGTTACTAAGCATAATTTTGAGAAAACCCTCGGCGGCATCTGAGCATAGTTCCAAGAAAACCCTCGGTGGCATCTGAGCATAATTCAGATAAAGCCCTCGACGGCATCTGAGCATAGTTCCGAGAAAACCCTCGGCGGCATCTGAGCATAGTTTCAAGAAAGCCCTCGACGGCATCTGAGTATAATTCCGAGAAAACCCTCGGTAGTTACTAAGCATAATTCTGAGAAAACCCTCGGCGGCATCTGAGCATAGTTCTCGGCAGCATCTGAGCATAATTCCGAGAAAGCCCTCGACAGCATCTGAACGGCATTTGAGTATAATTCTGAGAAAACCCTCAACGGCATCTGAGCATAATTCTGAGAAAACCCTTGGCGGTTACTGAGCATAGTTCCGAGAAAACCCTCGGCGGCATCTGAGCATAGTTCCGAGAAAACCCTCGACGGCATCTGAGCATAGTTCCAAGAAAACCCTCGGTGGCATCTGAGCATAATTCAAAGAAAGCCCTCGACGGCATCTGAGCATAGTTCCGAGAAAACCCTCGGCGGCATCTGAGCATAATTCCGAGAAAGCCCTCGACGGCATCTGAGCATAATTTCAAGAAAACCCTCGGCAGTTACTAAACATAATTTCGAGAAAACCCTTGGTGGTTACTAAGCATAATTTTGAGAAAACCCTCGGCGGCATCTGAGCATAGTTCCAAGAAAACCCTCGGTGGCATCTGAGCATAATTCAGATAAAGCCCTTGACGGCATCTGAGCATAGTTCCGAGAAAACCCTCGGCGGCATCTGAGCATAGTTTCGAGAAAGCCCTCGACGGCATCTGAGTATAATTCCGAGAAAACCCTCGGCAGTTACTAAGCATAATTCTGAGAAAACCCTCGGCGGCATCTGAGCATAGTTCTCGGCAGCATCTGAGCATAATTCCGAGAAAGCCCTCGACAGCATCTGAACGGCATTTGAGTATAATTCTGAGAAAACCCTCAACGGCATCTGAGCATAATTCTGAGAAAACCCTTGGCGGTTACTGAGCATAGTTCCGAGAAAACCCTCGGCGGCATCTGAGCATAGTTCCGAGAAAACCCTCGACTGCATCTAAGCATAATTCCAAGAAAGCCCTCGGCAGCATCTGAGCATAATTCCGAGAAAACCCTCGGCGGTTACTGAGCATAATTCTGAGAAATCCCTCGACGGCATCTGAGCATAGTTCCCAGAAAACCCTCGGTGGCATCTTAGCATAATTCCGAGAAAACCCTCGGCGACAACTGAGCATAATTCTGAGAAAACCCTCGGCGATAATTGGTTGAGTAAAACTGAGAAGGAAGAAAGAATGCCCTATCTCCTATTCTAAGTGAAAGGGTAATGGATTAATCTCTGGGCAAAACCAAATGTGAGATCAAAAACATTTTTGTTTGAACCTCAAGGCTTTATCCAAAAGTTTTATGAATTTAAAACTTGAGTTTTTTTATTTATTTTGAACCACAAGGGTTTTCGAAAAACTGTTATCAAGAGGGTAACCTTAAGTTTGGGATTCCCATTATCTCTTAGGATTAACATTGGTCAAAAATAAAATGCCCCTAGTTTGACAATAAACATGGCATTGAAGATAATTGAACACATCATGCAAAAATTAAAAAATACCCCTAGTATAAGGGGGGAAACTACATATTTAGAGGAAAAAAGAAAATGCCCCTTGTATGAAGGTTTGAAATATTTGATTACCACAAGCGCAATAAAGATCCAACTTTTAATTTTGATTAATTTTATAGAAGATTTTGAGTCAGGCTCAAGAAAATAAAATATTTTCTTTTGAGACTCATCATAGAATTCACCCTTCTCTCCCTTGGTTCACTTGGAGAAGTAAAAATTTTCAGATTGATCGTAAATAAGATACTTGTGACTTCCGAGTCTGTACCTGATTTAAGCTAAGTATTAAACTTGATTATTCAGACTTTTGATATTTCAGCTCGGACTACTCTTACTTTTTAACTCCCCGGAGATTTTTTCTATTTTTCTTTGTTGCTCTAACTTTTGCTTAGATTGCCCTTTCAGGTTTTCAAACTAGCGAGCATGCTCTAGCTTTTGCCTAGATTGCCTTTTCAGATTTTCAAACTAGTGAGCTTTCTTTTTTCTTTTGCTCTGATTGTTGCCAAAGTTGTCCTTTCAGATTTTCAACCTTGCGAGCTTGCCTTAATTTTTGCCTAAGTCGTCATTTTTAGGTTTTCAACCTAACAGGCTTTTTTCTTTTTTTTTCTTTTCTTCCTTATGGAATTGCTGTCTAATAATGCTTTGCTATCTTCCTTGACTTTTCGTACGGTACTTAGGAGGACTTTTATAAGTAAGCTTATGACTGAGTATGAAAATAAAGGGATTTTGAGGCTCAAAAATCCGAATGCCCCTTGTGTGGCATTTCTTTTATTTTGCTTTGAATTTTCTTTCCCATTTTGAAGATATTTCTTTTTTTTCTTTTGAACTTTTTCTAGATTTTTTTCGCGGAATCTATTTTTTTTATTTTGATGTGGTCGAGCCTGAAGTAACTTCTCAAGTTTCCTACGTACCCCAGAATTTTGGGATCAGACCAAGACGTAGTTCAAATTTTTTCCTCCCCTAGGTTAGGTAATCAGGCTAAGAAGTAAAAAATGCATAATTTTTCTATTTTTGAACAGGCTGCAAAGGAGTTGAGAAAGGAGATAATGAACTAGGTAGTAGGAAAAATTTATTCGGCCAAAGATGGCCTCCTTAACTGTAGTACCGTTTGATTTGGTCAAGGTTGGTTGGTTCTAGTAACTCGATTCCATCATGATCTTGAAGCCTGACAGCTTTTCCTGGTAATATTCTTTGATGATGAACGGACCCCCCAATTTGGTTTGAACTTTCCTCTAGGGTCAAAGATAGGTGTCCGATTCTCTTTAAGTACTAAATCCCCGACTTATAAGTGACGGGCCTTGATCTTTTTGTCAAACGCACGGGCGACTCTTCTTTTATAAGCTTGTAAGTGGTACAAAGCTCTTAGTCATTTTTCTCCGATCAAGTTTAATTCTTTATACCACTGACTAACCCAATATGTTTCTAACAATTGACTTTCCTTGAAGGCCTTGAGATACGGGATTTCCATTTCAACTGGTAAGATTGCTTTCATATCATACACTAGAAAGTAGGGAATAGCTCCAGTGGAAGACTGTATTGAAGTATGATGTGCGCCAAGTGTGAATGGTAACTTCTCTAACTAATCCTGGTGTGATTGACACATTTCCTTGATGATTGTTTTGAGATTTTTTATTGGCTGCTTCAACCTTTCCACTAGTCTGAGAATGGTAAAGAGATGATTTGTGATGCCGGATCCTGAACTTTGAACATAGAGTAATAACCTAAGCTTTGATGTACGACCCATTATCAGATATCAATACCGCTTAAACTGTTTCATTAGTCTGAAAATGGTAATCTATTATGGGAGCTCTACCATTTTGAGAAGTGTAGCACTAATACATTTTGTAACATCTTCCTTGATCTCATTTTCTCAAGCCAGTATCTATTCTGTGTCAGACAACACCCAAGCTTGCACTTAACATATCCTCATAGGCCCACATGAACAAGTCTTTTAAAATTTCGGAGAAAATTCATTATCCCCTCATGTCTTCAAGGGATAAGATGATTTCTATTTGAATCTCTTTAGGAATTATTTTCTGTTCCGAGGTCAATGACCTTTGCTTTCTGATTGAAAGTTGTTGAGCCCGACCCTTATCTTCTTGTTCAGGAGAAAAATATATCTTTGAAGCCAGATTATTAGTTAATTCGTTAATGCGCTCGAGGTATTCAAATTTTTTTTATCCAATCAAATTCAGATGGGGCGACAAACACCTCTATAGACTTAACAAATTAACTTGACTCAATAGAAAAAGAGTAGACTCGATCTAATAAAATATGACATTGAAAAATTGGACTCAGACTAACCCACATGACTCATGAAAACTCAAGACAAGTAACCACAACGGACTTGATTATGGACTGAGGACTCGAGACATTGCTTATAACCGGCAAGACTGAAACATGGTGACCTTCAAGGAACAATTGAGAAATGTTGAGATATTCTAAAGAATTGATTCGACGTTTTTTAGACTTATAACCCTAGCTAGACAATGGACGATTGAGCTTAAGTACAATGATAACCATTAAACCTCATTGAAGGTGAATTTAATCAATTCTAGTATGACCCCCTTGATAACATTTTAAAAGAACCCTGAAAATTCATACAATGATTATTCAGAAGGAAAATAATTTTATTGTACTCTTGAAAATTATTGACAAATAATGTTTTCATTGAATAAAACTTTCACAAATCTGATTATTTTTTGCAAGTCATTTTCTTTTAGAAAAATACATTTTAGTAATTTTTCAAAGTCCATGCAAAAAAGAAAATTTCCAAGGTTCATGCAAAAATATATCTTTTGTAAATCATTTTTCATTCCTTCTCTTTTCTTTTGGAAAACACTTTTCTTCTGAAAAATATTTTTCTTCTTTTAAAATGGGTCGGAACCCGAATTTAGAAAAGAATTTGATTTCCATTTTGATCTAAATGACCCGGCCCATTATGATTGTTGGATCGAGATGGACAGGATCATTATTAATTATTGCAAGAAATGGATTCTTTACTGGGTCGGTGCACCTATTTTAATTTCCAAAAGCAAAATTTTTTATTCTTGAGGACAACCAAATATTCTGATCTCAACATCCACATCATTCACATTCATCTCATCATTCACGTGCATTCTGATCTCATCATTCAGATACATTCATCATTCACAAGGTCTCATTCAATAAACAATTTGGGAACACCCACGATAAGTTCGAGTCGTGACCTACAGGGAGGTTTCTAAACTCTAAGCTTACTACATGCAATGCATTTCTATCCGGCCACCCTTTCTCAAGTATACCTATATACCTCTTGAGCGTACTCAATCAGACGGTACGTGGTGACCTGGTTTGATATACCGTATAGGTGATGATCTAAAACTTCAACTCACTTCTCTGAAGTCAAAAGCAGCCAGTTTAATCCCCAGATCAGAGGTGATGCGCGCAATGCTCGAGCAAAAGCACTCTTAAATCACCTCTTTTCTAGAATAGACGTAGTCTATCCTCCTAGTACCGTAGAACATCGGAGCAAGATCTAGCTTAGACCATGGTTTTGATTGAAAGTGCCCTCGATCCGTAGGGTGCGCGGATCCGCTTTTGACCCTTGAGGATTGGGAGTCGCCACCTAGTTATTATGGTCTAGGAACCAAACTGACTCTAAAATGGATAAAAAACTAATCTACTATAGAAAGACTGAATCCGGGGATCATATTACGGGGTTGGAAGGTGTTAGGCACCAACCTCGTCCGACCAATGCTGGTCTCTACTTATCCCAAATAAGACTACATTGCTAATGGTAAAACCTAGATAAAAAATAATAGAAATGTTACCTTCGATGCGCAAAGGTTCTATTCCCTCAGATCTGATTAATCATTGTACCGTACTCCTCGCTTAGTTCTATTTCCGGATCTGATTTTCGATCTCCGAGGCAAGGTATCTCCTTTTTGGATCTGAATTATTCGAACTTGTTATGGATTTTGGGGTGTTTTAAAAAGGCTTCTAGGTGTTTTCAGGCTAAAATCGAAGCATGGGTGTTAGGTAAGGAGTTGGGGCTTCAAAATTAGGGTTTTGGGGAGGTTGTGGAGGCTTCTTCACCTATTTTTTCTAGGATTTTTTCTTTGATACGAAAATGGGGTGTGGAGGCTCCTATTTATAAAGTTTTTTAAGAGAATTAGGATTTGATTAAGATTTCTTTTAGGATTTCAATTTGGATTTTGACTTAGTCTTTAGGGTTTTAATTTAGGGTTTTGACTTTAGTCTTATGAGATTGACTTGATTAGTTTAAATTAGGGTTTTGATTTAGGGTTTTGACCTTAGTCTTATGAGATTGACTTGATTAGTTTAGATTAGGGTTTTGATTTAGGGTTTTGACTTTAGTCTTATGAGATTGACTTTAATACTTTGACTTTAGTCTTTCTTGATTGGTTTTCAATATCTTGACTTTAGTCTTATTTGATTGACTTTAAGGTTGACTTTAGTCTTACTTGATTGACTTTAATGTTTCACTTTACATTATTTAATGATTTATTTATTAATTTCAAAAAATTTAATTATTAAAGTTGTAAAATTACTATTTTGCCCTCGGAGAGGATTTTTTACGTTTTAAGTCATTTTTCAATGTTCCAGCATATTTTGTAATCAATTTTTCGTAAGAAATTCAATGGGAATGTTGATTTTTATCATTTATGAAATTTTTGTGTGAAATGGTTGTGAATTTTATGAGGGGTATTTTCATAATTTTGTCAAATTTTGTGAAAATTGGCGAAATGATTTATTTGGTTTCGATTTGTTGTTTTATGTGTTTGAATGGGTTTTCCTAAGCGTAATGTAGGCTCTAGGGTTGTTTTCATGTTAGGGGTATTTTGGTAATTTGATCATTTTTAGTGATTTTTATCGTGAAGCTTCTTTTTGATTTGCAAGATGATGATTTCTATGTTTTTGGGGTAGTATTTTCCTAGCGTATCGTGGTTTCTAAAGTTTGTCAGTTCGAGATACCTTATTCGGATTTCTGAAACACATCTGGTAACAAAATAAAGCACTGAATAAACATCCATCATTGGGAACCGTTGCGATCGGGTGGATGAGTTGATTAATCAGACGAGTGCAAAAATGGGGTGTCTACAGATGCCCCTCTTTGGCAGAGGGTTGAAGCAAACTAGATAGCAAATCTATTTTGGTAGATAGTGTGATATCCGAATGCCAAAGCTAGTGACAGTTAATTTTGCAGCCTGATTTAGCAATTCGTCGGGGCGTTCAGATCCTTGAGGGTTAAACTCTCCCCGAACTAAAAGGTTGTCAGGTCCTTGAGCGAGAGCCCTCACTGACGGCGTCAGATCCTTGAATTTTAAAGAATTCTCCCTGACTAAAAGAACAAGTGTGCAAGTGTGTGCATTGTGTGAAACTGAGTAAAATCCGAGCATAAACTAAGCATAACTGAGCATAAATTGAGCATAAAAAAATTGAATGTCTTACTTTACCTACCCTGGGTGAAAGAGTAATGAACAATTTTTTTTTGGAAAGTTTTACTCTACCTACTCGGGGTGAAAGAGTAATGAACTATTTTTTCTAAGAGTCCTACTCTACCTACTCGGGGTGAAAGAGTAATGAATTTTTTTTCGGGAGTTCTACTCTACCTACTCGGGGTGAAAGAGTAATGAACTATTTTTTCTGGGAGTTCTACTCTACATACTCGGGGTGAAAGAGTAATGGACTTATTTTCTAGGAGTTCTACTTTACCTACTCAGGGTGAGTAATGAACTATTTTTTCTGGGAGTCCTACTCTACATACTCGGGGTGAAAGAGTAATGGACTTATTTTCTAGGAGTTCTACTTTACCTACTCAGGGTGAGTAATGAACTATTTTTTCTGGGAGTCCTACTCTACATACTCGGGGTGAAAGAGTAATGGACTTATTTTCTGGGAGTTCTACTCTACCTACTCGGGGTGAAAGAGTAATAAACTACTTTTTCTGGGAGTCCTACTCTACCTACTCGGGGTGAAAGAGTAATGGACTTATTTTCTGGGAGTTCTACTCTACCTACTCAGGGTGAGTAATGAATTATTTTTTTTAGGAGTCCTACTCTACATACTCGGGGTGAAAGAGTAATGGACTTATTTTCTGGGAGTTCTACTCTACCTACTCGGGGTGAAAGAGTAATGAACTACTATTTTTGAGAGTCCTACTCTACCTATTCGGGGTGAAAGAGTAATGAACTTTTTTCGGGAGTTCTACTCTACCCACTCGGGGTGAAAGAGTAATGAACTTTTTTTTTGGAGTTCTACTCTAAATGTTCGAGGTGAAAGAGTAATGAACTATCTGAGTAAAATCTGAGCAAAAATCTGAGAAAACCCTCGGCGATATCTGACTAAGCATAATCCAAGAAAGCCCTCGGTGGCAACTGGCTGAGCATAATCCGAGCAAACCCTCGGCGGCATCTGAGCATAGTTCCGAGAAAGCCCTCAGCGGCATCTGATAATAATTCCGAGAAAGCCCTCGGCGGCAACTGAGCATAATTCCAAGAAAACCCTTGGCGGCATCTGAGCATAATTCCGAGAAAACCCTCAGCGGTAACTGAGCATAATTCCAAGGAAACCCTTGGCGGTATCTGAGCATAATTCCAAGAAAACCCTTGGCGGCATCTGAGCATAGTTCCGAGAAAACCCTCAGCGGCATCTGAGCATAATTCCAAGAAAACCCTTGGCGGCATCTGAGCATAATTCCGAGAAAACCCTCGACGACATCTGAGCATAATTCCAAGAAAACCCTTGGCGGCATCTAACATAATTTCGAGAAAACCCTTGGCGGCATCTGAGCATAATTCCAAGAAAACCCTTGGCGGCATCTGAGCATAATTCCGAGAAAGCCCTCGGCGGCAATTGAGCATAATTCCAAGAAAACCCTTGGCAGCATCTGAGCATAATTCCAAGAAAACCCTTGGCGGCATCTGAGCATAATTCTGAGAAAAGCCTCGGCGGTAACTGAGCATAATTCCAAGAAAACCCTTGGCGGCATCTGAGCATAATTCCAAGAAAACCCTTGGCGGCATCTGAGCATAATTCTGAGAAAACCCTCGGCGGCATCTGAGCATAATTCCAAGAAATCCCTCGGCGGCATCTGAGCATAATTCCAAGAAAACCCTCGGCGGCATCTGAGCATAATTCAGAGAAAGTCCTCGTCGGCAACTGAGCATAATTTCAAGAAAACCCTTGGCGGCATCTGAGCATAATTTCAAGAAAACCCTTGGCGGCATCTGAGCATAATTCCGAGAAAGCCCTCGGTAGTAACTGAGCATAATTCCAAGAAAACCCTTGGCGGTATCTGAGCATAATTCCGAGAAAGCCCTCGGCGGGAACTGAGCATAGTTCCAAGAAAACCCTTGACGGCATCTGAGCATAGTTCCGAGAAAACCCTCGGCGGCATCTGAGCATAATTCTAAGAAAACCCTTGGCGGCATCTGGCTGAGTAAAACTGAGAATGAAGGAATAAATCTGGGAAAGAACGATTGAAAATGAATCTGGACAAGAGGGGTTGAATCTCGAAATGAATAGATCTGGGACAGAATGAATGCCCTATCTCCTATGTGAGATCCAAAATGCATTTGTTTAAACCTCAAGGTTTTATCCAAAAGTTTTATGAATTTAAAACCTGAGTTTTTATTTCTTTTGAACCTCAAGAGTTTTTCAAAAAATTGTTATCAAAAGGGTAACCTTAAGTTTGGGGTTCTCATTATCTTTTAGGATTAACATTGCTTAAAAATAAAATGCCCCTAATTTGACAATAAACATGGCATTGAAAATAATTGAACGCATTATTAAAAAAAATGCCCCTGGTATAAGGGGGGAAATTACCTATTTAGAGGAAAAAGAAAAATGCCCCTTGTATGAAGGTTTGAAATATTTGATTACTACAAGCGCAATAAAGATCCAACTTTTAATTTTAATTAATTTTATTGAAGATTTTGAGTCAGGCTTAAGAGAACAAAATATTTCCTTTTGAGACTCATCACAGAATTCACCCTTCTCTCCATTGGTTCACTTGGAGAAGTAAGAATTTTCAGATCGATCGTAGACAAGATACTTGTGGCTTCTGAATCTATGCCTGGTTTAAGCGAAGTATTGAACTTGATTATTTGGACTTCTGATGTTTCAGCTCGGACCGCTCTCAGCTTGAGATTTTCTTCTATTTTTTTTTACTGCTCTAACTTTTGTCTAGATCGCCTTTTCAAGTTTTCAATCTAGCGAGCTTGCTCTAACTTTTGCCTAGATCGCCTTCCTAGATCGTCTTTTCAGGTTTTCGACCTAGCGAGCTCTTTCTTTTTTCTTGGCTCTGATTGTTGCCAAAGTTGTCCTTTCAAATTTTCAACCTTACGAGCTTGCCTTAATTTTTGCCTAAGTCGCCCTTTTCGGGTTTTCAACTTAGCAGGCTTTATCATTTTTTATCTTTTTCTTCTCTTCTGGACTTTTATAATTACTGTTTGATCATGTTTTGCTACCCTCCTTGACTTTTTCACAAGGTACTTAGGAGGACTTTTATAGGTAGGCTTGGGACTAGGCATACAATGAAAGGGATTTTGAGGCTAAAAAATCCAAATGCCCCTTGTGTGGCATTTCATTTAAAAATTTTCTTGAATTTTCTTCCCCATTTTGGATGATATTTTTTTCTTCTTTGTCGGGGAATCTACTTTTTTATTTTGATGTGGTCGGGCCTGAAATAACTTCTCAGGTTGCCTACGTACCCCAAAATTTTGGGATCAGACCAAGACGTAGTTCGAATTTTCCCTCCCCTAGGTTAGGTGATCAGGCTGAGAAAGAAAAAGGCATAATATTTCTTTTTGAAAAGGCTGCAAGGGGGTTGAGAAAGGATATATTGAACTGGATAATATGAGGATTGATTCGGCCAAAGATGGCCTCCTTAAATGTAGTACCGTTTGATTTGGTCAAGGTTGGTTGGTTTTGGTAATTCGATTTCATCATAGTCTTGAAGTCTGACAGCTTTTCTAGGTAATATTTTTTTATGATGAATAGATCTCCCCAGTTAGGTTTGAACTTCCCTCTGGGGTCAAAAATAAATGCCTGATTCTCTTTGAGTACCAAATCTCCGACTTGTAAGTGACGGGCCTTGATCTTTTTGTCAAACGCACGGACGACTCTTTTTTGATAAGCTTGCACATGGTACAAAGCTTTTAGGTTATTTTCTTCAGTCATGTTCAGTTCTTTGTACTGATGTCGGACTCAGTTTATTTTTAACAATTGACTTTCCATCAAGTCCTTGATATACGGGATCTCCATTTCAACTGGTGAGACTGCTTCCATATCATACACTAGAGAATAGGGAATATGACTCCAGTGGAAGACTGTATTGAAGTACAATATGCCCCCAGTGTGAATGACAGCTTCTCTGACCATTCTCGGTGCGATCGACACATTTTCACGATGATTATTTTGAGAATCTTATTAACTATTTGCTTCAACCACTCCATTAATCTGAGGACGGTAGGGAGATGATGTCGGATCTTGAACTTTGAACACAAAGTAATCCTTGACATTGAAGCGTGACCCGTTATCAGATATCAATCCCAAATGTACCCTGTATTGACTTATGATAGCTGCAGTGAGGACAACATTGAAATGTTTTGTAACATCTTCTTTGATCTCGTTGGTATTTTCAGTTCATCGAGCAAGTATCTATTCCATGTCGAACAACACCCAAGCTTGCACCTAACATATCCTCATCAGACCACGTGAACAAGTCTTTTGAAATTTCTGAGTAAATTCATTATCTCTTCGTGTTCCTCTAGGGATAGGATGGTTTCTATTTGAATCTCTTTAGAAATTATTTTCTGTTCCGAGGTCAAAGACCTTTCCTTCCTCGATTAAAGGTTGAGCCCGACTCTTATCTTCTTGTTCAGAAAAGAAATCTATCAAATTATTAGTTAATTCGTTAATGCGCTCGAGGTATTCAAAAATTTCCTTTATCCGATTAATTTCAGATGGGGCGACAGACACCTCTATAGACTCGATGAACTAACTTGACTCAATAGGAAAAGAGTAGACTCAATCCAAGGAAGACATAACCTTATTGGAAAAAAGGACTCGAGCTAACCCAAATGACTGATGAAAACTCAAGACAAGTACCCACACGAGTTTGATTAGGACTAAGGACTGAGATATTGCTTACAACTGGTAGGATTGAAGCCCTATGATCTTTAGGGAACAACTGGGCGATGTTGAGAAATTCTGAGGTCATTTCTGACTGTTGACTTGATATTGACGTTTGTTCTAACTGACCAGACTTATAAGACGATGGACGATTGAGCTTAGGTACAATGATAACCCTTAAACCACTTTGAAGGTGAATTTAATCAATTTCAGTGTCACCCCCTTGATAACATTTTAAATGAACCCTGAGATTTTATTGAATTTTGTGCACCAATCCATTAAACAATTCATCCATTCAATGATTATTCATAATAATTTTATTGCACTCTTGAAAATAATGTTTTTATTGAATAATAACTTTCACAAATCTGATTATTTTTTGCAATCAACATATTTTAATACGTTTTCAAATTCCATACAAAAAATAAATCTTTTGTAAATCGTTTTTCCTTCATTTTCTTTTCCTCTAGAAAACATTGTCTTCTGGAAAATATTTTTTCTTTGAAAAATCTTGTTCTTATAGAAAATACTTTTTCTGGAAAACCTTTTTTTTAGAGAACACTTCTTATAAAATACACACTTTCTGGAAAATACTTGTCTTTTGTAAACCATTTTACTTCTTTAAAAATTTGATTTCCATTTTGATTTAAATGGCCCGGTTCATCATGATTGTTGGATCGAGATAGACTGGGTCATTATTGAATTTTTGCAAGAAATGGATTCTTTATTTGGTCGGTGCACCCATTTTAATTTCCAAAAATAACATTTTTGATCATTGGGGACAATCATACACTCTGATCTCATCATTCACATACATTCATCAATCCAAAGGTTTCATTCAATAAACAACCCGGGAACACCCACGATAAGTTCGAGTCGTGACCTACAGGGAAGGTTTCCAGACTCTAAGCTTACTACGTGCAATGCATTTTATCTGGCCACCCTTGCCCAAGCACACCTATATACCTCTCGATACATGGTGACTTGGTTTGATATACTGTATAAGTGATAATCTAAAACCTCAATTCACTTCTCTAAAGCCAAAAACAGCCAGTTTGATCTCCAGTTAAGAGGTGGCGCACAATGCTGAGCAAGGGCCCACTTAAATACCTCTCGTCTAGAATAGACGTAGTCTATCCCACTCGTATAGTAGGGTACAGCGGGGCAAGATCTCACTTAGGCACCGGTTTTGACCAAAAAGTGCAAGAGTTATAGCTTTCATAAATGGTTTGGCATCCCACGCGGGGACCGACTACGTACTAGTACTACATTGGCAATCGGGACATGTGACTGTGTGGCTCTCAATAGGTCAAAGGCTCAGGTCGCTCCAGCCTAGGTGCATCAATATACCTCTCAGAATCACCTGATCAGATGGTATTGATGCCCCAGTTTGATATACCCTAAGGTACGTGACTGGAGTTGTGATTTTCATGAATGACGTCGCATCTCCGAAGAGACCAAGCCACGCACTAGTGCCACGTTGGCTATATAAGACATGTAAGTGTGCAAAACAGTAAACGTGCATGTGGTGTGTGCAACACAGGGTGGGGGTGTGCCCGGGGCCTTTTCAAATAAATGGGTCCAAAGGCCTAATCAAACCATCACAACATGAATATCATATGAATATTACCCACATAATTCATCACATCAAGATTAAGATCAAAGCATGCACATCAAAAAATATCTATCAAGATCATGGCAAATCAATTAATGAGCATGGCATATAATAATTAATCAAACAAACATTGCAATAGGCATAATTTTTATAATTTTTAAGGTCCAATCAATTATCACTTTTGGGTGATCCAAAATAAATCAAGATTCCAATAGATGTTACATTGATGATAGAATGACAATGGTTGAAATGAGCTCACTCTTAAGAACATTAATTGTGCTAACATTAGATAAATTCCAATTTTCTGTGAATTAGGAAAAAACAATCCGAACTTGCATCAATGATATCTAAGGCTTCTGATAACGAAATCGAGTGAACTCAGGTTCTAAATTAATCTACTCGATGAGATCTACATTTTATTAACAGATGCCCAGACTTTGTTCTCACTAGAATGTTCTGTAAAAACGTTTTAACATTGCTGTCCCAACCTTCATTCAGAAATAATTCCAGATTTACAGATTAAATTTGCATCGATGATATCTAAGGCTTCTGATAACGAAATTGAGTGAACTCAGATTCTAAATTAATCTACTCGATGAGATCTAAATTTTATTAAAGGTTTCTAGACTTAATTCTCACTAGAATATTCTGTAAAAACGTTTTAACATTGCTATCCCAACCTTCATTCAGCAACAATTCCAGATTTACAGATTGAACTTGCATTGATGATATTTAAGGCTTCCGGTAACGAAATTGAGTGAACTCAGGTTCTAAATTAATCTACTCGATGAGATCTACGTTTTATTAAGAGGTTCCCAGACTTAACTCTAACTAGAATATTTTGTAAAAATATTTTAACATTACTATCCCAACCTTCATCATTCCATCATTTTCATATGTCAATTTGAATCTTTCATTATTTAGGGGTCATCAAAAAGTGATCCTTAATTGGAAAAAAAAAATGCAATACCCAAAATCATCTACAATCAAGTCACAAAAAATAAATAAAAAGAAAAAAATAAATTGAACTAAATAATAAAAAAAACTAGGTCATCTTAGCAATGCTCCCATACTTGGGGTTTTTCAAGTTTGATCCTCAATAGTCCCCAGTGGAGTCGACACTGAAAGTGCCCTCAATCCACAGGGTGCGCGGATCCGCTTTTGACCATTGAGGATTGGGAGTCGCCACCTAGTTATTATGGTCTAGGAACCAAACTAACTCTAAAATGGATAAAAAAAAACTAATCTACTACAGAAAGACTGAATCCAGGGATCATATTACGGGGTTGGAAGATGTTAGGCACCAACTCCGCCCGGCCAATGCCGATCTCTACTTATCCCAAATAAAACTACATTGCTAATGGTAAAACCTAGATAAAAAATAATAGAAATGTTACCTTCGATGCGCAAAGGTTCTATTCTCTCAAATCTGATTAATCCTTGTACTGTACTCCTCGCTTAGTTCTATCTCCGGATCTGATTTTCGATCTCCGAGGTAAGGTATCTCCTTCTTGGATCTGAATTCTTCGAACTTGTTATGGATTTTGGGGTGTTTTGAAAGGCTTCTAGGTGTTTTTCAGGCTAAAATCGAAGCATGGGTGTTAGGTAAAGAGTTGGGGCTTCAAAATTAGGGTTTTGGGGAGGTTGTGGAGGCTTCTTCACCTACTTTTTCTAGGGTTTTTTCGTTGATACGAAAATGGGGTGTGGAGGCTCCTATTTATAAAGTTTTTTAAGAGAATTAGGATTTGATTAAGATCTCTTTTAGGATTTCAATTAGGGTTTTGCCTTAGTCTTTAGGGTTTTAATTTAGGGTTTTAACTTTAGTCTTATGAGATTGACTTGATTAGTTTAAATTAGGATTTTGATTTAGGGTTTTGACCTTAGTCTTATGAGATTGACTTGATTAGTTTAGATTAGGGTTTTGATTTAGGGTTTTGACTTTAGTCTTATGAGATTGACTTTAATACTTTGACTTTAGTCTTTCTTGATCGGTTTTTAATATCTTGACTTTAGTCTTACTTGATTGACTTTAAGGTTGACTTTAGTCTTACTTGATTGACTTTAATGTTTCACTTTACATTATTTAATGATTTATTTATTAGTTTTAAAATTTTTAATTATTAAAGTTATAAAATTACCGTTTTGCTCTCGGAGAGGATTTTTTACGTTTTAAGTCATTTTTCAATGTTCCAAGATGTTTTGGAATCAGTTTTTCGTAAGAAATTCAATGGGAATGTTGATTTTTATCATTTATGAAATTTTTGTGTGAAATGGTCATGAATTTTATGAGGGGTATTTTCGTAATTTTGTCAAATTTTGTGAAAATTGGCGAAATGATTTATTTGGTTTCGATTTGTTGTTTTATGTGTTTGAATGGGTTTTCCTAAGCGTAATGTAGGCTCTGGGGTTGTTTTGATGTTAGGGGTATTTTGATAATTTGATTATTTTTAGTGATTTTTATCGTGAAGCTTCTTTTTTATTTGCAAGATGATGATTTCTATGTTTTTGGGGTAGTATTTTTCAAACGTATCGTGGTTTCTAAAGTTTTGTCAGTTCGAGATACCTTATCCGAATTTCTGAAACACATCTGGTAACAAAATAAAGTACTGAATAAACATCCATCATTGGGAACCGTTGCGATCGGGTGGACCAGTTGATTAATCAGGCGAGTGCAAAAATGGGGTGTCTACATTGACCAAGAAGTGTAACTGATGTACTTGGATCATCTTTGATATACCTATGGGTACGAGAGTTGTAGCTTTCATAAATGGTTTGGCATCCCACGAGGGGACCGACCACGTACTAGTACTACGTTGGCAATCGGGACATGTAACCGTGTGGCTTACAATAGGTCCAAGGCTCAGGTCGCTCCAGCCTGGGGTGCATCGATATACCTTTCAGAGTCACCTGATCAGACGGTACTAATGCCCCAGTTTAATATACCCTAAGCTACGTGACTAGAGTCATGATTTTCATGAATGACATCGCATCTCCGAAGAGACAGGGCCACACACTAGTGCCACGTTGGCTATATGGGACGTGCAAGCGTGCAAAGCAGTAAACGTGCATGTGATGTGTGCAAAACAGGGTGGGGTGTGCCCGGGGCCTTTTCAAACAAATGGGCCCATGGGCCTAATCATACTATCAACATATGAATATTATATTAATCAAATAATACAAACCAACGTATTGAAATCAAAGCAACGACATTGAAATATACATATGTAGAGATCATGGTATAGTAGATAGGCGATCAATCAAGATATCACAAAAAAATCATCAATCAGATCCAACATTGAAATAGGCACAAATTTTATTTTTTGAATCCAAACAAAAGGATTTTTTTTTTCTATGGTCCAATCAAGATCGCTTTGGGCGACCCAAAATAATCTAAAATTTCAAAGAATATTTAATTGAGGATAGTGGTGGTGGAGATAAGGAGTGGTGTCATCTTGTTAACCAAGGTAAAGCGACAATGTGTTTTATGCTATGTGTCACTATTCGAGGCCCACTGACCATACTAATGTGTGGTTCATTCCTTGATGTACATGGATGCCAAAAATAATAACATGTGCTAACTTGATCCACTTGATCTAAACTCTTGAAATGATTTAAATCCAATGATTAGAAATCATTCTTAACACAATGCTATTATCAATGGATTCTCATCATTAATCAAAAAAAAAAAAAAAAATTTGCGGAATCATCAAGGGATGGACTATACATCCATACGGTCAATAAGTCTAATTTAATGTTACGTGGCATGAAACAAAGTGTCACCTAACCATGGTTGAGAACGGCATTCAACACTCAACTCAAAAAAAAATTTGATACACAACACCCCAAACTCTTTTATTTTTTTATTTTTATATAAACTCATGTTGCTGCCATAATAAAAAGAAATTTTGTTATGTCGCTGGCAGCACTACATGAGAATGCAAAATGACATCATTTTAACCAAAAACGTTTTTATTGCTGCCAACATTCACAACAAATTCTCAAACTTCATATAATAGTGAGTTTCTATGATGAAAATGCCAAAAAAAAAAATTAAAATTAAAAAGGACAAGTGGGCTCAATTATGGTTTGCAAAACAAAAAACCCTTATAAACAATTTTTTTCATATTGTATTTGCTGTCATCACTACACAAAATCAATTAAAAAAAAATAGCTGGCAGCACACACAATATATTTCTTTAAACAGTCTCCACAAATTCTACGAGTCATGGTTTCATCCATGGTTGATTTAATGACCACGAGGTCTCCCATGTTACAAGTTCGATTAAAAACAAAATAGAGTAGTTCTTGATTCAAGTTCAAAATCGAAAAAATAGATTTTGCTTGTTATCGATACGAATTTCTAAAAGAAAACTTTTCTTTGATTAAGATCTTGATATTTTGCTCCAAATCTTAAATTGATCAGATTTATGGATCGAGACTAATCAGTTGAGTTGTCTCTCCAACCTATTGAAAACGATGAACTTGGGTATAAACAGTTTGGGAAGATGGTGTGGAAATAAAAGAAAAATTTTATCCATGACACCATTCATACCAACATACGCTGCTGTTAAGAGGGTGTGAAAACTGAAAAATATGATATTATTCATGGCACACCCACCCAACCAGCACGTTGTTGTTGTTGACAACGTTAACACGACTTGTGTTTGCTTGGTTGTTTGCTTGCTGTCCATGGATAGCACGATTAAAAATTTCCACAAAAAGTTTCTCTTCAACTACTGGTGGACATGTCTCAAATTCTCGGTCTCCTTGGAAAAAAAAACCAAATCCTTTTCCTGCAACTCCTAGATCACATGGTTCAGCTAATAACCATTATCAGCAGAGATTTTCAGTTTCAAGGAATAGAAATTTTAGTGATAATGGTTCAGCTAATAACCATTATCAACATATATTTTCGGCTTCAAGGGATGGCAATTTTAGTGGTGGTTTCATGGTTGTTTTGATTGAGATGAAAAGTTATTCTTCGATCAGAACCCATGAGAAAAAGAGAGAGAGAAACGTTATCTCTCTACTGTTTCCATTGGAGAAGGAGATAATAAAAGTAAAAAAAAAAGAAATTCCTAGCGGCACACCACTTAATCAATATGAAAACGTTAAGGTTTTTACCATTAAAATTTGATTTTTACTGTGGACACACCGTCCTAATAAAAGCAGCAGGTTGTTGCTAACAGAACCTAAAAAAAAATCCTTTTTTTTTTCTTTTTTTTTTATATATCATTTTTTTGTTTGCTGTCATCGGACAGTAAAACTTGCCAACTAAAAAAAACTGAATACCTAAACAAAAATAATAAACGAAAAACAGATAAATAAATAAAATTCTTTTTTTTTTTTTTTTTAAACATTGTCAAATAACCGATCAAACATTTTTTTTTTAAAGAAATCTTTTGTTATCAAAAAATAAATCGACATAACTAAAAAAGGAAGAATAACTAAAAATAAATAAATAAATAAAAGATCCCATTTGTTTCATTATTCCATCCTCAATAAAATTACCATTTGAAATTTAGCATTATTTAAAGTCACCCTAAGTGACTCTCAATTGAACTACAGAAAAATAATATGCCAAGTTAACACACCAGGCATCAAACCGAATAACTAATGATTGGACCAATAAATATAATAAATAAAAAAATAGATAAACAAACAATAAGAAGAAACTAACTAAAAATTAAATAAAATAGAACTAGGTCATTGGCAATGTTTCCATACTTGGGATTTTTCAAGTCAGATCATCAATAGTCCCCAGTGGAGTCGCCACTGAAAGCGCCCTCGCAAATCCGCTTTTGACCTTTGAGGTTTGGGATTCGCCACCTAGTTATTACGGTGTAGGAACCGAATATAGACTCTAACGGATAAATCAACTAATCTACTACAAAAATATGGGTCCGGGGATCACGTTATGGGGTTGGAAGGTGTTAGGCACCAACCCCGCCCGGCCAATGTCGGTCGATACTTATCCCAAATAAAACTACATTGCTAACAAAAAAAACTAGATAAACAAAATAAAAGAATTTTACCTTCGAACGCAACGATTATATTCCCTCAGATCTGATAAAACCGCTCCTTGTACAGTACTCCTCGCTTTGTTTTGTCTTCGGATCTGATTTCTAATCTTTGAGGCAAGGTATCTCTTTCTTAGATCTGGATTTCATATTTGTTTACGAATTTCTACATGTTTCTGAAGGGCTTCTAGGTATTTTTCAAGCTAAAATCGAAGTATGGGTGTTAGGTAAGGAGTTGGGACTTCAAAATTAGGATTTATGGGAGGCTAAGGAAGCTTTTTGACCTACTTCTCTTAGGATTTTTTCTTTGATACGAAAATAGGGTATGGAGGCTCCTATTTATAAAGTCTTTTAGAAGAATTAGGGTTTGATTAGGGTTTCTTTTAGGGTTTTAATTAGGGTTTTGACTTTAATCCTATGAGATTGACTTAGTCTTATTAGGATTTTGACTTTAGTCTTATGAGATTGACTTGATTAGGATTTTAACGTTAGTCTTATGAGATTGACTTGATTAGTTTAGATTAGGGTTTTGACTTAAGTCTTATGAGATTGACTTGATTAGTTTAGATTAGGGTTTTGACTTTTAGTCTCATTTGATTGACTTTAAGATTTTAACTTTAGTCTTTCTTGATTGACTTTAATTTCTCGACTTTAGTCTTACTGGATTGACTTTAAGATTTTGGATAAACCCCCTTTATTATATCTTTAATTCTTTGGGCCCTCAAATGGAGGGGTCTTTTAATAAATATATGAGCAACCATCAACAATTTTGCCTGAAAGCCTGATTAATCGATTTTTTTTATTCAAAATTTTAAATTAATTTTATTAATGTTTCACTGTACATTATTTAATGTTTTATTTATTAATTTCAAAATTTTTAATTATTAAAATTATAAAATTACCATTTTACCCTCGGAGAGGACTTTTGCGTTTCAAGTCAGTTTTTAATGTTCCAGGATATTTTAGAATTGATTTTTCGTAAAGAATTAAACGGAAATATTGGTTTTTATCATTTATGAAGTTTTTTGTGCGAAATGATTGCGAACTTTATTAGGGGTATTTTTGTAATTTTGTCAAATTTTACGAAAATTGGTGGAATGATTTATTTATTTTCAATTTGTTATTTTATGTATTTTAAAAGGGTTTTCCTAAGCGTAACGTAGGCTCTAGGAATGTTTTGAGGTTTAGGGGTATTTTGGTAATTTGATCATTTTTTAGTGATTTTTATCGTAAAACTTCTTTTTATTTACAAGATGATAATTTATATGTTTCTAGGGTCATATTTTCCGAGCGTAGCATGGTTTCTACAGTTTTGTCAGTTCGAGATACCTCATCCGGATTTCTAAAATATAATTAGTAACAAAATAAAGCATTAGAATAAACATCCATCATTGGGAACCGTTGCGATCAGGTTGACAAGTTAATTAATTAGGCGAATGCAAAAATAGGGTGTCTACACCTGTCTCTCAGGATCCTATTGGAAAGTTAGTTACCAAAGGTAGATTGGGTCGTCATGGGTACGAAGAGCTAAACTTGATTGAAGAAAAACAACTTAGGGTGCAAACTTATCAAAGAAGAATCGCTTGCACGTTTGATAAGAATGTTAAAGTTCGTTACTTACAAGTCAAGGATTTAACCATCAGTCTTCAAAGAAAACTAAGCACTCCTCCTCGACCATAGGGGGAAGTCTGAACTTAATTAGAGAGATTCATCTATCAGCAAGAAAACACTACATTGGAAACCATCAGATTTTAAAGAGAATCAAGTACCTATTTTTGACCCTAGAGGGAAGTTCAAACCTAATTGGGGAGGTCCGTTCATCATCAAAGAAATATTACCAGAAAAAACTGTCAGACTTCAAGATCATTATGGAATCGATTTACCAGAACCAACCAACCTTGATCAGACCAAGCGGTACTACATTTAAGGAGGCCATCTTCGGCCGAACCAATTTCCTGTTACCCCGTTCAAAAGTTCAATATCTCCTTTATCAGCACTTTGCTGCCTTTTTCAAAAAATAAAGTTTTAAAAAAAAACCTCTTTATTTCTCAGTCCGATCACCTAACCCAGGGGAGGGAAAAATTCGAACTACGTTTTGGTCTGATCCCAAAATTCTGGGGTACGTAGGCAACCTGGAAAAAATTCGAACTTTCTTTCTTTTCAAAGTGGTCGATAGTTCTACATTTTTCTTTGACGAACACTTGAACAAGTAAACATACTCTTAAATATCCTACAATGTTCAAGATGACTTCTGAGTTTCTTTGACTTCAACACTATCTTCATCAGATGTGAACTTTCAACTGAAAATGAATGTTGTGACTTGAATAATTTTCTATATCCTCCAGTAAACTTCCTTCTGGATTTTTCTTCTTGATAGGACATTTTCTCCCATTTGATGATACGCTAATTTTTACCTAGATCGCCTCTTCAGGTTTTCAATCTAGCGGACTTTATTTTTTTTCTTTTAATGATGCCTTGATTTTTGCCTAGGTCGTCTTTTCAGATTTTTAACCTAACAGGCCTTCTTTTTTTATAGTAATGCTCTAACTTTTGCCTAAGTCGCCTTTTCAAGTTTTCAACTTAGTGGGTTTTTTTCTTCTTAATGATCTTGAATATTCAACTCAACAACTTCTTGGTTCCTTAGACCTTAACCGAGTCAATTAGCATTCAGGAGGACTTAATAGGTAGGCTCAGGACATGGTTTAAAAAAAATGTATAAGGCTCAACTTTCCAAAATGCCCCTAGTTTGATATTCTCTTTTTTTTATCAATTATTTTGATTCTCCTTTTTTCTAAATGCCCCTAGTTTGGCATTCTTTTCTTTTTATCAATTCTTTTGATTCTTTTTTCTAATGCCCCTAGTTTGGTATTCTTTTTTTTTTAATCTTTCAATAGGGAATTTTCCTTTTAGATGACATTTTTCTTAAGAGAATACATTTCTTTTGCGTGACCGGGCCTAAAGTAACTTCTTAGGTTGCCTACGTACCCCAAATCTTTCTTTTTTACTTTTGATTAGTGTGGTTTAAAAAGAAGAGACTATTTATTTTTTTAGAGGCTGCAAGGGGCTAAAGAAAGTTATATTTTTTTCTTGGTAAGACAAGAAAATGATTTGACCAAAGAAGGCCTCCTTTGGTAAAATGCTACTTGATTTGATCAAGATCTAGGAACTCGATGTCTTGATTGCTCTGTCGAGTAAGGTTTTCTTTTGAGAATGAGTAATCTTCAGTCTTCTTCTGAGAAAGAGTAATCTTCAGTCTTCTTCTAAAAAGAAGTAATCTTTAGCTTTCTTTATGAAATTGAGTATGATTGAATCCTTTGTATTTGACATTGACTTGTTCAACTCTTTCAAAACTCGAAGAGAATCTCATATTCTTTAATGAGTGAAAACTCTTTTTCTTGAGTGAAAAACATGATGAATCCCTTCTTGTAGATCTTAGCAAATTTGTTAATGGTTTCAACTACATCATTCTTGACTGATAATCTTTGACTTTAAAGGTCACCCTCGACTTTATGCCTTGATGAGACCATACAGGAACGTTATTGAACTTCTCAAGTAAGTTTATTATTCTCTCATGTTCCCTCGAGGATAATGTAGTACCTATTTGCACCTTTTGAGTATACTCTTTAACTCTAATATTTATCAAATTTGATTAGTAAGCTTTGAGGCATTCCTCATGTCAAATTTTATGTTCACATCATTATTGCACGCATGGTAATCAAAAACTTCTTTATTCTATTGGAATTAAAAAAGATATAGACTGACTAAAGAAAGACTAACGTAACTGAAGTTACCAATTGAATTTCAAGATTGACGAAAACTAAACTGACACTAATAGGACTAAGTCAATCTCATAAGACTAAAGTAAAAACCCTAATTAAAACCCTAAAAGAAACCCTAATCAAACCTTAATTCTTCTAAAAAAACTTTATAAATAAGAGCCTCCACACCCTATTTTCGTATCCAAGAAAAAATCCTAAGAGAAGTAGGTCAAAAAGCTTCCCTAGCCTCCCATAAACCCTAATTTTGAAGTCCCAACTCCTTACCTAACACTCATACTTCGATTTTAGCTTGAAAAACACCTAGAAACCCTTCAAAAATACCCAACAATTCATAAACAAATCCGAAGAATCCAGATCTAAGAAAGAGATACCTTGCCTCGGAGATCAAAAATCAGATCTGGAGACAGAACAAAGCAAGGAGTACTGTACAAGGAGCGGTTTTATCAGATCTGAGGGAATAGAATCGTTGCATTCGAAGGTAAAATTCTTTTATTTTGTTTATCTAAGTCTTTTTGTTAGCAATGTAGTTTTATTTGGGATAATTAGAGACCGGCATTGGCCGGACGGGGTTGGTGCCTAACACCTTCCAACCCCGTAACGTGATCCCCGGACCCATATTTTTATAGTAGATTAGTTGATTTATCCGTTTAGAGTCTATATTCAGTTCCTAGACCGTAATAACTAGGTGGCGACTCCCAAACCTCAAAGGTCAAAAGCGGATCCGTGCACCCCGCGGATCGAGGGCGCTTTCAGGTGTGCGGATCCACTTTTGAATTTTTAGGTTTGGGAGTCGTCACCTAGTAATTATGGTCTAGAAACCAAATATTGAATCTAACAGATAAAACACTAATCTACAAAGAGAACAAGTCCAAAGATTACGTTACAGGGTTGGAAAGTGTTAGGTACCAACCCCACCCAACAAACGTCGGTCTATACTATTTCCCAAAAAGGATTACATTGTTAAAAAATCAAAAATAAATAAATAAAACAAATAAATAAAGTAAAAAAAATATACCTAGATGATCGCAACGATTTGTTCCCTCAGTATTAGTAGAGAGCATCTTTGTACAAGTTTCTTTACTTTTCCTCCGTCATTGGATCTGCCTCAGATCTCCAAGTTGAGGTGTCATCTTCTTAGATCTATGTATTTTTTGTATTTTTTTGACAGTTTCTGAGTGTTTTTTTAGTAAAAGCTAGGGTTTGGATGATAGGTAGGAGTTAGGACTTCAAAATTAGGGTTTGGAGAAGGCTAAGGAGACTTTTTGACCTACTTTTCCTAGGATTTATTTTGACCTGCGAGATTGGGTTGTGGAGGCCCCCATTTATAATTTTTTTGGAAGAATTAGGGTTTGACTAAGTCTCCTTTTAGATAAGGTGAATTAGGGTTTTGACTTAAGTCTTATTTTATTGACTAGGTTTATTTAGATTAGGGTTTTGACTGAAGTCTTATTTGATTGACTAGGTTTCTTTAGATTAGG
Organism: Akebia trifoliata; assembly: GCF_017979445.1. Taxonomy (NCBI): domain Eukaryota; kingdom Viridiplantae; phylum Streptophyta; class Magnoliopsida; order Ranunculales; family Lardizabalaceae; genus Akebia; species Akebia trifoliata. The sequence continues at coordinate 13,920,237 of NC_141390.1, forward strand.
GTTTTAATTCTTATGTACAAGGTCTTTTAATAAATATCAAAGGAACTCCACTTAAATAAGTAAGCAACCATCAACAATTTTGCCTGAAAGCTTGATTGATTAATTTTCTTGGTTCAGATTTTTAAATTTTAATTAGGATTTTACTTTACATTAATTAATGTTTTAATTATTAATTTCAAAATTTTAAATTATTAAAATAAAAAAATATATAGTTTTATCCCTAAAAAGGACTTTTGTGTTAAGAAGTCGTTTTTCGATGTTTTGAAATGTTTAAATCGATTTTTGGTAACGAATTCAATGAGATTATTGGTTTGTAGCACTTATGAATTTTTTGGCGTGAAATGATTGTCAACCCTTATGAGGGGCATTTTCGTAATTTTCTCAAATTTGGTGAAAATTAACAGAATGGTTTACTTGATTTTACTTTGTTATTTTATGTGTTCGAAAGGATTTTTCTAAGCGTAATATGGGCTTTAAGGATGTTTTGAAGTTAGGGGTATTTTGGTAATTTAGGTCATTTTTTAGTGATTTTTATCGTAAAACTTCTTTTTGTCTGAAAAATAATGATTTCTACATTTTGGGTCATATTTTCCTAGTGTAGCGTGATTTCTAGAGTTTTGTTTGCATGATATACCTCATCTGAATTTCTAAAACATATCTAGTAACAAATATAGCATTGGAATGATCATCCATCATTGGGAATCGTCGCGATCGGGTTGACGAGTTGATTAATCAGACAAGTGCAAAAATGGGGTGTTTACAGTAGTGTAATTGATAAAAGTGTTGAGAATCATGATTGGATACCTCCTAGTCAATATTAAAATTATTTTAGACTTTACTAATGTGGAATCCCATCACTAGTTCCTAATTTTGTGACCTATCATTGCACTTACCACAATTGGGTGATCATTTATCTGACTTAAATTGGTCATTGACTGTGACCCTAAGGTACATGTCCTCTCACGAAGTGTTAATACATTCAACTACTATAGACTATTAATGATCATTGACTAGTCATCTTCATCAATGTCTATCAGACAAACATATTATTACCGAATACATCTCAATACTTCCACTAAACCGATCAGAGCCCCACCTTGTACGCAATCCCGAACACGTTCATGATCTAAACCTAAGATCGTGTTTACCATAGTTCGTTCTAATCAGACCCCTAACTTGTATTCGACTAGACCTATAACATATAAATGATCCCAAGCAAGTACCTAAGTCCAAGCACGACCTTTCACATGGATAAGTACAAGAAAGATCTTATCAATTTTGATAGGATACCTGAAAGCGTCCTCGATCCGCAGGGTACGCGGATCCGCTTTTGACCTTTGAGGTTTGGGAATCGTCACCTAGTTATTACGGTCTAGGAACCGAACATTGACTCGAAACGGATAAAACAACTAATCTACAAAAGATACTAAGTCCGGGGATCACGTTACGGGGTTGGAAGGTATTAGGCACCAACCCCGCCCAACAAACGCCGGTCTCTACTAATTCCCAAATAAAATTACATTGCTAACAAGACCTAAATAATAATATAAAAAAATAAAAATAGTTACCTTTTTTGAACGCAACGATTTTATTCCCTCAGATCGGATAGAACAATTCCTTGTAAAGTATTCCTCACTTCGTTCTGTTGCCGGATCTGATTTTTGATCTCCAAGTTGAGGTATCTTCTTCTTGGATCTGTAAGTTTTCTGATTTTTTTTAATGGATTCTAAGGTATTTTAAAAGGGTTTTTGGGTGTTTTTTTAGCTAAAGTTGGGGTATGGGTGTTAGGTAAGAAGTTAGGACTTCAAAATTAGGGTTTATGAGAGGTTAGGGAAGCTTATTGACCTACTTTTTCTAGGATTTATTATTTGATACAAAAATAGGTTGTAGGAACCCCCTATTTATAGATTTTTTAAGTGTTTATTTAGATAGAATTAGTGTTTAATTATAATTCTATTATTTAGAGTTGTATTTTAATTAGAATTATTTTAAGTAGAGTTATATTTTAGTTAAAATTCTATTAAATAGAGTTATTATTTACTTAGGATTGTTAAATAAAATTATTATTTAATTAGAACTCTATTAGGGTTTTGACTTTTGATCTTATTTGATTGACTTGAAAATCTTGACTCAAATCTTACTTGATTGACTTTAATTTTGACTTTAATCTTATTTGATTGATTTTAATATCTTGACTTTAGTCTTACTTGATTGACTTTAATTTTTTGGAGAACCCCCCCTCTATTATATCTTTAATTCTTTGGACTCCAAAATGGAGGGGTCCTTAAATAAATATCTTGGCAACCATCAACAATTTTGCCTGAGAGTCTGATTGATCGACTTTTTTTATTCAAATTTTTAAATTAATTTTATTAATGTTTCACTTTAATTATTTAATATTTTATTTATTAATTTCAAAAAATTTAATTATAAAAATTATAAAATTATCGTTTTGCCCTCGGAGAGGACTTTTGCGTTTCACGTCGATTTTTGATGTTCCAAGATGTTCTAGACTTGATTTTTCGTAAGGAATTCAATGAGAATATTGATTTGTGTCATTTATGAAATTTTTTTGTGTGAAATGGTCGTAAACTTTATGAGGGGTATTTTTGTAATTTTGTCGAATTCTGTGAAAATTGGCGAAATGCTTTAATTAGTTTTGATTTGTTCTTTTATGTATTTGAATGGGTTTTCCTAAACGTAATGTAGGCTCTAGGATTGTTTTGATGTTAGGGGTATTTTGGTAATTTGATCATTTTTTAGTGATTTTTATCGTAAAACTTCTTTTTGTCTGCAAGATGATGATTTCTATATTTCTAGGATCATATTTTCCTAACATAGCGTGGTTTCTACAGTTTTGTCAATTCAAGATATCTAATCCGGATTTCTGAAACATATCTGGTAACAAAATAAAGCATTGGAAAAAACATCCATCATTGGGAACCGTTACGATCGGGTTGACGAGTTGATTAATCAGGCGAGTGCAAAAATGGGGTGTCTACAGATGCCCCTCTTTGACAGAGGGTTGAAGCAAACTAGATAGCAAATCTATTTCGGTAGTTAGTGCGATATCCGAATGCCAAAGCTAGTAACAGTTCATTTTGCAGCCGAATTTAGCAACTCGTCGAGGCATTCAGATCCTTGAGGGTAAAATTCTCCCCGAACTAAAAAGTTGTCAGGTCTTTGAGCGCGAACTCTCATTGACAGTATCAGATCCTTGAATTTTAGAAAATTCTCCCTAATTAATGCAAAAGTGCACGTATGTGCAATGGTGTGATGCTTACTGAGTAAAAATATATTAGGTCCTAAAGATCTTCTCTCACTGACAATAATGATTCAAAATTGAAACATGCTTATGCAACGAAAGCAATCATGGCAAGGTTGAACAATGAGGTAATTGGAGTCATAACATTGTAGGAACTTCGTTAAATCCTATTTAAAATTCTTTTTTAGAGTTCAAAAAAGTTTGAGTCTCGTTTATCGGACTCGAGCGTATTGTAGCCACGCTTCTCGGGCTAAAGAACTTAAACAATCTTGTTAAGTCAATATGATTCAAGCAAAGCTGGAGTCTCGTTTCTTAGACTCTGGCTAAGGTTTACAGGAACTTAAACAATCCTATTAAAATTGGGGTCTCGTTTCTCGGACTCGAACTAAGGTTTATAGGCACTTCAAAAAACCTATTCATTCTATGATTCAAAAAGTTGGAGTCTCACTTTTCGTACTCGAACCTAGGTTTGTAAGCACTTCAAAAACTTACTCATTCTATGATTCAAAAAATTGGAGTCTCGTTTCTCGGACTCGCACTTAGGTTTGTAGGCACTTCAAAAAGCCTATTCATTCTATGATTCAAAAAGTTGGAGTCTCGTTTCTCGGACTCGAACTTAGGTTTATAGGCACTTCAAAAAGCCTATTCATTCTATGATTCAAAAAGTTGGAGTCTCGTTTCTCAGACTCGAACTTAGGTTTATAGGCACTTCAAAAAGCCCACTCATTCTATGATTTAAAAAAGTTGGAGTCTCGTTTCTCGGACTTGAACTTAGGTTTGTAGGCACTTCAAAAAGCCTATTCATTCTATGATTCAAAAAGTTGGAGTCTTGTTTCTCGGACTCGAACTTACTAAGCCACGTTTCTCGGGTTTAGATTTATAGGAACTTAAACAATCTTATTAATCGAGCTCAAAGTTTAAAAGATCGAGCCTTTATTGGCTTATCATGCATCTGGATTCATAATTGTCATTGGACTTCATCGGACTTTTAAATAAGATTTTCCTTTTTATCATGTGATTAAGAACAAAACTTTGGAATTAAATGACTTTCAAAAAATGCCCCTAGTTTCAAGGTTGGCTTTAACTAGAACTTGACTACGAGACTGATGGAATGGATTACACTTGAAAAATATGAACTTTGATGTATGACAGATAGAAGAACGAACATTCCTTTAAATTTAAGATTCTTAAGGTTATCATATGTGCAATAAGGGATTGATCATTTTCTTTCGAATTTCTTTTGAAAAATGCTTGAACTAGACTTAAAAAATCTTGATAAATATTAGAATAGAAGATCTTTCTCTTCAAAGTGATTGATGATTCTACATCTTTCATTAGCGAACACTTGAACAAATAAACATATTTTTGAAGATCCTACAATGTTCAACATAATTTCTTATTTTCTCGACTTCAACATTGTCTTCGTCAATGTGAGTTCTTGACTAAAAAATGAATATTGTGGCTTGAATGGTTCTGTATTTTCTAGTTTATGCACAAACTTCCTTCTGAATTTTTCTTCTTGGTGGGACATTTTCTCACATTTGATGATGCCCTAATTTTTGTCTAGATCGCATCTTCAAGTTTTCAATCTAGCGGGCTTTGTTTTTCTTTTTCTGATGATACATTAATTTTTGCCTAGGTCGCCTTTTCAGGTTTTTCAACCTAACAGGCTTTCTTTTTTATGGTTAAACCCTTAAATTTTGCCTAAGTCGCATTTTCGGATTTTCGACTTAGCGGACTTCTCTTTTTTTCTTGATGATCTTGAATAACCAACTCAACAACTTCTTGGTCCCTGCACCTTAACCGAGTCAATTAGCATTCAGGAGAATTTAATAGGTGGGCTTAGGATATGGTTTAGAAAGAAAAGATATAAGGCTCAACTTCCCAAAATGCCCCTAGTTTGGTATTTTCTCTTTCCTATCAATTATTTTGATTTTTTCTAAATGCCCTTAGTTTGGCATTCTTTTTTTCTTATCAATTCTTTTGATTTTTTTTCTAATGCCCTTAGTTTGGTATTCTTTTCTTTTGAACCTTTCAATAAGAGATTTTCCTTTTAGATGACACTTTTCTTAAGAGAATACACTTATTCTTTACGTGACCGGGCCTGAAGTAACTTCTCAGGTTGACTACGTACCCCAAATATTTCTTTTTCTTTTGAGATCAGGTCAAAACGTAGTTCATACTAAGATTCCCTCCCAAGGTTGATCGGTGTGATTTAGAAAGAAGAGGCTATTGATTTTTTTTTTTTAAGCTGTGAGGGGCTAAATAAAGTTTTTTTTTATAAGACAGGGAAATGGTTTGACCAAAGGAGGCCTCCTTTGATGAATACTGCTCAACTTGGTCAAAGTTTCAGGAGTTCGATATCTGGATTGCTCTGTCGAGTAAGGTCTTCTTTTGAGAATGAATATTATTCAGTCTTCTTTTGTGAAATCGAGTATGATCGAGTTTTCTAACTATTCAACTCTTCTAAAACTTCGACAAAATCTTTTATTCTCTTATGAATGAAAACTCTCCTCTTTTGAGTGAAAAACATGATAGATCCACTTGTAGGTTTTAACATCTTTGTCGATGCTTTCAGGTATATCATTTTTGACGATCTTTGAATTTGAAGTCTGCCTTCGACTTTACGTCTTCATTTATTTGGGTGAAATCTATCAATATATCCTCATGAGACCATGAAGGAATATTGTTGAATTTCTCAAGTAAGTTTATTATTTTCTTATATTCTCCTGAAGATAATGTTGTACTAATTTGCACTTCTTGAGTGTACTCTTTAATTCTAATATTTATCAAATTTGATTAGTGAGCTTTAAGTCATTACTCATGTTAGATTTTATGTTCAAATCATTTATTACACGCATGATAATCAAAAGCTTCTATATTTTATTAGAATTGAAAAACATAGACTGACAAACTCGACTAAAATTGGAAAGTTGAAGAAAGACTAACGTAATTGACACAACTAACTGGATTTAAAGACTGACGAAAACTGGATTGAAACTCAAAGAAAACTCAATGACAATTATCTACAAAGAGAGAGGTCCTTCAGGGAGGATGGACTACTTGGGCTTGACATTGATACTCTGGAAAGACGATTTTTTTCGCGGATCCAAAGTAGTACAAATGGTGGTTTAAAACGTTAGAAGCAATTATTACCTGATTGGAAGTAAACCAAGGTTAACTGTTGACTCTAAAGGTTTGACTCTTAACCACATGATTAAAGTTTCATATAGATTAGCCCAAATTCGGTGGAAAATATCGAATCCAAATGCACTATAAGTCTATAGTTACCAAAAAAGTGAGAAATGTTAGACGCAGGTCTACCTCTGATAAGGATTGAACCTTTGATCAGACAAATTAATTTGATCCTATGATCGCATCTATTTGGTATAAAATGGTCTGAATCTTTGAAAGTAAAACAAATTGGTCCAACTGGTTTGGTGTTTATCAGTTTGATCCATTTGTCAATTGGGCCAATTCGTTTAATTAGTTCAAATTAATCGGTACATTTCACCGATTGGGTCTAAAAGTGCCCTCGATCCGCAGGTTACGTGGATCCACTTTTGATCCTTGAGGATTGGGAGTCGCCACCTAGTTATTACAGTCTAGGAACCAAACTGACTCTAAAATGGATAAAAAACTAATCTACTACAGAAAAATTGAATCCGGGGATCACATTACGGGGTTGGAAGGTGTTAGGCACCAACCCCGCCCGCCAATGTCGGTCTCTACTTATCCCAAATAAGACTACATGGCTAATGACAAAACCTAGATAAAAATATAACAGAAATGTTACCTTCGATACGCAAAGGTTCTATTCCCTCAGATCTGATGAAACTGCTCCTTGTACCGTACTCCTTGTTTCGTTCTATCTCCGGATCTGATTTCTGATCTCCGAGACAAGTATCTCCTTCTTGGATCTGGATTCTTCGAATTTGTTATGGATTATATGGTGTTTTTGAAAGGCTTTTAGGTATTTTTTAGGCTAAAATCAAAGCATGGGTGTTAGGTAAGGAGTTGGTGCTTCAAAATTAGGGTTTTGGGGAGGTTGTGGAGGCTTCTTCACCTACTTTTTCTAGGGTTTTTTCTTTGATACGAAAATAGGGTGTGGAGGCTCCTATTTATAAAGTTTTTTTAGGAGAATTAAGGTTTGATTAGGGTTTCTTTTAAGGTTTCAATTAGGGTTTTGACTTAGTCTTTAGGGTTTTAATTTAGGGTTTTGACTTTAGTCTTATGAGATTGACTTGATTAGTTTAGATTAGGGTTTTGATTTAGGGTTTTAATCTTAGTCTTATGAGATTGACTTGATTAGTTTACATTAGGATTTTGATTTAGGGTTTTGACTTTACTCTTATGAGATTGACTTTAATACTTTGAGTTTAGTCTTTCTTGATTGGTTTTTAATATCTTGACTTTAGTCTTACTTGATTGACTTTAAGGTTGACTTTTGTAACACCCCGGATTTTCAACTCATATCTCGAGGAAATTAAGTAGTGAGATTTGGAAGAAAATATCGAAGGAGAGACTTAGAGTAAAATAATCGGATCTTGTTATGATTAATTTCGAGGAAAATCAACTTCGCCATTAGATTCAAAAGGATCGAAATATATACATTAGCTTGTAAGCAAGTCTGAATTCGAATTCGGATAGAGAAGTTATAAAATCCTCGAATTTCGTGTTAAGTGGGACCCAAAATAGTGGAATTTCGTTAGAGCGAGAATCGAAAAGATTTGATGACACCATTAGATCCGAATCGAAAAATTATTCGAAATGGTATATTCGTTTGTCGTTTTCCGAGTCCGAATAGTTAAGTTACGATCGAAACTAGAAATGATGGGGAAATTACAAGTATACCCTCAGCCCTCTTATAAAAGAAAACTCACTTTCTTTTATTTCCTTTCACTTCTTCACTCTTCTCCAAAGAACTCAACTCAGCCATTTTCTAGACCTAGGGTTTGAACCCATTCCTATCAAGATCTATCCCAATCAAGTCCGAGTTGACACTCGCGAAGAGGCAGGCAAAGTCGTCGGCGTTGTCGAGCTTTACGTCCTCACCCCATCCAACCTCCATTTCCTCTTCTTTTCTCTTGGTCTCCCACAAGAATCAGCAAGTGGATTTTTGTATAATCACTTGGAACCTCATCCATATCATAGGAGAGTCGTTGTTGGTCATTAGGAAGCGGGGAGAACACCTTCAAAGAGGGTTTCACAACCAACCACTCCGTTGGCACCCGAGTTCAACCACTTTCGGAACTTCGAGCCGCCTAACATTGATCCTTAGTGTTGATTCATCACCATTGGCGTCCACAAGCAAGTAAGGGACTTCCAATTCTTATTGGTAGCTTTAGATTTCTGAAACTTGCATTTAGGGATTTTGTTAAAAATGTATTGTTTGTTTTAAGTCATAGAGATTTTGTTTGAATGGAAATTCATGCTAGAAATAAAGATTTGAGGTGTTTAATCTATGTTTTAAATGTTGAATTCGTGGGTGGATTGAGGGATTTGAGGAATGGAACAAAGATCCAAAGAAGGGATCGAAAAACCCAAAAATCGCGAGTGAGGTTCAGGCTGTAGGTGGGAAGGGTCGGTGCCACCGGCACCTACCGAAGGCATTCTGTCGGTTCCACCGACAGAATGAGGTTTCTGCCACCGACGAAACCAAATCACGCGAGAAAAGTTTGTTCTGTCGGCAGGACCGTCGGTCCCACCGACATCTGTCGATGACCAATATGTCGGTTCCACCGACAGAATCCTGGTTCTGCCACCGACAAGCCACTGACAGACACAGTTTTGATCAGAACAGTGTTCTGACTCTTGGCTTGACCTCCTCACACCTTATACACTATTTTCCACCCTTTATTTCATTAAAAACATTTAAGTAAATGTCATTTACTTTAAGTTCTTTAATGAAATTAAGGTTTTACCCCCCATTTCGAAACAATGGGAATGGTTTTAAGATCCAAATCTCAAAGGATCAAAATCCGAATTTTGATTTAAAGAACAAAACGTGATTTTCGACGTTTTCAGCAAGTTTTCAAAATGAAATAACTTTCGCGTTTCTTTGAATTAGATTACAAAAACCATATGGTGTCGAATCTCATGATCGAGACTTTCATTTCGAAAAACCCATTTTCAATTTCGAGAACTTTGAAAAATTGAGTTTCTGACACTTAGCCAAATTTTCACCAGCTTTCTCTATTTTTAACAGCCTTGGTCCCGAGCATCGCTAGGACTTTGTTTTTAAATAAACTTTGAGGGTTTTCAATGAAAAGACCAAAAGAATGACTTTGAAAGATTGAAAATGAATGGTTGATTTGAAAAGATGAAAAGTGAGAATGTCGAGAGAATGGGAAAAGGGAATGAACGGTAAAATGTCAGAATCACACCCGAGGGGTGATGTCTACATTTTACATTGTATGTTGTGTGTAGGTTGGTGAAAGGATATCCAGGTTATTAATGGAAGGGTTGCATGTTTATTTCCGATTATGTTAGCGCTTGCGCTGAGTACTGTTGTTTATTTTAGGCCGGGTGGCCACGGTTGCATGGTAGGAACTGGATATCCGTTCTCAACCCTGTTTTGTTAATTTCTCTTTTGCTTTAAATGAAAAACTATATATATACGTAAATATTTTGTGAGCTGTTAAAGGGTTTGTGAATGCCTGAAGGGATAGTGTGTCACATCATCCGGAGGGGTGCACTATCCTGGGATGTACGGTAGGGACCACCAAACTCATACGTGGTATGGGACGCGTATGAGAGTGGAGTCACAACTGGAATCCGGGTCCATTCCTTTCTTATCTTTACCAGTGAACGTGTATTGTAAAGGTGGTCGTATACGAGTGGAGTGTCATTTTGGGAATCACATGCACGCCTGATAGGCTTAGACGAAGATGATTAGTCAGTGATCACTAACAATCTAGTAGTAGTCGAACGTTCTGACACATCGAAAAGAGACCCATTGCTTACGGTCACGTCAAACGGCCAGCCTGAGCCGGATAAATGGTCACCAATGTGGTAAGTGCAGCGACCGGCCACAAAATCAGGAACTAAAAACCAGATTTATGTTGTAACATCATGCCCCGACTGGGAGCGATCCAGTCGTGAATCCCAACTCTTTAATTCCAATACTCCACCATTTGTATTATGTATCTGTTGTTATATTTCGAATTACAAACTGAGAAGCATGTCTATTATTTTAATGTTGTCAACATTATTTGCATAAAATGGAAAAGTATAATGAGTATGGATAATTGATGTTATGTGTAATTTTTAAACTGTTTAGTTGCTCATCCATGGCTATATGTACCAGTTGATCGTATTTTATCTTGTAAAACCTTGCATGTATTAAAATGTTCAGTATGCTTTATTCGATCATGCTTAGGAAGGGTTATTAGTAGGATTGGCTGTGTGGACTTACTGGGTAACCATTGTTACTCACCCTTTCCTTCCTATTTTTTTAGTTTCAGCACTTGCAGCTGTCGAGGCAGGCGTAGAGGCAGTAATTGAGGAGTATCTGGTCGATCAGATCGACGATCAGATTTTATTGCCTGGTGAGCACTAGGACCACATCCCTTAGTGTTGTCAGTTTCATCCAGGATGTATGTAGTTTTTGGATTTGAGAGTTTAGGCCTCTGTTAGAGTGAGAGTGTTTTGGTAAGCCTGTATATTGGTAAATCTTCCGCACTCTGATTACTTACATGTTAGATGTAATTAGTCTTCCGCTGTTATTTTCCTGTATCTACATTTTTATACAGGTTTTGTTATAAATTGATTTATCAGGTTTGAGTTCCGTGAAACGCTAACATAAATAGAGGAGACCATGCCGAAATTTCGAGGTGCCACCTAGTACCTTGGGACTTGGCCTTGGGATTTGTGTTAGCGTTTGGCGGGGCGTCACAACTTTAGTCTTACTTGATTGACTTTAATGTTTCACTTTACATTATTTAATAATTTATTTATTAATTTCGAAATTTTTAATTATTAAAATTGTAAAATTACCGTTTTACCCTCGGAGAGGACTTTTTACGTTTTAAGTCATTTTTCAATGTTCCAGGATATTTTGGAATCAGTTTTTCGTAAGGAATTCAATGGGAATGTTGATTTTTATCATTTATAAAAAATTTTGTGTGAAATGATCGTGAATTTTATGAGGGTATTTTCGTAATTTTGTGAAAATTGGCGAAGTTGTTTATTTGATTTCGATTTGTTGTTTTCTGTGTTTGAATGGGTTTTCCTAAGCGTAACGTAGGTTCTAGGGTTGTTTTGATGTTAGGGGTATTTTGGTAATTTGATCATTTTTAGTGATTTTTATCGTGAAGCTTCTTTTTGGTTTGCAAGATGATGATTTCTATGTTTCTAGGGTCGTATTTTCCTAGCGTAGCGTGGTTTCTAAAGTTTTGTCAATTCGAGATACCTCATCCGGATTTCTGAAACATATCTGGTAACAAAATAAAGCATTGGAATAAACATCCATTATTGGGAACCTTTGCGATCGGGTTGACGAGTTGATTAATCAGGCGAGTGCAAAAATGGGGTGTCTACAGATGCCCCTCTTTGGCAGAGGGTTGAAGCAAACTAGATAGCAAATCTATTTCGGTAGATAGTGCGATATCCGAATGCCAAAACTAGTGACAGTTCATTTTGTAGCCTGATTTAGCAATTCGTCGGGGTGTTCAGATCCTTGAGGGTAAAGCTCTCCCCGAACTAAAAGATTTTCAGGTCCTTGAGCAAGAACTCTCACTGACAGTGTCAGATCCTTGAATTTTAGAAAATTCTCCTTGACTGATGAACAAATGTGCAAGTGTGTGCACTGTGTGAAAATGAGTAAAATCTGAGTAAAACAAAACTCAAGAAAATTTGAATGAGATTTGAGACAAATCTAAACAAAAGTTGATAAAAAGTTGAATGTTATACTCTACCTACCTTGGATGAAAGAGTAATGAACTTATTTTTCTAGGAGTCCTACTCTATCTGTCCAGGGTGAAAGAGTAATGAACTAATTTTTTTGGGAAGTTCTACTCTACCTACTCGGAGTGAAAGAGTAATGAACTAAGTTTTTTGGGAGTCCTACTCTACCTGCCCAGGGTGAAAGAGTAATGAACTAATTTTTTTGGGAAGTTCTACTCTACCTACTCGGAGTGAAAGAGTAATGAACTAAGCTTTTTGGGAGTCCTACTCTACCTACCCAGGGTGAAAGAGTAATGAACTAATTTTTTTTTTTTTTGGAAGTTCTACTCTACCTACTCGGAGTGAAAGAGTAATGAACTAAGCTTTTTGGGAGTCCTACTCTACCTACCCAGGGTGAAAGAGTAATGAACTAATTTTTTTTTTTTTTTGGAAGTTCTACTCTACCTACTCGGAGTGAAAGAGTAATGAACTAAGCTTTTTGGGAGTCCTACTCTACCTGCCCAGGGTGAAAGAGTAATGAACTAATTTTTTTGAGAAGTTCTACTCTACCTACTCGGAGTGAAAGAGTAATGAACTAAGTTTTTTGGGAGTCCTACTCTACCTACCTAGGGTGAAAGAGTAATGAACTAATTTTTTTGGAAAGTTCTACTCTACCTACTCGGAGTGAAAGAGTAATGAACTAAGCTTTTTGGGAGTCCTACTCTACCTACCCAGGGTGAAAGAGTAATGAACTAATTTTTGAGGGAACAAACAGGAGATTAACCTTGTATTTGATTTTTTTTTAAATAAAAAGCTGGATTTTATGAAGGTCCGGTAAACAATTTAACTTCTTTGAATCTTAGGAGTTTTTAAAATTGCTATTAAGAGGGTAACCTTTAATTCAATGTTAACCTTATCCTTTGGGGTTGGAATTGACCAGGTTTCAGAACCAAAATGCCCCTAGTTTGATAGGAAACATTGCACTGGGGATAATTGAATATAATCTGAAAACGAATGCCCCTAGTGTAAGGGGGGAAATTGTACTCTTTAGAAAAAGGAAGTGCCCTTGTTATGAAAATTTGAAATCCTTGATTACCGCAAGCGCAATAAAGGTTTAACTTTTAATTTTGATTTTTTATATTAAAGATTTTGAGTTAGGCTCAAAGAAATTAGAATAGAATATTTCTTTCTGAAATTCATCATAGAATTTGTTCTTTCTCCCCGTCGATTCGCTTAGGGACATGAAACTCTTCAGATCAATCATAGACGAGATACTTGTATCCACTAAGTCTATATTTGATTCAAACTGGGTATTGAAAATTGATCATTCGGACTTCTGATGTTTTGGCTCGGACTGCCTTTTCAACTTCTCAACTCAATGGAGATTTTCTTTTATTTTTTCGTTGCTCTAAGTTTTGCCTAGATTACCTTTTTAGATTTTCAATCTAGCGAGCATGCTTTAACTTTTGCCTAGATCGCCTTTTCAGGTTTTCGATCTAGCGAACTTTTTTTCTTTTTTCTTGGCTCTGATTGTTGCCAAAGTTGTCCTTTCAGATTTTCAACATTGCGAGCTTGCTTTAATTTTTGCCTAAGTCGCCCTTTTCGAGTTTTCAACTTAGCAGGCTTCATCATTTTTTATTTTTTTTCTTCTCCTCTAAACTTCTAGAATTACTATCTGATCATGCTTTGCTACCCACCTTGACTTTTTCACACGGTACTTAGGAGGACTTTTATAGGTAGGCTTAGGACTAGGCATAAAAAGAAAGGAATTTTGAGGCTCAAAAACCCAAATGCCCCTTGTGTGGCATTTCATTTAAAAAAATTTCTTGAATTTTCTTCCCCATTTTGGATGATATTCCTTTTTCTTTTGAATTTTTTCTTTTTAAATTTTTTTCTTTGTCGCGGAATCTATTCTTTTATTTTGATGTGGTCGGGCCTGAAGTAACTTCTCAGGTTGCCTACGTACCCCAGAATTTTGGGATCAGACCAAAATGTAGTTCAAATCTTCCCTCCCCTAGGTTAGGTGATCGGGTTGAGAAAGAAAAAGGCATAATTTTTCTTTTTGAAAAGGCTGTAGAAGGGTTGAGAAAGGATATATTGAACTGGGTAATATGAGGATTGATTTGGCCAAAGATGGCCTCCTTAAATGTAGTACCGTTTGATTTGGTCAAGGTTGGTTGGTTCTGGTAATTCGATTTCATCATGGTCTTGAATTCTGACAGCTTTTCCAGATAATATTTTTTTATGATGAACAGATTTCCCCAGTTAGGTTTGAACTTCCCTCTAGGGTTAAAAACAAGTGCCTGATTCTCTTTTAGTACCAAATCTCCCACTTGTAAGTGACAGGCCTTAATCTTTTTGTCAAACCCACGAGCGACTCTTCTTTGATAAGCCTGCACGTGGTACAAAGCTTTTAGGTTATTTTCTTCAGTCAGGTTCAGTTCTTTGTACTGATGTCGAACTCAGTTTGTTTCTAACAATTGACTTTCCATCAAGTCTTTGATATACGGGATCTCCATTTCAACTGGTGAGACTGCTTCCATATCATACACTAGAGAATAGGGAATATGACTCCAGTGGAAGACTGTATTGAAGTACAATATGCCCCCAGTGTGAATGACAGCTTCTCTGACCATTCTTGGTGCGATCGACACATTTTCACGATGATTATTTTGAGACTCTTATTAGCTATTTACTTCAACTATTCCATTAATTTGAGGACGGTAGGGAGATGATGTCGGATCTTGAACTTTGAACACAAAGTAATCCTTGACTTTGAAGTATGACCCGTTATCAGATATCAATCCCAAAGGTACCTTGTATTGACTTATGATAGCTACAGTGAGGACAACATTAAAACGTTTTGTATTGATCTCGTTGGTATTTTCAGTTCATCGAGCAAGTATCTATTCCATGTCGAACAACACTCAAGCTTGCACCTAATATATCCTCATCAGACCACGTGAACATGTCTTTTGAAATTTCTGAGTAAATTCATTATCCCTTCGTATTCCTCTAGGGATAGGATGGTTTCTACTTGAATCTCTTTAGGAATTATTTTCTGTTCCGAGGTCAATGACCTTCTTGATTAAAAGTTGAGCCTAAACCTTATCTTCTTGTTCAAGAAAGAAATCTATCCTTGAAGTCAGATTAGTAGTTAATTCATTAATGCGCTCAAGGTATTCAAAAATTTTCTTTATTCAATTAAATTTAGATAGGGCGACTGACATCATTGCAGACTCGACAAACTAACTTGACTAGAACAAAGTAAGAAATAAAAAGACAGACTTGATTACTGAATTGATAGAAAGAACTGGACTCAAGACACATAAACAACTAAAGACAATTTACCCACAACGGGCTTGATTATAGACTGAGAACTCGAGAAACTATTTCCAAACGGTTGGACTGAGTCTTCTTCTTCAGATTCTTTACATTTTTCAGACTTACTTCTTCTCTCTTGGCCAAGACTGCATTTGGTGGTGAAAACCTCATTAGGGACCGTCACTTTGGTAGGAGGGCTAGGAGGTTTATGATTGATTGATCGGATGAGAAGGATTGGGTCAAACGAGAGTTGAGTATTGGATACCATGTTCAAAGTCTGAGGATGTTGGTAAATAGGTAGAGGGTTGGTAGTAACATTCGGCTGCTCAAGGGCAGGGACAGTAACTTTTTTGGCGTCAATGAGGTCTTGAACTGTATAAAGAAGAGCGACGCAACGATCAGTAAGATAACCTAGATTTTGGTGAAACTCACAAAATAGGTTGGGATTGTGAGAAGTGGGGAGTGGATTTGGTAAAGGTCGAGGTTGGAGAGGTGCAATGAGCCCTTTACTTAATAGTATTTGAAAGACAATGCTCAAAGGCATACCAAGATCAGTGAATTTCCTACGTGGTCGAGGTTGATTAGGGTTAACTTGGTTACTAGGCAGGATAGTAGATTGGACGGGTGTAGTAGACGTATTGGCTACATAGGCATGATCAACGTTAGACTTGAAATTGGTGAAAGGTTTTTTGATCTTGTTGTCAGACGGATTAGAAAGGATTCCGGAAACGAAAGCATCTTCCAATTGAATACCAGCTTGCAATAGAGACTCGATTGTAGGAAGGTATTGGGAGACTAGATGTCGGGCATACCCTTGCGAAAGATTTTTTAAGATAATAGCCACTTGTTCTTTCTCTAAAGGTCTATCCCACATTTGTGCAGCCTTGGCCCTCCAACGACCGATGAAGTCAGTAAATGTTTCCCCATTCTTCTGTTTAGTTGACTCCAAGTCCTTTCTTGAAGTTTCAATCTCGGTATTGTATTTGTACTGATGCCAGAAAGCCTTTAACATATTCTCTCATGTACCTACTGTAGTTGGATCGTGAAACATTAGCCATCGTAGAGCTGATCCTGACAGAGTTCGTTGAAACAGTAATGTCATATGTTCGTCTCTAAGCCCCATAGTGCGCATGTTAGTAACATACACCTTAAGATGCGTTTTTGCACAACCTACCCCACTGAACTTATCCATTTCAGGCATCACAAACTTCTCTGGCAGATGAATTCTAGGGATACGGTTCAGGACTTCAATGCCCGCTGCAATTTCATCGATACCCTTTATACTCTTCATAGCTGACTCCAGTTGAGACATTATGTTGGCTAACACTGGATTCTCATCAACATACTCTTCGTCTCCATCGAGTTTGAAGACTTCACGGGGACGTCTCTCTTCTACCTTCTTTCATTTTGGGTCATTTAGAGGATTGCCCATTGATTCCGAGGTCTGTTCTAACACTTCCACTTTGCCTTTTATACTGTTAATATCATTGGCAAAGGCTGCCAAGATCTTACGGATCTCTGTAAGTTTAGATTCTGAAGCCATCTCTGCTTGTTGACTTGGTACTGTAGCTCGTTCTAATCGACTGGACTTACGACTCCAACTAGGAGGTGGACGCTTGAATTTGGGCGCAATGATAATCCTAAAAACCCCATCAAAGGTGGATTACTAGTTATGGACCCTAGAGTAGACTTTTAATAAATAGAGGTTTCTCTTGATAGCATGGGTTAAGTTAACCCCTAAATTCAAAATCTCTAACCAATGAAATATTCCCATCAAGAAATATTACATGAAAATGATTTACTGATCTTGTTAAGTATGAAATATTTAGTCCATTGAATTAAACTGGCCGATGCAAGGTGATTGGGACTGTGTACCCATTTGAGTTTGGGCCGGTTCGACCCAATGGATCTGAATATTCCACTTGCATCACTTCATCTAATATTTTTAAGCCAATTAGTTCAACCGGTTCATCTGTTGATCTATAAAATCTATTTACCAATGGAGCTAATTGGTTTAACTTGATATTGACCAGTATGTCTCATCAATTAAATTTATTGGGTTTGACAGATATTGCGGGTTTGATTGGAGCGGTGTGGACCGGTCCACCCACTTACCTTTTGACTGGATTAAATAGAGCAACCTGGGAACACCCACGATAAGTTCGAGTCGTGGCCTACAAGGGAGGTTTCTAGACTCTAAGCTTACTATATGCAGTGCATTTTTATCTGGCCACCCTTACCCAAGCACACCTATATACCTCTCGATACGTTGTAACTTGGTTTGATATACCGTATAAGTGATAATCTAAAACCTCAACTAACTTCTCTAAAGCCAAAAACAGCCAGTTTGATCCCCAGTTAAGAGGTGGCGCACAATGCTGAGCAAGGGCCCACTTACATACCTCTCGCCTAGAATAGACGTAGTCTATCCCCCTCGTACACTAGGGTACAGCGGGGCAGGATCTCGCTTAGGCATCGATTTTGACCAAAAAGTGCAATTGATATACTTGGATTATCTTTTATATACCTACGGGACGAGTCAAGAGTTGTAGCTTTCATAAATGGTTTGGCATCCCACGAGGGGACCGACCACGTACTAGTACTACGTTGACAATCGGGACATGTGACTGTGTGGCTTACAATAGGTCAAAAGCTCAGGTCGCTCCAGCCTGGGTGCATCAATATACCTCTAAGAATCACCTGATCAGATGGTATTGATGCCCCAGTTTGATATACCTTAAGGTACGTGACTGGAGTTGTGGTTTTCATGAATGACGTCGCATCTCCGAAGAGACCGAGCCACGCACTAGTGCCACGTTGGCTATATAGGATGTATAAGTGTGCAAAAGAGTAAACGTGCATGTGGTGTGTGCAACACAGGGTGGGGGTGTGCCCGGGGCCTTTTCAAATAAATGGGTCCATAGGCCTAATCAAACCATCACACTGTAGACACCCCATTTTTGCATCCGCCTGATTAATCAAGTCGTCAACCCGATCGCAAAGGTTCCCAATGATGGATGTCTATTCCAATGCTTTATTTTGTTACCAGATATGTTTCAGAAATCTGGATGAGGTATCTCGAACTGACAAAACTTAGAATCACGCTACGCTAGGAAAATACGACCCCAGAAACATAGAAATCATCATCTTGCAAATAAAAAAGAAGCTTCACGATAAAAATCACTAAATTACCAAAATACCCCTAACATCAAGACAACTCTAGAGCCTGCATTACGCTTAGGAAAACCCACTCAAACACATAAAACAATAAATCGAAACCAAGTAACCACTTCGCCAATTTTCACAAAATTTGACAAAATTACGAAAATAGCCCTCATAAAGTTCACGATCATTTCATACAAAAAACTTCATAAATGACAAAAACCAACATTCCATTGAATTCCTTACAAAAAACTGATTCCAAAACATCCTGGAACATTGAAAAACGACTTAAAACGTAAAAAATCCTCTCCGAGGGCAAAACGGTAATTTCACAATTTTCATAATTAAAAAATTCAAAATTAATAAATAAAACATTAAATAATTAAATTGAAACATCAATGAAATTAATTTAAAAAGTTGAACCTAAAAAATCGATTAATTGGACTCTCAGGCAAAATTGTTGAGGGTTCGTGGGATATTTCTTTAAGGACCCCTCCATTTGGGGGTCCAAAGAATTAAAGATATAATAGAAGGGGGTTCTCTAAAAATTAAAAGCAAATCAAGCAAGACTGAAGTCAAGGTATTAAAGTCAATCAAGTAAGACTGAAGTCAAAATTAAAGTCAATCAAGCAAGACTGAAGTCAAGGTACTAATCGAGTCAATCTCATAAGACTAAGGTTAAAACCCTAAATCAAAACCCTAATCTAAATTAATCAAGTCAATCTCATAAGACTAAGGTCAAAACCCTAAATCCAAACCCTAATCTAAAACTAATCTAATCAGTCAATCTCATAAGACTAAAGTCAAAACCCTAAAACCCTAAAAATAAGTCAAAACCCTAATTAAAACCCTAAAAGAAACCCTAATCAAACCCTAAATGCTTCTAAAAACTTTATAAATAGGAGCCTCCACACCCTATTTTTCGTATAAAAGAAAAAACCCTAGGAAAAGTAGGTAAAGAAGCCTCCATACCCTCTCCAAAAACCCTAATTTTGGAGCCCCAACTCCTTCCCTAACACCCCTACTCCTATTTTAGCCTAAAAAACACCCAAAAACCTCCCAAAAACATCCCAAAAATTCAAAGCATTCAGATCCAAGAAGGAGACCACCTTGCCTCGGAGATCAGAAATCAGATCTGGAGACAAAACGAAGCAAGGAAGTACGGTACAAGGAACTGTTTTTCAGATCTGAGGGAATAGTGTGCTTTTGCAGATCGAAGGTAAGGTTTTTTATTATTTTTTTAATCTAGGTTTTATCATTAGCAATGTAGATCTATTTGGGATAAGTAGAGACCGGCATTGGCCGGGCGGGGTTGGTGCCTAACACCTTCCAACCCCGTAACATGATCCCCGGATTCAGATTTCTATAGTAGATTAGTTCTTTTTATCCATTGTAGGGTCAATTTGGTTCCTAGACCGTAATAACTAGGTGGCGACTCCCAAACCTCAAGGGTCAAAAGCGGATCCGCGCACCCCGCGGATCGAGGGCGCTTTCAGTGGCGACTCTGCTGGGGACGTTGAGGATCAAACTTGAAAAATCCCAAGTATGGGGAGTATCGCTAAAATAATCTAGATTTGTTTTATTTTTATTTTTTTTATTTTTATTTTTTGTTGTTTGTTTGTTTATTCATTATTTGCATTTTTTATTCTCTTTTTGTTATTTTTTGTTTCATCCGATTATTGAGCATGCCATTTTTGATTGAAGTTATTTGGCTTCGACATATTGTTATTATGAGTTAATCAAGGGCATCTAAGGTGATTGTAACTAATGCAATATTTTGATATGGATGATTTTATTGAGGACGGGATGTTGATAGTTGGACAATAATTTTTATGCATGGGTAGATTCATTTTTTTTTTTTTTTTAAAAAAACAAAAAGAGCTTTAACGTGTGCTTGATTTGTTGTTCTATTTATTTATTTCTGTTTTTATTTTTTTTATATTATTATTATTTTTTTTTTTAATTTTTTGCAAGCCATGCTGTCCATTGACAGCAAAAGGAAAAAGAAAAAGAGTGGAAAAATAATAAAAAAAAAAGAGGCGTTTGAAGGTTCTGTAACCTAAAGACCAATTTTCGTTTTGATTAATGGATGGTGTGTCCCAAGAGAAAATTGAGTTTTAATAAATACATCTTTTTTTTAAAATCATTTTCTCTTCTTCTCTGCCAATGGATTCCAACGTCTCCACAGAGACCGATTGTTCTAAAAAAATATAACGATCAGTTTGATCTCTCAAAGCAAATCGTTTTGGAATCTGTCACGTTAATCGGATTATGATCGTACCTTTTCAAAGAGAATGAGTGTTTCATTCTTCGAACGCTTGGAATCGGTAACCAATCCAAGGCCGTTGAGTTCATCAGATTTTATTCTCTCTTTGATTATCAAAGAACCATTGAAGTTTCCGATTGGTGGAGAAAATTTAATTTGGAACGAAAGAATAGGATCGGATTGTTCGTGATGATCTCTTCTTGAAAAATCTGTTTTTAGTTTCGAATTAATCAAGTTTTTTTTTTTCGGTATTTCGAGTTTCAGTCAGATTTCTAACGAGAAAAACCTCGTGGTCATTAAATCGCTTGGTTGAAATTGCGACTCATGGAGTCTGTGGATATAATGTCCATTCAAATATTGAAATTTAAAGAATGATTAATGGCAGTTTTTTTAATGTGATTTTTCTGAAATTCAGATTTGAGATCACATGAGATCAGTGATCATTGAACTAATGGCAGATTTTTAAACGTCATGTCTTGGTAATTCAGATTCGAAACCACATGAGATCAATGATCGTTGGACCCATCTTAACCGATTGTATCAAAAAACAAGATTGTTTTCTATTTTTTTAAAAAAATTTGGCGGACATGGCTGAAATCTGTTGGAGAAGATGATGTGAAAATTAAATAAAAATTTTATTTTTTTAACTAAGGGCACACCCCCTTTCATTGAAAATGATGAGTTGTTATAACAACCGACCAAATCGCCCTTGTTTCATTTTTTTTAATTTTTTTTTTATTTAGTTTTTTTCTCTACTATTTTTACTTGCTGTCCTTTTAATAGTTTTTAAAAAAAAATTTAAAAAAATGTGTTTTTAGGTTTATTTATAAAAGTAAAAATTGATTTGTTTTTTTTTAATGTTTTTTTCCTCTCTCTCAATTCGCGTAAAAATCATCATCCCAACGATTTTCATTTTGTTCTTAATCCAATATCCTCAGAAATATTAATTTGGTTAGTGTCACCCAAAATGACTCTTGATTAGACTATATAAGTTGTAAAAATTGCGCTTATTACAATGATTGGATTTAATGGATGATCATTGCCATTGATTAATTTACTATGATCGATGTAGGAAGGTGATGTGTTTAGATCTTAAATCGGACCATGTCATTAGTTCATGTTAATCACCCTTCTAACATGCCATAATCTTGTTTGAAATATACGTCTGATATTGATCATAATGTTGATCGTGATTAAATGCTCATGTGGTTAGAATGATGTTAATCTTGATTAAATATTCATATGATTTGAATGGTGTCGATCTTGATTGAATGTTCACATAATCCGATGTATGATGGTATGATCAGGCCCATGGGCCCATTTGTTTGAAAAAAAAAAGCCCCGGGCACACCCCACCCTGTTTTGCACACACCACATGCACGTTTAACCGCTTTACTCACTTACACGTCCCATTTAGCCAACGTGGCACTAGTGCGTGGCCCGGTCTCTTCGGAGACGCGACGTCATTCATGAAACCCACAACTCCAGTCACGTACCTTAGGGTATATCAAACTGGGGGCATCAATACCATCTGATCAGGTGATTCTGAGAAGTATGTTGATGCACCCAGGCTGGAGCGACCTGAGCCTTGACCTATTGTAAGCCACACAGTCACATATCCCGATTGCCAACGTAGTACTAGTACGTGGTCGGTCCCCTCGTGGGATGCCAAACCATTTATGAAAGCTACAACCCTTGACTTGTACCCGTAGGTATAAAAGATAATCTAAGTATATCAATTGCACTTCTTGGTCAAAACCGGCGCCTAAGCAGATCTTGCCCCGCTGTACCCTACTGTACGAGGGGGATAGACTACGTCTATTCTAGACGAGAGGTATTTAAGTGGGCCCTTGCTCAGCATTGTGCGCCACCTCTCAACTGGAGATCAAACTGGCTGTTTTTGGCTTCAGAGAAGTGAATTGAGGTTTTGGATTATCACCTATACGGTATATCAAACCAAGTTACCACGTATCGAAAGGTATATAGGTGTGCTTGGGCATGGGTGGCCAAATAAAAATGCATTGCACGTAGTAAGCTTAGAGTCTAGAAACCTTCCCAATAGGTCACGACTCGAACTTATCGTGGGTGTTCCCGGGTTGTTCATTGAATGGAATCTTATGAGACTTTGTGATTGATATGGATGTATGTGAATGATGAGATCAGAGTGTATGATTGTCCTCAAGGATAAAAAATAT
The DNA here is from genome assembly GCF_017979445.1 of Akebia trifoliata. NCBI lineage: Eukaryota > Viridiplantae > Streptophyta > Magnoliopsida > Ranunculales > Lardizabalaceae > Akebia > Akebia trifoliata. The sequence continues at coordinate 13,943,335 of NC_141390.1, forward strand.
TATTTTTGAAAATCTAAATGGGTGCACCAACCCAATAAAAAATCCATCTCTTGCAAATGACCCAGCCCAACTCGATCCAACAATCCTGATGGACCGGGCCATTTAAATCGAAATAGAAATCAAATTTTCAAAGAAGAAAAATAGTTTACAAAGGGAAAGTATTTTTCAGAAAAAATATTTTCCAAAAGAAGTGTTTTCCAAAAAAAAGTGTTATTATCTAAAAAAATGTTTTCTAAGAAAAAACGTTTTCCAAAAAATATTTTCCAAGAGAAGATACTTTCCAAATAAAAAACTATTTTTCAGAGAAAAAATATTTTTCAGAAGAAAATGTTTTCCAAAAGAAAAGAAAAAGAAGGAAAAATAATTTGCAAAAGATCTATTTTTGCATGAAAAGTTTTTATGGACCTTGGAAAACTATCAAAAAAATGTTGTAAAAAAATAATCAGATTTGTAAAATAAAAACATTATTTTCCAATATTTTTCAAGAGTGCAACATAATTATTTTTCTTCTGAATAATCATTGAATAGACGAATTTTTTAATGGATTGGTGAACAAAATTCAATAAAATCTCAGGGTTCATTTAAAATGTTATCAAGGGGGTGACACTGAAATTGGTTAAATTCACCTTCAAAGAGGTTTAAGGATTATCATTGTATCTAAGCTCAATCGTCTATCGTCTAGCTAGGGCTGTAAATCCGGTCAGTTAGAGTAAACGTCAATATCAAGTCAAACAGTCAGAAATGACCTCAAAATTCTTAACATCGTCCAGTTGTTCTTTAAAGATCATAGTGCTTCAATCCTACCGGTTATAAGCAATATCTCAGTCCTCAGTCCTAATCAAACTCGTATGAGTACTTATCTTGAGTTTTCAAGAGTCATTTGGGTTAGCTCGAGTCCCTTTTTCCAGCAAGGTCATGTCTTCCTTAGATTGAGTCTACTCTTTCCTATTGAGTCAAGTTAGTTCATTGAGTCTATAGAGGTGTCTGTTGTCCCATCTGAAATTGATCGGATAAAAGAAATTTTTGAATACCTCGAGCGCATTAACGAATTAACTAATAATTTGATAGATTTCGTTTCTAAACAAGAAGATAAGAGTCGGACTCAACCTTTAATCGAGAAAGGAAAGGTCTTTGACCTCGAAACAAAAAATAATTCCTAAAGAGATTCAAATAGAAACCATCTTATCCCTAAAGGAACACAAGGGGATAATGAATTTACTCAGAAATTTCAAAAGACTTGTTCGTGTGATCATATGAGGGTATGCTAGGTACAAGCTTGGGTGTTGTTCAACACGAAATAGATACTCGTCTATATCGATGGAATTAAAGAAGATGTTATAAAATGTATCAGCACTATCCTTACTACATCTTGAGTTTCAAATCACATATTATCAGTCGATATGGGGGTACCTTTTGAACTGATCTCTAATAATGGGTCGTACTTCAAAGCATAAATCATTACTCTATGTTTAAAGTTGAAGATCCGGAAGCACAAATCATCCCCCTACCATCCTCAGATCAATGGAACGATTGAAGCAGTTAGTAAGAGTCTCAAGACTATCATCAGGAAAATTGTGTCAATCACATCGAGATTGGTCAGAAAAATTATCATTCACGCTATGGACATATCGAGCTTCAATTCGATCCTCTACTGGAGCTACTCCCTACTCTTTAGTGTATGGCATGGAAGTAGTCTTGCCAGTTGAAATGGAAATTTCGTCTCTCAGGGTCTTGTTGGAAAATCATTTGTTAGAAACAGATTGGATTCGTCACCAGCATGAAGAATTAAACTTGATCGAAGAAAACGAGTTAAAGCCCTGTACCATATGCAAGCTTATCTAAGAAGAGTCACCCGTGCATTTGACAAAAAGGTCAAAGCTCATCATTTACAAGTCAAGGATTTAACTATCAGACTTTAAAGAAAATTGAACACTCCTCCTCGACTATAAGAGAAAGTCTGAACCCAATTGGAGAAATTCATTCATTAAGGAAATACTGTCTGGAAAAGTCGTCAGACTTCAAGATCATGATGGAAGTGAACTATCAGAATCAACCAACCTTGACCAGATCAAATGGTACTACATTTAAGGAGGCCATCTTTGGCCGAATCAATTTTCCTGCTACCCAGTTCATTATCTCCTTTCTCAGCCCTTTGCAGCCTTTTAAAAAAAAAAAAAACATGATGCATTTTTCTTTCTCAGCCCGATCACCTAACCTAGGGGAGGGAAGATCCGAACTACGTTTTGGTCTGATCCCAAAAATTTGGGGTACGTAGGCAACCTGAGAAGTTACTTCAGGCCCGACCACATCAAAATAAAAAAATATATATAGATTCCCCGACAAAGGAAAAATCTAAAAAGAAAAAAATTCAAAAGAAAAAGAAATATCATCCAAAATGGGGAAGAAAGTTCAAGAAAAAAATTTTAAATGAAATGCCACACAAGGGGCATTTGGGTTTTTGAGCCTCAAAATTCCTTTCTTTTTATGCCTAGTCCCAAGCCTACCTATAAAAGTCCTCCTAAGTACCGTGTGAAAAAGTCAAGGAGGGTAGCGAAGCATGATCAGACAGTAATTCTAGAACTTCAGAGGAGAAGAAAAAGATTAAAAAAAAAAATGAAGAAGCCTGCTAAGTTGAAAACCCGGAAAGGGCGACTTAGGCAAAAATTAAGGCAAGCTCGCAAAGTTGAAAATCTGAAAGGACAACTTTGGCAACAATCAGAGCCAAGAAAAAAGAAAAACCTCTCTAGATTGAAAACCTGAAAAGGCGATCTAGGCAAAAGTTAGAGCAATAAATAAATAAATAAATAAATAAATAAAATAGAAGAAAATCCCAAGCTGAGAGCAGTTCGAGCTGAAACATCAGCAATCCGAATAATCAAGTTCAATACTCAGCTTAAACCAGGCATAGATTCAGAAGCCACAAGTATCTTGTCTACGATCGATCTGAAAATTCTTACTTCCCCAAGTGAACCAATGGAGAGAATGGTGAATTCTATGATGAGTCTCAAAAGGAAATATTTTGTTCTCCTGAGCCTGACTCAAAATCTTTAATAAAATTAAAAGTTGGATCTTTATTGCGCTTGTGGTAATCAAATATTTCAAACCTTCATACAAGGGGCATTTTTTCTTTCTCCTCTAGATATGTAATTTCCCCCCTTTATACTAGGGGCATTTTTTAATGATGTGTTCAATTATTTTCAATGCCATGTTTATTGTCAAACTAGGGACATTTTGTTTTTGAGCAATGTTGAGAACTCCAAACCTAAGGTTACCCTCTTGATAGCAGTTTTTCAAAAAACTCTTAAGGTTCAAACTCAGGTTTTAAATTTACAAAACTTTTTTGATAAAACCTTGAGGTTCAAACAAATGCATTCTGAATCTCACATAGGAGATAGGACATCCATTCTGTCCCAAATCTATTCATGCCCAGATTCAACCACTCTTCTCCAGACTCATTTTCGATCGTTTCTCTCCCAGATTTATTTCTTTGTTCTCAGTTTTACTCAGTCAGTCTCTACCAAGGGTTATTTTGGATTTTGCTCAGATGCCGCCAAGGGTTATCTTGGATTTTGCTCAGTTTCCGCCAAGGGTTAACTTGGATTTTGTTCAGTTTCCGCCAAGGGTTATCTTGGATTTTGCTCAGTTGCCGCCAAGGGTTATCTTGGATTTTGCTCAGTCTCCGCCAAGGGTTATCTTGGATTTTGCTCAGATGCCGCCAAGGGTTATTTTGGATTTTGCTCAGATGCCGCCAAGGGTTATCTTGGATTTTGCTCAGATGCCGCCAAGGGTTATCTTGGATTTTGCTCAGTCTCCGCCAAGGGTTATCTTGGACTTTGCTCAATTTTCGCCAAGGGTTATCTTGGATTTTGCTCAGTTCCCGCCAAGGGTTATCTTGGATTTTGCTCAGTTTCCGCCAAGGGTTATCTTGGATTTTGCTCAGTCTCCGCCAAGGGTTATCTTGGATTTTGCTCAGATGCCGCCAAGGGTTATCTTGGATTTTGCTCAGATGCCGCCAAGGGTTATCTTGGATTTTGCTCAGTTTCCGCCAAGGGTTATCTTGGATTTTGTTCAGATGCCGCCAAGGGTTATCTTGGATTTTGCTCAGATGCCGCCAAGGGTTATCTTGGATTTTGCTCAGTCTCCGCCAAGGGTTATCTTGGATTTTGCTCAGTCTCCGCCAAGGGTTATCTTGGATTTTGCTCAGTCTCCGCCAAGGGTTATCTTGGATTTTGCTCAGATGCCGCCAAGGGTTATCTTGGATTTTGCTCAGTTTCCGCCAAGGGTTATCTTGGATTTTGCTCAGATGCCGCCAAGGGTTATCTTGGATTTTGCTCAGATGCCGCCAAGGGTTATCTTGGACTTTGCTCAATTTCCGCCAAGGGTTATCTTGGATTTTTCTCAGTTGCCGCCAAAGGTTATCTTGGATTTTGCTCAGTCTCCGCCAAGGGTTATCTTGGATTTTGCTCAGTTGCCGCCAAGGGTTATCTTGGATTATGCTCAGTTGCCGCCGAGGGCTTTCTCGGAATTATGTTCAGATACCGCCAAGGGTTTTCTTGGAATTATGCTCAGATGCCGCCGAGGGTTTTCTCGGAATTATGCTCAGATGCCGCCAAGGGTTTTCTTGGAATTATGCTCAGTTGCGGCCGAGGGCTTTCTTAGAATTAAGCTCAGATGTCGCCGAGGGCTTTCTCGGAATTATGCTCAGATGTCGCCGAGGGCTTTCTCGGAACTATGTTCAGATGCCGCCAAGGGTTTGCTCGAACTATACTCAGCCAGATGTCATCGAGGGTTTTCTCAGATTATACTTAAATAGTTCATTACTCTTTCACCCTGAGTAGGTAGAGTAAAACTCCCAGAAAATAAGTCCATTACTCTTTCACCCCGAGTATGTAGAGTAGGACTCCCAAAAAAAATAGTTCATTACTCTTTCACCCTGAGTAGGTAGAATAGAACTCCCAGAAAATAAGTCCATTACTCTTTCACCCCCAGTATGTAGAGTAAAACTCCCAAAAAAAATAGTTCATTACTCTTTCACCCCGAGTAGGTAGAGTAGAACTCCCGAAAAAGAAGTCATTACTCTTTCACCCCGAGTAGGTAGAGTAGGATTCCTAGAAAAAATAGTTCATTACTCTTTCACCCCGAGTAGGTAGAGTAAAACTTTTCAAAAAAAAATTGTTTATTACTCTTTCACCCAGGGTAGGTAAAGTAAGACATTCAATTTTTTTATGCTCAATTTATGCTCAGTTTAAATTTACTTCATTTTGACTCATTTCCAACTCAAACTCTTTGAAATCTATCTCAGATTTTGAGCCCACACACTTGCACAGTTGTTATATCAGTCAAGGAGAATTTTTTAAATTTCAAGGATCTGACACTGCCAGTGAGAGCTCGCGCTCAAGGACCTGACATTTTTCTAGTTCGGGGAGAGTTTCATACTCAATGATCCGAATACCCCGACGAATTGTTAAATCAGGCTGCAAAATGAACTGTCACTAGCTTTGGCATTCGGATATTGCACTAATCTACCAAGATAGATTTGCTATCTAGTTTGTTTCAACCCTCTGCCAAAGAGGGGCATCTGTAGACACCCCATTTTTGCATCCGCCTGATTAATCAAGTCGTCGACCCGATCGCAAAGGTTCCCAATGATGGATGTCTATTCCAATGCTTTATTTTGTTACCAGATATGTTTCAGAAATCTGGATGAGGTATCTCGAACTGACAAAACTTAGAAATCACGCTACGCTAGGAAAATACGACCCCAGAAACATAGAAATCATCATCTTGCAAATAAAAAAGAAGCTTCACGATAAAAATCACTAAATTACCAAAATACCCCTAACATCAAAACAACTCTAGAGCCTGCATTACGCTTAGGAAAACCCACTCAAACACATAAAACAATAAATCGAAACCAAGTAAACCACTTCGCCAATTTTCACAAAATTTGACAAAATTACGAAAATACCCCTCATAAAGTTCACGATCATTTCATACAAAAAACTTCATAAATGACAAAAACCAACATTCCCATTGAATTCCTTACAAAAAACTGATTCCAAAACATCCTGGAACATTGAAAAACGACTTAAAACGTAAAAAATCCTCTCCGAGGGCAAAACGGTAATTTCACAATTTTCATAATTAAAAAATTCAAAATTAATAAATAAAACATTAAATAATTAAAGTGAAACATCAATGAAATTAATTTAAAAAGTTGAACCTAAAAAATCGATTAATTGGACTCTTAGGCAAAATTGTTGAGGGTTCGTGGGATATTTCTTTAAGGACCCCTCCATTTGGGGGTCCAAAGAATTAAAGATATAATAGAAGGGGGTTCTCTAAAAATTAAAAGCAAATCAAGCAAGACTGAAGTCAAGGTATTAAAGTCAATCAAGTAAGACTGAAGTCAAAATTAAAGTCAATCAAGCAAGACTGAAGTCAAGGTACTAATCGAGTCAATCTCATAAGACTAAGGTCAAAACCCTAATCTAAATTAATCAAGTCAATCTCATAAGACTAAGGTCAAAACCCTAAATCCAAACCCTAATCTAAAACTAATCAAGTCAATCTCATAAGACTAAAGTCAAAACCCTAAAACCCTAAAGAATAAGTCAAAACCCTAATTAAAACCCTAAAAGAAACCCTAATCAAACCCTAAATGCTTCTAAAAACTTTATAAATAGGAGCCTCCACACCCTATTTTCGTATAAAAGAAAAAACCCTAGGAAAAGTAGGTAAAGAAGCCTCCATACCCTCTCCAAAACCCTAATTTTGGAGCCCCAACTCCTTCCCTAACACCCCTACTCCTATTTTAGCCTAAAAAACACCCAAAAACCTCCCAAAAACATCCCAAAAATCTACCAAAAATTCAAAGCATTCAGATCCAAGAAGGAGACACCTTGCCTCGGAGATCAGAAATCAGATCTGGAGACAAAACGAAGCAAGGAAGTACGGTACAAGGAACTGTTTTTCAGATCTGAGGGAATAGTGCTTTTGCAGATCGAAGGTAAGGTTTTTTATTATTTTTTTAATCTAGGTTTTATCATTAGCAATGTAGATCTATTTGGGATAAGTAGAGACCGGCATTGGCCGGGCGGGGTGGTGCCTAACACCTTCCAACCCCGTAACATGATCCCCGGATTCAGATTTCTATAGTAGATTAGTTCTTTTTATCCATTGTAGGGTCAATTTGGTTCCTAGACCGTAATAACTAGGTGGCGACTCCCAAACCTCAAGGGTCAAAAGCGGATCCGCGCACCCCGCGGATCGAGGGCGCTTTCACACACCATGAATATCATATGAATATTACCCACATAATTTATCACATCAAGATTAAGATCAAAGCATGCACATCAAAAAATATCTATCAAGATCATGGCAAATCAATTAATGAGCATGGCATATAATAATTAATCAAACAAACATTGCAATAGGCATAATTTTTATAATTTTTAAGGTCCAATCAATGATCACTTTTGGGTGATCCAAAATAAATCGAGATTCCAATAGATGTTACATTGATGATAGAATGACAATGGTTGAGATGAGCTCACTCTTAGGAACATTAATTGTGCTAACATTAGATAAATTAAGATTTTCTGTAAATTAGGAAAATATAATCCGAACTTGCATCGATGATATCTAAGGCTTTCCGATAACGAAATCGAGTGAACTCAGGTTCTAAATTAATCTACTCGATGAGATTTACATTTTATAAGAGATACCCAGACTTAGTTCTCACTAAAATATTCTATAAAAACGTTTTAACATTGCTGTCCCAACCTTCATTTAAAAACAATTCCAGATTTACAGATTGAACTTGTATCGATGATATCTAAGGCTTCCGATAACGAAATTGAGTGAACTCAGATTCTAAATTAATCTACTCGATGAGATCTACGTTTTACTAAAAAGTTCCTAAATTTAATTCTCACTAGAATATTCTGTAAAACCATTTTAACATTGCTGTCCCAACCTTTATTCGGCAACAATTCCAGATTTACAGATTGAACTTGCATCGATGATATCTAAGGCTTTCGATAACGAAATTGAGTGAACTCAGGTTCTAAATTAATATACTCAATGAGATCTACGTTTTATTAAGAGGTTCCCAGATTTAATTCTCACTAAAATGTTTTGTAAAAACGTTTTAACATTACTGTCCCAACCTTCATCATTCCATCATTTTCATATGTCAATTTGAATCTTTCATTATTTAGGGGTCATCAAAAAGTGATCCTTAATTGGAAAAAAAATGCAATACCCAAAATAATCTACAATCAAGTCACAAAAGTAAATAAACAGAAAAAATAAATAAAATAAATTGAACTGAATAATAAAAAAAACTAGGTCATCTTGGCAATGCTCCCATACTTGGGGTTTTTCAAGTTTGATCCTCAATAGTCCCCAGTGGAGTCGCCACTGAAAGCGCCCTCGATCCGAGGGGTGCGCGGATCCGCTTTTGACCCTTGAAAATTGGGAGTCGCCACCTGGTTATTACGGTCTAGGAACCAAACTAACTCTAAAATGGATAAAAAACTAATCTACTACAGAAAAATTGAATCCGGGGATCACATTACGGGGTTGGAAGGTGTTAGGCACCAACCCCGCCCGGCCAATGCCGTTCTCTACTTATCCCAAATAAGACTACATGGCTAATGAAAAAACCTAGATAAAAATATAACAGATCTGGTGAAACTGCTCCTTGTACCGTACTCTTTGCTTCGTTCTGTCTCCGGATCTGATTTCTGATCTCCGAGGCAAGGTATCTCCTTCTTGGATCTGGATTCTTCGAATTTGTTATGGATTCTAGGGTGTTTTTGAAAGGTTTTTAGGTGTTTTTAGGCTAAAATCAAAGCATGGGTGTTAGGTAAGGAGTTGGGACTTCAAAATTAGGGTTTTAGGGAGGTTGTGGAGGCTTCTTCACCTACTTTTTCTAGGGTTTTTTCTTTGATACGAAAATAGGATGTGGAGGCTCCTATTTATAAAGTTTTTTAGGAGAATTAGGGTTTGATTAGGGTTTTGACTTAGTCTTTAGGGTTTTGACTTTAGTCTTATGAGATTGACTTGATTAGTTTAGATTAGGGTTTTGATTTAAGGTTTTGACCTTAGTCTTATGAGATTGACTTGATTAGTTTAGATTAGGGTTCTGATTTAGGGTTTTGACTTTAGTCTTATGAGATTGACTTTAATACTTTGACTTTAGTCTTTCTTGATTGGTTTTTAATATCTTGACTTTAGTCTTACTTGATTGACTTTAATGTTTCACTTTACATTATTTAATGATTTATTTATTAATTTCAAAAAATTTTATTATTAAAATTATAAAATTACCGTTTTACCCTCGGAGAGGATTTTTTACGTTTTAAGTCATTTTTCAATGTTCCAAGATGTTTTCGAATCAGTTTTTCGTAAGGAATTCAATGGGAATGTTGATTTTTATCATTTATAAAAAAATTTGTATGAAATGATCATGAATTTTATGAGGGGTATTTTCGTAATTTTGTCAAATTTTGTGAAAATTGGCGAAGTTGTTTATTTGGTTTCGATTTGTTGTTTTATGCGTTTGAATGGGTTTTCCTAAGCGTAATATAGGTTCTAGGGTTATTTTGATGTTAGGGGTATTTTGGTAATTGGGCCATTTTTAGTGATTTTTATCGTGAAGCTTCTTTTTGGTTTGCAAGATGATGATTTCTATGTTTCTAGGGTCATATTTTCCTAGCGTAACGTAGTTTCTAAAGTTTTTTTAGTTCGAGATACCTCATCCGAATTTCTGAAACATATCTGGTAAAAAAATAAAGCATTGGAATAAACATCCATCATTGGGAACCGTTGCGATCGGGTTGACGAGTTGATTAATCAGGCGAGTGCGAAAATGGGGTGTCTACAGGGTCGGACCGATATTGCGGGTGTTGTTTGATTGTTCTGGATCGGTCCACCCACTCCTGTTGGTTGAATTTAATAAAGCAACCCGGGAACACCCATAGTCAGTTCGGGTCGTGACCTATAGGAAGGTTTCTAGACTCTAAGTTTACTACGTGCAATGCAATTTATCTGCCCACCCTTGCCCAAGTACACCTATATATCTCTCGAGCGTACTCAATCAGATGGTACATGGTGACTTGATTTGATATACTGTACAGGTGATAATCTAAAACTTCAACTCACTTCTCTGAAGCTAAAAATAACCAGTTTAATCCCCAGATCAGAGGTGGCGCGCGATGCTTGAGCAAAGGCATTCTTAAATCACCTCTTTTCTAGAATAGACGCAGTCTATCATCCTAATACCGTAGTACATCGGAACAAGATCTTGCTTAAGCACTGGTTTTGACCAAGAAGTGCAACTGATGTATTTGGATCATCTTTGATACACGTATGGGTACGAGTCAAGAGTTGTAGTTTTCATAAATGGTTTGGCATCCCACAAGGGGACCGACCACGTACTAGTATTACATTGGCAAACGGGACATGTGACCGTGTGACTCACAATAAGTCAAAGGCTCAGGTCGCTCCAGCCTGGGTGCATCAATATACCTTTCAGAGTCACCTGATCAGACGGTACTGATGCCCCAGTTTAATATACCCAAAGGTACGTGACTAGAGTTGTGGTTTTTATGAATGACGTCACATCTCCAAAGAGATCGGACCGCGCACTAGTGCCACGTTGGCTATATGGGACGTGCAAAGTAGTAAACGTGCTAGTAGTGTGTGCATAATAGGGTGGGGTGTGCCCGGGGCCTTTTCAAACAAATGGGTTCATGGGCCTGATCATACCATCACACATTGATACCATATGAATATTAGCCAAAATAAATATCAATCCAATAACATCATTAAGATCACCCATAAGCACATCAACTATATATCTAATCAAGATCAATGGCAAATCAATTAATGAGCATGGGATAGAATAATTGATCAAACCCAAACATTGCAATAGGCATAATTTTTATAATTTTTAAGGTCCAATCAATGATCACTTTTGGGTGATCCAAAATAAATCGAGATTCCAATGAATGTTACATTGATGATAGAATGATAATTGTTGAGATGAGGAGCGAAGAACCCTCTTTTTTTTTAATTATAAAAAAAAACTAGAAATACATCTCAAAAGAAAATTCAAGAGAAAGATCCTAGTGCCAAATGAGCTCATTCTCACAAAATAAATCAAGAGCATTAACTGTGCTAACACTAGATAAATTCGGATTTTCTGTGAATTAGGAAAATATAATCTGAACTTGCATCGATGATATCTAAGGCTCCCGATAATGAAATTGAGTGAATTCAGGTTCTAAATTAATTTACTCGATGGGATCTACGTTTTATTAATAGCTGCCCAGACCTAATTCTGACTAGAATATTCTGTAAAAATGTTTTAATGTTGCTGTCCCAACCTTCTTTTCAGCAACAATTCCAGATTTACAAAATACAATCCGAACTTGCATCGATGATATCCAAGGCTCCCGATAACGAAATTGAGTGAACTTAGGTTCTAAATTAATCTAATCGATGAGATCTATGTTTTATTAATAGGTGTCCAGACTTAATTCTCACTAGAATGTTCTGTAAAAATGTTTTAACATTGTTGTCCCAACCTTCTTTCAGCAACAATTCCAAATTTACAAAATACAATCCGAACTTGCATCGATGATATCTAAGGCTCTCGATAACGAAATTGAGTGAACTCAGGTTTTAAATTAATCTATTTGATGAGATCTACGTTTTATTGATAAGTACCCAGACTTAATTCTCATTAAAATATTCTGTAAAAACGTTTTAACGTTGCTGTCCCAACCTTCTTTTAGCAACAATTCCAGATTTACAAAATACAATCCAAACTTGCATCGATGATATATAAGGATCCCAATAATGAAATTGAGTGAACTCAGGTTCTAAATTAATCTACTCGATGAGATCTACGTTTTATTAATAAGTACTCAGACTTAATTCTCACTAGAATATTCTGTAAAAATGTTTTAACGTTGCTGTCTTAACATTCTTTCAGCAACAATTCCAAATTTACAAAATACAATCCGAACTTGCATCGATGATATCCAAGGCTCCCGATAACGAAATTGAGTGAACTCAGGTTCTAAATTAATCTACTCAATGAGATCTACATTTTATTAAAAGTACCCAGACTTAATTTTCACTAGAATATTCTGTAAAAACGTTTTAATATTGCTATCATTCCATCATTTTCATATGTCAATTTGAATATTTCATTATTTAGGGGTCATCAAAAAGTGACCCTTAATTGGACAAAAATATAATACCCAAAATCATCCACAATCAAGCTACAAAAATAAATAAATAAATAAACAAATAAAATAAATTGAACTAAATAATAATAAAAAATTAGGTCTTCCTGGCAATGCTCCCATACTTGGGGTTTTTCAAGTCTGATCCTCAATAGTCCCCAGTGGAGTCGCCACTGAAAGCGCCCTCTATCCGCGGGGTGCGTGGATCCGCTTTTGACCTTTGAGGTTTGGGAGTCACCACCTAGTTATTACGGTCTAGAAATCGAACATTGACTCGAAATGGATAAAACAACTAATCTACAAAAGATACTAAGTTCGGGGATCACGTTATGGGGTTGGAAGGTGTTAGGCACCAACCCCGCCCGACAAATGCCGGTCTCTACTAATTGCCAAATAAAATTACATTGCTAACAAGACCTAAATAATAATAAAAATAAATAAAAATAGTTATATTTTCCGAACGCAACGATTTTATTTCCTCAGATCTGATAGAACAATTCCTTGTATAGTATTCCTCACTTCATTCTGTTGCCGGATCTGATTTTTGATCTCCAAGTTGAGGTATCTTCTTCTTGGATCTGTGAGTTTTCTGATTTTTTTTAAATAGATTCTAAGGTATTTTAGAAGGATTTTTGGGTATTTTTTTAGCTAAAGTTGGGGTATGGGTGTTAGGTAAGAAGTTAGGGCTTCAAAATTAGGGTTTATGGGAGGCTAGGGAAGCTTATTGACCTACTTTTTCTAGGGTTTATTATTTGATACGAAAATAGGTTGTAGGGACCCCTATTTATAGATTTTTTAAGTGTTTAATTATAATTCTTTTATTTAGAGTTGTATTTTAATTAGAATTATTTTAGGTAGAGTTATATTTTAGTTAGAATTATATTAAATAGAATTATTATTTAATTAGGATTGTTAAATAGAATTATTATTTAATTAGAACTTTATTAGGATTTTTACTTTTGGTATTATTTGATTGACTTGAAAATCTTGACTCTACTCTTACTTGATTGACTTTAATTTTGACTTTAGTCTTACTTGATTGACTTTAATATCTTGACTTTAGTCTTACTTGATTGACTTTAATATCTTGACTTTAGTCTTACTTGATTGACTTTAATTTTGACTTTAGTCTTACTTGATTGACTTTAATATCTTGACTTTAATCTTACTTGATTGACTTTAATATCTTGACTTTAGTCTTACTTGATTGACTTTAATTTTTTGGAGAACCCCCCTTTATTATATCTTTAATTCTTTGGACTCCCAAATGGAGGGGTCCTTGAATAAATATCTTGACAACCATCAACAATTTTGCCTGAGAGCCTGATTGATCGATTTTTATGATTCAAAATTTTAAATTAATTTTATTAATGTTTCACTTTAATTATTTAATGTTTTATTTATTAATTTCAAAATTTTTAATTATAAAAATTGTAAAATTATCGTTTTGACCTCGTAGAGGACTTTTGCGTTTCACGTCGATTTTTGATGTTCCAAGATGTTTTAGAATTGATTTTTCGTAAGGAATTCAATGTGAATATTGATTTGTATCATTTATGAAATTTCTTTGTGTGAAATGGTCGTGAACTTTATGAGGGGCGTTTTCGTAATTTTGTTGAATTCTGTGAAAATTGACGAAATGCTTTAATTAGTTTAGTTTTGTTATTTTTTGTATTTGAATGGGTTTTTCTAAACGTAATGTAGGCTCTAGGATTATTTTGATGTTAGGGGTATTTTGGTAATTTGGTCATTTTTAGTGATTTTAATCGTAAAGCTTCTTTTTGTCTGCAAGATGATGATTTCTATATTTCTAGGGTCATATTTTCATAGCGTTGCGTGATTTTTACAGTTTTGTCAGTTTGAGATACCTGATCTGGGTTTGAGATACCTGATCCGGATTTCTGAAACATATCTAGTAACAAAATAAAGCATTGGAATAAATATCCATCATTGGGAACCGTTGCGATCGGGTTGACGAGTTGATTAATCAAGCGAGTACAAAAATGGGGTGTCTACAACACCACATGTTAGAGATCTTTTCTACTTCATATTAATGACGTGCAATAGTTACACATCAAAGTCAAATGTTACTAATAAGTGATGGACCCATTTTCCAAAAGTACTCAAGTGCACTTTAACTGAACAACTCATCTAACACTTGGACCAGTCATGTGGTTATACTTGTCTTTGAATTTCATTTATAAAAACCAATCTACCAAGTAGAGAAGGGGGTTAATTGATGGGTTTGCTAGAACCTTATAAAAAAAATCAATCCACAAGTCGACTATTCATATTCTTCTTCATTAATTCTCTATTTATCTAAATATTAACTAAACCTTGGAAAGATTGTTGGCAAGCACCAGATCGGGGCCCCAACTTTCACACATTCTAATGTCTTAAAATTCATGAAGGTGCAAGAGAAAGTTAAACCATAGTAAAAAAGGAGAGATCAATAGATCCAGATCAACTCCAGCACCATAAAGAGTCTACCAAGTCAACACCAACAAAAAAGAAAGCTCTTCAAATCAAGCCTACAACTAGAAGAAAGTTTTCATCTCAAGGGGTAGAATCCCAAAAAGCTCTCCACACTTTTCGAGGGGTCTACTATGAAATAATAGGTCAGCATTTTAAGTCAAGTATGTAAATAGGGAACTTTCGAGCTATACACCCTGAGCCAAGTTTATTATAGTAAGAAGAAAAATAATAGAATGTAGCCCTGCCAAAAAGAGTGTAAAACACGATTTTAACTAAGTAGACAATTCAACACCTCAACATGGCCAAGTCTCCCCACTTAAGAAATAATTAAACCTAAAATCATGTAAGTACAAATTGAGATCACCCAAAACAAAGTATGAAATGACCTTAGGTTGACATGTGTAAGACGACAAACTACTATTAGCTTGAAGGAAGCTAACCAGATCAACCACACCTCAGCTTGGACTCAAAACCCATAGCCAACCAAGATAGACCTAGAAGAGATAAGAGGTCTTACATACACCAAATACGTCGTTCATAACAAGAAACACATAACTTATCAAACAAAAGAGTATGATGGACCTTGACATGTCCATCCCTAAGAAGCAAACTAACTTCACATAACTTATCAAAGTAATCCACGTTTGAACGATATTGCATAAATTGATCCGAGTTCGAGCTCTTATTCGATCCCTAACCCGTTCCTGATCTAAACCCAATATCATGTTTACCATAGTTTGTTTCTAATTAGGCTCCTAACTCATATCTAACCAGATCCCATAGCACATAAATGACCCCGTGCAAGTACCTAAGTTTGAGTATGACAGGGATTTGAAATGATAAAAATTCCTCTTCATTCTGTTTGTGCTCAACAAAGGAACTATCTAAGCATACTTTTTTGATCCACACCTCTCACATGGATAAGTACAAGAAAGATCTTATTAAGATTGATTGGACACCATGTATCAAAGATATTTTTACTTCACATTAATGACCTGCAACATCTTCTAAAACACTAAAGTGCACTCCAACTGAACAACTAATCTAATACCTAGACCAGTCATGTGGTGACACTTAGTTTTGAATATCATCTATAAAAACAAACCTACCAAGCATATAAGGGGGTTAGTTGAATGGTATTGCTAGAACCTTACAAAGTACCACTCTACAACTTGACTATTCATCTTCTTCTCATTGATTCTCTCTTTATCTAAGTACTAATTAAATCTTCAAAGGATCGTTGACAAACACCATATCAGGGCCCTATCCTTTACACTTTTTTACCTTCTATTGTCCTAAAAGCTTCAAAGGAGTAGGGGTGAGTCAGAACATTGTCAAGAATAAGGAGAAGTCAAAAGATCTAGATCAAGCCCAACACCATAAGAAGTTTACCAAGTCAACACCAATAAGGAATAAAACTCTTCAAATCAAGCCCGCAACCAAAATATAATTTTCATCTTGAGGAATGGAGGCTCAAAAAGCTCTCCACACATATTCCTCCAAGTTTTGGTGAATATTAATGTTACACCCCTATGTTTTTCAAATCGATGACTTCCCATTTTGCCTCCATCATGAAAATTGAATTAAATGATTTAATTTTCAACCAGTAACCAAAAATCCTAGATATTTCCTCCTAAAAACATCGATCACGTCACCTAGTAGGATTTTACCTTAAGATTCTATTTACTTCAACGTTCATCTCTTAAGAATAAGATAATAATTTTAAAATAAAAGGTACCACAAATTGGATTGAAAAAAAATCATAGGTTTTGTACAAGAGGTTAGTGTGGGTTTGAAAGTGACGGTAGATTAAAAATAATTTAGGTTGAAGAACTTAAAGATGATTTGTTTTGGGAAGTAACATTAATTGCAGATCAAGGAAGGAATTCTGAAATAATTTAGCTTGAGGGGATTTAGGTCACATTCTATTAGTCTATAATTGAAGATCTAAACCAAGGGAAATGTCATCAATTTTGAAAATACGAGAGGGGTATCTCAATATTTCATAGAAACGTGGTGGGGCATGTCTAAATCACCCTTTTTAAACGAAAAAATTACTTAAAGGACCCTGGTGGAGGGAATTTTTTCTAAATAGTCCCTAAGTTTTGGGAGGTCTCTTAGTAGTCCATTTAGTAAACTTTTCTTTTCTTAACAATCCTAGGACCTCATCTCACCTGTACAAGATCTTTGAAATACCTAAACTACCATTTTCTCATCTTAGCTTCTTCATATAATTAGGTTTTTCAACAACAATTGCGATCATTTCCGACGATCTTTGATCATGAATGACAAATGAATAATGATATCCTCTTAATTTTGAACATTTAGACATTTTTATTTTTTATTTTTTATTTCAATGATTTATAATAAAATGAAAAATGAAGTTCAGATTTTTTTTATATGATTAAGATGTAATTTTTTATTTGCATCTATAATTTATGCATTTTAGGTGTTTCAAGGAGATTTACCCACTATCGAAGTTGGAAAAATGAAAATATGATTCACATATACAAAGTCGAGGTCACCACTTTTTATTGTCTAGTTCACTATTTAATTTGTCGAGTTCGACAATTTTTCTTATGAAATTTGTCGAACTCAACAGTAATTAAATAAAAAGTGGAGAACTTGATACTAAGTTAAAAAGTGATGACCTTGACACTAAGCGTCAAGTTCACCACTTTTTATTTAATTATTGTCGAGTTCAAAAATATTTTCATCAGAAAAAAAAATGTCAAACTCCATAGTAATTAAATTGTGAACTCAATGCTATAATGTGAACTAGATTCATTTATTTTTTTCATTTTTCCAACTTCGATACTTGGTAATCTCCTCGAAATACCCAAAATGCATAAATCATAGTTGTAAATAAAAAGTTACAATGTAATCATAAAAAAAATTCAAATATCAACTTCGTTCTTCATGTTTTTTTATAAATCATCGGAAAAAAAAGCATAATGTGAACTAGATTTTTCATTTTCCCAACTTCGATACTTTGTAAATCTCCTCGAAATATCCAAAATGCATAAATCATAGTTGCAAATCAAAAGTTACAATGTAATCATAAAAAAAATTCAAATATCAACTTCATTCTTCATGTTTTTTTTTTATAAATAATTAAAAAAAATGCATAATGTGAACTAGATTTTTCATTTTCCTAACTTCGATACTTTGTAAATCTCTTCGAAATATCCAAAATGCATAAATCATAGTTGCAAATCAAAAGTTACAATGTAATAATCAAAAAAATTTGAGTATCAACTTCGCTCTTTATATATATATATATAAATCATAAAAAAAAATGTGTCTAAATGTTCAAAATTGAGATAATATCATTCTATAATCGTCATTCATGATTAAAGATCGTTGGAAATGATCGCAATCATCATTGGAAAACCCAACCATGTGAAGAAGATGAAAAAAGGTAGTCTGGGTATTTCAATGACATTATACACGTGAGATGAGGTCCAAGGACTACTAAGAAAAGAAAAGCTTACTAAATGGACTATTAAGAGACCGCCCAAAACTAAGGGACTATGTAGAAAAAAATCCCTCCTTTAGGATCCTTTAAATAATTTTCCCTTTTTAAAACCATGTAATTGTAAGTAGAAAGTACTTCCCTGTTTGTCAAAAATCTCGAAGAAGCTAAGAACTCAGTCTCAAACTCCCTTTGCATGAGAGAAAAAAAAATCCAAATGAAAATGCAGTTCTCTGATTAGAAACAATCAGAAATAAAGATCTCTTCAACCTCAAATCAAACCAAATCTAACAATCTTCAACAAACCTTTTTAAACATTCAAATCCTTTGGTTTTCTCCATCAACTCTCCAATTCTCATCACCACCACCTCAAGTTCCCGTTATTTAACCCTTACTCATCTTCCCTAAAACCCCGAACCCAAGTTTTCCTAGAAAATTTCGTACACTAAGCAAAACGTAGTCTTCAAATGAGAATTTTTGGTTTGGGTTCTACCTCATCTTCAAATGGGAATGATTCCTTTTTCATCTTCATTTTTTCTTCCTCTTCCTCATATTCATTTTCTTCTTCCTCCTATAATCCATCTTCGATTTCTTATTTATGTTCTTGTTATTCACATGTTTCATGTTGTTCTTCTTCTACACACGCACAATGCCTCCTTTTAAAAGTCATTGGGGGAACATGACTAGGTTATACCTTAGAAGAAATAGAAGGTATTCCTTTCTTTTTTCTCTTCTCATAGCCTAAACACAATTGACAGGTCCTACTGAACAATATCTATTAAGGAACATAACTTGTTTTTTAGTGCTTCGGTAGGTTTCCATCGAAATGGTTTTGTAATGTTCGGTAGGAAATTATGTACAGTAGAATTGTAAAAAAACATCGAGTTATTTGATTCATAATCGTCACTTTTGAAGGTTTTAATGGTGATTTTTTCCACCTTCTTGGATAATTAAATGCAAAAAAAAATAAAAGAAAGATAAAAAAGAAGATTTTGAAAGAAAAAACCCATAAAACCTAATATCCATTGATTCAACCTCTTACAAACTCGAAAAGAGATGAGGTTGAAGAAGAAGAACAAGAAGATTGATAGAGAAAGAGATGTAGATAATAGAGAAGGACATAATGTAGAGATCGGCGTTTGCCGGGCGGGGTTGGTGCCTAACACCTTCCAATCCCGTAATGTAATCCCCAGACTTAGTATCTTTTGTAGATTAGTTGTTTTATTCGTTTCGAGTCAATGTTCAGTTCCTAGACTGTAATAACTAGATGGCGACTCCCAAACCTCAAAGGTCAAAAGCGGATTCGTGCACCCCGCAGATCGAGGGCGCTTTCAGATAGATGGAGAAGATGTGGTGGGTGTATGGAGAAGGGTAAAAACATAATTTTTTATTTAAAAAAATAAAAAAATAAAGTAAGAGCGGTGAGCTTATCTGGTGGGCGCGAGTAGAGGAGTCAATGGGTACCCATTTGACTAAAACTAAAATCTCCGTTTCTTGTTCTCTTTTTATTAGAACCGATTAGAGCTGGGTCTAAAATGGAATCAAATTGATAGGAATCGCAACCGTTAAGTTCTATCCAATGGGTACCCACAGGTGCTTGGAATCGATTTATTTTGTCACTTCTTTCCATCTTATCGATGATTTAATGTATTTTTTTATATTATTATTTCAAAATAAATATATGTTATGTAAAATTATTTAGTTTTTCATATAGATTATCGATTGGAACTTAAAATAAGTTATTATTCTAAAAATTTATTACTTTTAACTAAGTTAAATTTTTATTTTGAAAAAAGTAATTAATTTGTATTTATAATATAATTATATAATAAATTATAACTAATTTAATAATTTTGTTGATAATATATTAATTTTTGAAATAATTTTTTATTTATAATAATTTGAAATATATTTTTTTATTATTCAATTTTTGAAAATCGGAATTTGATGGGTACCTGTGATTTTTGGCCGTTTCGATTTCGATTTTGGTCCCATTTATTTTACGATTAGACGTGAAATCGATAAGAACCGAAATCTAACTAAATATAATGTTTCTGATTCTTAGCTCTTTAGTAACCGAACCGGAGCCGACCCGTTGACACTCCTAGGGGCGAGTAGCCTGTCCCTTGTTACTACGACGTTATGAGCAGAATGTGCTTTCTTCTCTGTCAAAAATCCCGAAGAAGCTAAGAACTCAAGTCTCAAACTCCCTTCGCCTGAGGGGGAAAAAAAAAAAAAAAATACATACGAAAATGCAGTTACCCAAGTGGAAACAATCAGAAACAGGCATCTCTCCAACCTCAAATCAAACCAAATCCAACAATCTCCAACAAACCTTCTTAAACATTCAAACCCACATCTCTGGTTTTCTTCATCACCTCTCCAATTCTCATCACCATCACCACCACAATTTCCCATTCTTTAACCCTAACCCATCTTCCCTAAAACCCCAAATCCAAATTTCCGTAGAAAATCTCATACACCAAGCGAAACATACTCTTCAAATGGGAATTTCTAGTTTTGGTTCTTGCTCATCTTCCAAAGAACCGGTTTGGGCTTGGCTTTCTTCCCAGAACGAACCGGTTCACCAGTTTGACCTTGCGATGTCTACTGAAGCCATTGAAGAGCGTCTTTCAGGTGTGCCAGTCTACACCCTTAGCAACTCTGTTGAAGAATTTGTGTTGGTTTCGGGTGTCTCCACTCGGAAATCTTTAGGGCTATTTTGTTTCAAGAAAGAAGATGCTGAATCCCTTCTTGAGCAGATGAAATCTATGGACCCTGGGATGCGTCGAGGATCGAAAGTCGTGGCTGTTGCTCTCAACAAGGTGATTTGTGAACATTTTTTGATAAATTTTTATTGGGTAATTTTGATTATTGAAAATTAGAGATACTCATGTGGAATAAAATGGATTTTTTGGGGAAAAATATAGGGCTTTTTTAGGTAAGAGGTTGAAGATAAGGGTATTTGGTAATTTTTTAAGTCTCACATGGAAGAGAGGTGTCAAGTGGGTATCTCTTATTTTTGCCAAACCTGGGGTATCTTATTCTAGTTTCATGAATTGGTTTGATTAGTTTTGCAAAGTGAATTCTAATAAGAGATGTGGGCATTGTCAGGTTTTCCAACTTAAGCTTGAAGGAGTTTCCTTTAGGTTCATACCCGATTCTTCTCAAATCATGCATGCACTAAAGGTAAGTGATTTCTCAGTTTAAGGAGTGATAATTATGATTTATTTACAAGAAAAAAGAATTATTAAAGTAGTTGTATTGAGGTGAGATTAGAAATTGTTATAGTGTATTCATGGTTTCAAATCTCTTTGGAGACTGAGATGACTCATTCGGTATCATTGACTAATGAGATGGTTTTACACCGCGTCTCAGCCTTCACATAATCTCGTTTGACAAACAAGATGATTTGGATGGTATTTTGAAAATCTTGGGGACGCGTCAGTAACACATGGTCGAGTCAACTGGAATTTTGTATTTAAAAATTTGTTTTTCTAGAATTTAAATATATGATTTTACGACTAAACATCTTCTAATCTACCTTATTTTGTAAAAATATATATAATAATTATTATTTTAATGTATATATGGGCAGCGTTCTGTAGACAACATTCTAGACAACGTTTTGTCTTATATGGCAAAACAGTTTCGAATGAGCTGATTTTTTGTGAGGATGATCTCTAGGATGAGTAGATCATCCTCAAATAAAATTAGTTGATTCTAAAATTTCCAACCCTATGAAAAGTGGTTACATACTAATGGTTAAAATGAACGGTCCACAATTCTTTAACTTGCAAACTAGGGCTATCAATTTCAGAACGGTCTGATTTTTTGCAAGGATGATCCCATCACCATAGAGATCATCCTCACAGAAAATCAGCTCATTCCGAAACGTTTTGCCCATATAAGACAAAACACATTGTCTAGAATGTTGTCTACAGACCTTGACCCTATCTCTCTCTCTCTCTCTATATATATATGGGAAGCATTTTGAGGCCCTAAAGAGAGCCAAACATAATGCCAAACATTTTTCAAAATAGAGGTTAGAAGTTTCGGAATGGGCTGATTTTTTGTGAGGATGATCTCTATGGTGAAGAGATCATCCTCACCAAAAATCAGCTCATTCTGAAACTTCTAACCCTAGTTTACAAGTTGAAGAATTGTGGACTCTCCGATTTTTGTAAACCACTTTTGATGGGGTTAGAAGTTTTGGAATGGGCTGGTTTTTGGTGGGGATGATCTCCTCGTCACAGAGATCATCCTCACAAAAAATCAGCCTATTTTGAAACTTCTAACCCATACATTGAAAGAAATGTTTGGCTCTCTCTAGGGCTTCCGAATGCCACCCTATATATATTAGGGTGGGGGGAGGGGCGTTCAAGGGACATAAGTAAACATATGTAAAGACAATCATTTTTCAAAATATGGGTTAGAAGTTTCGGATTGAGCTGATTTTTTGTGAGGATGATCTCTATGATGAGAAGCTCATCCTCATAAAAAATCAGCCCAATTTGAAACTTCTAAATCCATCAAAAGTGGTTTACAAATTATTGGTAAAAAATCGACGATCCACATTCTAAATCACTTTTGATGAGGTTGGAAGGTTCAGATTGGGCTGAGTTTTTGTGAGGATGATCTTCTCATCATAGAGATCATTCTCACAAAAAATCAGACTCAATCCGAAACTTCTAACCCATATTTTGGCCTGGGAGGAACTCTCTTAATGAAGGATGGCTGGGCATGGAAGTCCAGAATTCTGGCGGTGTTGTCATAGACGGCAAATCCAAGGTTAGTATGTTTTTTGGGATGTGGGGTTTGGGCACAGGGGCAGAGGGGAGTTTTCTTTATGTTCTGAAGAAAGAATCAGGAGTATCGTGGATTCTGTGGGCCTTTTTTCCCTACACTTCGCTTGGTGGCTTTAGTGGGGCGGGGCACAGGTAAGGTGCATGTTTGTCTGGCTGGAGTGAAAAATACCCGGAACTATTGAGTGGGGAAAAAGGATCCCTACATGAGTCTTTTAAGGAGAGGGGTAATCTGAGGCTTCTGCAAGGACAAGAGAGCAATTCGACAAAGCCAGTGGTGTTAGTGAGGTCAGAGATCGACTGCAACGAGTATCAGAACAATCTAAGGAATCTAACAGAGCAGATCTTATCTAATTTAGTGGAGGTTGGATTGAAAGTGGGGATGTCCATCAGAAACTAGGGTAAGGTATCTCAGTTATTGATTAATGTCGCCCTGAAAACTAGTGAGGGTGTTGAATTTTGTATGCAAAAGGTGGTGGGAAAATGCCTTTTTCAGGGGCTGTTCCCCCTGTTAGTTGAGAAATGGAGATGTCGCAGAAGGATAGATTCCAGTTTGAATTTTCCAGCTTAAAGATTATGAGACATTTATCGTGCTGTGATAATATGATCAAGGAGAGGAATAAGAGACTGAAAAAAGAAATTATTCAGCTTAAGAGATCGGTGGAGGACTTTCCAACCACAGTCACAAAAGGGAAGAGAGTCGGAAGGCGCTTAGTAGGTTTAAATGTTGATTAAAATCTTATCATGGAATGTTAGGGATTTGAATGTGGCCCTGAAAAGAGCAGCAATAAAAGCCATGTTACATTGTCATAAACCTCATTTAGTGGTCCTGCAAGAATCAAAGTTAGATAAGGTGGATGATAGGATGATTAAGGAGATTTGGGGAATTAATTCAGTTGGGTGGTGTACTCATCCGTCTTGGGGGGCTTTGGGTGGTATCATTGTTTTGTGGAACAGGAAGTCAGTAGTGGTGGAGGACAATCTTATTGAGGCCTTTTCGGTGTCAGTGTTATGCAGGTTGAGTGGAGAGGATTTTACCTGGGTTTTTTCAGGGGTGTATGGCACAACTCTAATGAGAGAGCGGAATCAATTTTGGGAAGAATTAGAGGATATCAAGGGACATTGGGACAAACCGTGGGTTATGGGGGGTGATTTCAATGTTATTCGTTTCTCGTTTGAGAAGAGTGGGGGGTCGAGAATCATTCCGAAGATGCCTAATTTCTCGGAGTTTGTTGACTGCAATGAGCTGCTTGATCTCTCGCTCTGTGGGGGAAGGTTTACGTGATCCAACAATCAGGAAAATCCAAAGCTAAGTAGATTGGACTGTTTTCTAGTCTCGTTGGATTGGGAAGAACATTTCGGGAGGCTTACTTAAGATAAATGGCCAAATCCAGTGTCAGATCATTCACCTATCTCTTTGGTGGCCAGGTCGTTGAGGAATCGGCCCACGCCATTTAGATTCAAGAATATGTGGTTATAATATCAAGGTTTTGGGGAGATGATTGCAGTTTGGTGGAATGAGCTCTCGTTTGAGGGCAGGCCAGGTAAAACGCTGAGGCTGGAATTGAAGGCTATCAAAGAAAAATTGAAAATCTAGAATAAGGAAACGTTTGTGGGTGATAGGAAAAGTGTTGCGCTTTTAGAATTACAAGATCTGGAAGGTAGAGAGGAGAGATGGGCCTTGAGAGTTGAGGAGAGGCTAAGACGTGTGAATATGAAAGTTGAGTGCCAAAGATTAGCTGTAATGGACGAGATATGTTGGAAACAGAAGTCGAGAGTTCGGTGGCTCAAGGAAGGGGACAAAAATACCTCGTTTTTCCATTATATGGCGAATTTTAATAGCCGGGTGAATTTCATTTCGAAGCTTAAAGTAAATGAAGTGTGGAAGGTAGGGGAGGAGGAGGTGTGCGAAGGGGTGGTGAATTTTTATAGGAATTTGTATACGGAGTATGTGGACAGGCCAACATTAGACTATTTACACTTTGATAACATATCCCTAGAGTAACAGAGGTGGCTTGAAAGACTGTTTGATGCAGATGAAGTGTGGGGAGTGGAGCGAGGTTTGGCAAGTGACAAGGCCCCGGGGCCAGATGGCTTCCCTCTAGGTTTCTTTAAAGCTTGTTGGGAGACAGTGAGGGAAGATGTGATGGTGATTATTGAGGACTTTTACAAGGATGGTTTCCTAGATCTGGGTTTTAATTGCCCTTTTCTTGCTTTGATTCCTAAGGTGTCGGGGACAGAAGATATCAGGGACCTGAGATCAATTAGCCTGGTGAGTTCGGTTTATAAAATCATTTCGAAAGTATTAGCATCCAGGCTTAGGACGGTGTTGGGAGATATCATTGGCCCAGCGCAAGGAGCTTTTGTTTCAGGGAGACAGATTTTGGATGGGATTCTTATAGCTAATGAATGTATTGACTCGCATAGAAAAGAGAAAATCCTGGGGTTTGTCTGCAAAGTTGATTTGGAGAAAGCTTATGACCATGTGAGTTGGAACTTGGTGAAATATTTGTTAAGGAGGATGGGGTTTGACAAAATTTGGGTTAGGTGGGTTATGAAGTGTATTTCAACGTCCACGTTTTCAATCTTGGTCAATGGATCTTCAACTGGGAATTTTAGAAGCCTGAGGGGTCTCCGCCAGGGAGATTCGTTGTCATCTTTTTTGTTTGTGATAGTTATGGAGGCTTTGGGGAAGGATGTTGTCCAAGGCAGTGGTAGAGGGGGTGTTTACTGGTGTTTCTACCAGGGTGGCTGGTCATGTGATTTCGCATCTTCAGTTTGCAGATGACACCTTAATATTTTTGGATTACTCCCCAAGTCAGTTAAGTGTCCTAAGTGGCATTCTTGGGTGTTTTGAGGCAATCTCTGGCATTCCGGTGAATCTTCGCAAAAGCAAGCTATTTGCGGTCAGTGAGGAGGTTGGAAGTTGCGGTGGCCTCGATTGGTTTTCAAACAGGGACACTTCCTTCAACATACCTGGGGCTTCCTTTGGGGATGAGCTATGCTAGTAAAGACATTTGGGAGTCGGTGATTGAAAGGATAAGAAAGAGACTTAGTACTTGGAAAGCGAAACTTTTAACGAAAGGAGGAAAGGTCACCCTTATCAAAAGTGCGTTGGTCAGCATTCCCATCTATACTTTGTTTCTTTTCTCATTGCCAAGATTCATGGAAGTACAACTAGAAAGAATCTGCTGCGACTTCCTGTGGCATGGTAAGGATGGTGTGAGAAAACATCATTGGGTGCGTTGGAGTAAGTTATGCTTGCCCAAGAAGAATTGGGGATTGGGTTTTCAAAAATTTGGTTCGATGAAATCGACTTTGTTGGGAAAGTGGCTTTGGAGGTTCAGTGAAGAGGGGGACAGTCTTTGGAGGAAAGTAATAGTGGATAATTATGGTGTAAATGAGAATGGTTGGGAAAGTGGTCTGGCAAAAGGGGCGTTGGGGTGTGGAGTGTGACAGGAAATCCTTAGAAGACTTCCGACAGTGAAGAGCAGAGAGAAATGCAAGGTTGGGAGTGGGACTAAGGTGAGGCTCTAGGAGGACTGGTGGTGTGGGAATGGTCCCCTTAAGGACTCGCTTTCGGATCTTTTAGACCTATCTTTGAAAAAAAATCAAGTAGTTTTTGCTTTCAAGAGTGTGGAAAATGGCGCGTTAAATTGGGATTTTGGTTTTAGAAGAACTTTCAATGATTGGGAGATGGATACACTAGAGAGGTTTATTGTTTTGGTGGAGAATAACTATGTGTAGAATTCTTCGGAAGACAGAAGAGTGTGGGTAGGGATTCGGGATGGGAAGTTCACGGTTAAGTCGTTGTATGATGGCATTACTCCAAGGAGTAATACGTTATTTCTGCACTCATTTGTCTGGGGTGGTAAGATACCTCCAAAGATATCGATTTTCCTTTGGTTGGTGGCTTTAGGGAGACTTGCAACTCTAGACTAATTGATTAGAAGAGGTTTTATTTATTCAAACCAGTGTTGTTTGTGTAGATCCCAGGCAGAATCGGTGGATCACTTATTCATCCACTGTCGGGTGGCTCATCATATATGGTCACATTTCTTGTCTTTGTTCGGGATAGTGGGTTGTTTTACTCGATCAGTTAAGTTGGTTTTGGATTCTTGGTTGGCATGGGGAGTATCATTCTCGTTTTCTAAACGTACTCTTTGGTTCTTGGCTCCTTTTGCTATTTGTTGGGGTATCTGGAAATACCGTAATCATTGCTTCTTTGAGGGGAAAGTCTTTACGATGGAAAGATTGATTTTTTCTGTTTTGGAGTTCATGTTTTCTTGAGTAAACTTTATAAGGAGTTCAAGGGGGTTTTCTTTGAAGACTTTGTCGCTCGTTGGGACAGGGTGTACGCGTTGCAGTGAGACTAGCTCGGGGATTAAGCTTTGGTTTTCATTTGTTTTGTTTTGTCGTTTTCTTGTCTTGTAGTTTCGTTTTGTCTTTGGGTTGGTCATCTCAACCACCCTGTTATTTGTTTTTGTTTTTTCTCAATAAATTATCTTTATCGATAAATTTTTTTTTTTTGAAAAATGATTGTTTTTACATATGTTATATATATATATATATATATATATATGTTCAGCACCCAACCATTTACCCAACAATTTGCCCAAAATGTTTTGTCCTACATGGGTTAGAAGTTTTGGAATGGGCTGATTTTTGGTGAGGATGATCTTCTATCTCTACGGTTAGAAGATCATCCTCACCAAAAATCAGCCCATTCCAAAACTTCTAACCCCATGTTTACAAGTTGAAAAATCGTGGACCGTCCATTTTTTGTAAACCATTTGTGATGGGGTTAGAAGTTTTGGAATGGGCTGATTTTTGGTGAGGATGATCTCTATGGTGTAGAGATCATCCTCACCAAACCGTAGAGATCATCCTCACCAAAAATCAGCCCATTCCAAAATTCTAACCCATGTAGGGCAAATTGTTGGGTAAATGGTTGGGTGCCGAACGGGACCCATATCTATATATATATATATATATATATATATTTTTTTTTTTTGATGAGTAAAAGTTTTATTGATGGGAGGACAAGGAGTCCTCAAAGGATACAAAGAAACAAAGAATGCGAAAAACAACGAAAGGCCAGAGCAACTAGAACAAAGCAACTACTCCCTAGTAAACCGAGTTAAATGGTTTATCTCGTCCGAAATGGGTTGACTCATCTGAAACAACTTGGTCTCATCCATGAACAAGAAGAGACGTCAAACTGAGATTTGAGACCATGATATTGATGTGAAATTGAAAACTTGATAATGGATTTAGTGGTATGGACTATGGAGATATTAACATGTTGGTATACCTAGGAGGTAACTGATATGGAAGTGGTTTTTGATCTCCATTTAATCTCTTCATGCATATACAAGTAAGGAATAGGGTGAGATTCCACTAACTATGTGTTTTTAAATGGATTGTATGTAATATGTATTGAGTATCATTATGTAACATCCCTACTTATTCTCCACGTAGAAGATAAATGTGAAGGATTGGGATGAAAAGAACTACCTATCGACCTTGACCACGGATTGAATTTCACTCCGAAGTGATTTGAGTCTCTCATCAAGAGTTTGTTTTTGCCTTCGAAGTTCCTTCATCTCTCTATTGTATTTGACTTGAATTTGCTTTAAATCCACTTCCAATCTCTTATCAATTGTTTGATGAACATTATCAAACCGAGCAGTAATTTCATCAAGTACATTACGTACTTCTCCGCATGTTCTTGTGCATCTTCCTTCAAAAGATCATGGCTCCTTGTACGCATTGCCATGATGAAGAACAAAAGAGTATAGCTCTGATACTAATTGATGTAGAGTAGCACACACAAACCTAGAGTTTATGTTAAAAATTAGGTTCTAGGGTGAAATCCCAAGAAGTAGGAGTAATGAATAATCTCTATGATGAGCAAAACAAACTAGAAACTTCAATCTAAGTTTGAAATTGATGGAAATCAATCACAAACAGTAAAATTAAGAACTAATATCGGGTTTTTATGCTCAAAAAGAAAAAAAAAAAAAACCAGATAAAGGGAAGAAAGGTCTCTTCTTTTTTCTTTTATTAATCAATCTTGAAAAAAACTAACTGCTGAATTTGTTTATTGGAGCTCCTCATATAGATAACTCATTCATAACAACTTAGAAACCTTCTAAAATACTAAAAAGTAACTTCCTAATTTATTTATAACATATTATTAACTTTCTAATCCAATTAGAACTCAATTTAGACCTAAAAACACTTCTAATTAACCCAAAGAATAAAAAGGAATTTGGAAAAGAATAGGCTCAATCCTAATAGCCTAGCTCGTTGTTTCTATTTTTTTTTAAAGAAACAAATGGGCTCAATCCTTTCTTCTTTAGAGTAACGAAAATGAAAGGTGTGTGGTGTGATACATGGCATCACCACAACCACATAATTTTTTATTATTAAAAACAGCCCCACTCCTTCTAATCCTAATTACACTATCACCCCTACTTTAATATAATTATACATGGACCCATAATTTTAAAAACTTAATCTATATTTGTACTTTAATTAATTAAAATAAAATATTTATTATCATTTTTTAATAATTTTTATTTTCAAGTCATTACATAATCATTGTTAATTTCCCACCCTTTGAAAGATACCTGGCTTTCCATGAGTCAAGCCTCTTCCTAACCCTCTCAACCATAGGCTCCCACATCGATGAGGATCTGAAAGCCACTCCCAAGGGGAAGCCCAAGTAAGAGCTAGGCAGAGAATTTACTTGGTACCCCAAAAAATCTGCCCAAGCCTTGATGTCAGGAACCTCTGCATAGCATAGAATTTTCTCTCTCTCAAATTAATAGGAAGGCCTGACAGTGCTTCAAACCAATAACAAAAGACTTGACTTTGGATAGTGTGGAATGGAAGACCAAGATTCGTTTAGCAGACCCCAAATCCTTTAGTTAGGTCTTTGATGATGATGGTGTACACTAATTTGCATATTTGCATTGAACTCTATGTTGTGAAATTGGTCTCTGTAAAAGGCTATCGTGATTGAACTCTGCCCCTGGAAAAATAATAATAATTATTAAAAAAAAACCAAGTGTTCTGTATAAAGTGTGATGCCTTGCATTTCTTTTTTATATATATTTATTTATAGGCAAATGCAGAATATAGTACTATGGTCGAATGACCAACAAAAACAAGAAGTGTTACAAAACACAACTAGAAAAGAACAAACTCACTTATACAAGTGTTATAGAACAAACCAGTCCCATTTCATTAAAAAATCATCAAAGAAGACTCCCCTAAGTTGATACCTTGCAATTGGCTGTTTTTGTTTCTATTTGAGGAAGTATTATGGTTTTTTCTGATTCCAACTCTTCCGCATTAGAAGTGGGAATTTGCCTTATTATCTTTTCCGTCTTTCTCTTTCTTTTCTTCTCTTTTAGTTTGGTCCTTCAATTGTTTTCATCCTTGACCACCAATGGGACCCTGATTACAAACATCTATCAACTTGTTTGAGTTGCACCATGTAAAAGCTAAATAAAGCCTAACTGATTCTTTAATTCTTTCTTCTTTCTACCTGAACTAACCAAATATAAAGAACTATCATAGTTTTGCCTACTTGGATTCCATGTAAGCCCTATTTATTGAATCTCTTCCTCAACTTGGCACTCAAATTCCTCAAACGAACTAGTCCTGTAAGACCTCTTTAGAATTTGGGCAAAAGTTCAATGCCTACCATTTTGCCCATATTCTTAGAAAAATGAAGTTCATTGAATGTCTAAAAACATGAAAGAATTCCTTAAATGCCCTTTATTGATTTAAAGAAGAGTTGGTGTGATTAGTGTTTTAAAGTTCCTAAGGCGTACTTGAGGTGTTTTGGGTTCTTGAGGAGAGGCCTCGATTAATTTAAAAAAAATTCCTAAAAAATATATAACAATTTAATTCATTAAAAATACAAAACTATAAAGTAATAAATGAACAAAAATAAAAACAAGTAAACAACTACAACTTTTCTATTACCTCCGCCTTTATTTAGTTCTTGACCACTTCCTCTAGGCATTACTAACAACCACCATCAATAATAGGAAGAATAAAATAGAAAAAGAGAATAAAACACAAAAACAAGAGAGAAATTATGAGATTTTGAAATGAAAAAAAGAAGCAGCAAAAACTTAATGAAAATGCACATAATAACTGCATACCTCAAAAACCTAATAATTCTTGATTTTATGCATTTATTTGACCACACTCTTTGTAAGAAACTTGTAGGAAGCAAGGGGAATCAAAATCGTAAGTATTGAGAGCTCAATGAACAAATATTTGTGTAGGGAGAAAATAGGGAGTTGAAAGAGAGATTTTGAGATTTTTCTACAAATCTTATGTTTCTTCACCTAAAAACACTCCTATTTATGAAGTTTTAGTAAATAAAAGACACTAGGAGAGGGGTATTTAAGTAAAAAAAAATAAAAATAAAAATAACCCACGATTTGGGTTTTTATTGTAGGTTTGAGGCTTAGGCCTCTTACGCCTTGAGGCGTACGCCTCATACAAGAGAGGCTTAAGTCTACGCCTCTCTTGGGGCGTACAAGCCTTTTAAAACACTTCCATTGTGTATTTGATAGGGACATACTTCTAGGGATTCCTTTGTCCTTCCAGTTGAGATATTTCACTTTTCCCTTTCTATTATGCTTATTTAGTTATTTTGGATCCAGTGATATTATGAGTCTTCTTGTATCTAGTTGAATATTGTTTTTATCTGATTAGCCTAGCCTAATGAAATTGATTTTCTGTCTGGTAAAAGTATATTTGATCAACTCAATGACAACACCAATGATGCATTTTTCCTTTCCAGAAGGGTGAAAGAACCCCCATCATTGTGTGAAATAGAATATGAAACCGTAAGCTCCCAAGTAGTGGGAGGAGACAAGGTCTCAAATTCAAAAGTTTCTTTGAGCCCATTTTCCTCAACTTTTTTTAATTTTTGATCATTTATTCTTTTCATGTTAATATTGCTTAATGCGGCCAATAAAAAATAAAAAAAATAAAAAAATATTATTGTTTAGGCCTGTTCAATTTAATGTGGATATGTTTTCTTGTCATGATTTTCATTATGCTTCTTTCTATAGGAGAAGCAAAAGGCCGGGTTTTCTGATGAGGGCTTCTCGGGGGTTCCAGTTTTCCAGGTTCTCATCTTAGTGCTACTTCATTTACAATTTGCAGCATCAATATAGCTTGATTTACCTAATACTTGTTAATGATGGGAGCTTACCTATGCTAAAGAATTTTACTTTACATAAAATATGGACCTCAAGACCCACCTGAATTAGGATTCAAGGAGTATCTTTTCACTTGTGGACCCCTTGTGTTATAGAACATATTCGTGAATTGGCTGGGGTTTTCAAGAGATTTATTTCAACATCATCCAACCTTTTTAAATTAGGCCTGCTAGGATCAAAGTGAAAAAGGACTCTTCTAATGTTGCTAGATCATCCTTATTATGGAGGTTTTGATTTGGCTGTTTTACTTGAGGTGGAATTGTGGTTATCACTGGGAGTAGGGACAAGCTGAGTCCGGAGTATTTGATCATCAATAACATCTTAATGACAAGGTTGAACATTGGTCAAAGGTCTTCGAAGCCTCATTCTACAAACATGTAAGGTAATTTTGGTACACAAAATGTTGAGGTTCCTCAATGTTTGAAGAACCATCTGTTCCTAGATGTTAGTTCCAATATTATGGGACCACAAAAGTCCAATCTCGTAGACCTTGGATTCTCATTTGGATACAAGAGATTGGTTTTGACTCTGGCATCTCGTTCTTCACTTCTGTGGGCTTCAATGAACTGGTTGTTCTGCAAAATATTTTTAATTCAAAATTGGCGAAGGCTGTGGATGAAGATGATTTGGTAGGTGTGGACATGTAGTTAGTCCATATGGAATGTTTCCCCTCTCATGGTTTTTTCATCTGATAACTCAGAAAAGAATAGTTCTTTGGGTTTTATAGGGGTGCCACGTGCATAAGCTAAGGCCCTGTTCCTCCCCTCAAAAGGGGTTCTTTTGTCCACCAGGGACATTGTTATTGATGCCCAAAGACTTTCAAAACAGATCCATTTTGTGGCCCCAAGTCGGTGGTGTTAGTCAATCTTCTGATGGTGTCTTATTCTCCAGGGGTGAAGTAAAGTATTGTTCAAATAGAGAATTTATTTTCGTTATTGCCACATTTTTTTATCCACTTTTCTTTACCCCTTATGTTGCTTTTGTATTTTTGGCAATTATCTGTTGTATACATTTCTTCTATTTTTTTCTCCAAGAATAATGGTATTTCAGGGTTTCGAGTTGGATGACCTTCCCACATCATACTCCTTAGAGGCCCATAAGGGAAGCTGGAATATCATCTTTTATGTGACATTCCAGTTAATATTACCTAATTTTGTGATTCTAGGTTTGTGGTTCAGTTGGTTGGAATGGATGCTAAATCTACTGAAGTTGAATTTTTTTACTTATTGTCTCATGATTCTTCAAATTCCATGGTGGATTATTTTAGTATGTGAGATTGTGAGAAACTGTGGGTGGTGACCCTATTCACCTTAACCTTTTGTTGTAGTAGTTTTTTGGGGTGGTTCTGTTTCATACAATGGGGTACCTTCTTTTGCAAATTCCATACGCTTTGCTGTTCCTATCATGGTTTATTGACGTAGTAGAAGTAAAAGGGTTGCTCAGGTGCCGAGGTAACCTAATGATTCCTTTTTAACATCCACAACATTGGGAAACTTTTCAATCTGTCTTCCTCAAGTGAAGAAGTGAACGTTCTAGTTCTTGTCTAATCCATCATTAGGGAAAATAGAAATAAAGGTGAAGTAGGACTGAGTCTCAGGTTGGGGATTGGCTAATCTTTGCCGAGTTGAACCAAGTAGTTTATTTTGCGATGAAAATTAGATAGCCAAATGTTTTAAAGTCCTTGGCCTCTAAAGCAACTCTTCAGAGTTCTAGTTTTGACGATTCCCTCTCTACTCTCTTCAACTACCACTATGTCATCTACTCATTTGCAAATAACATACACCAAGTTTAATGATCTTTAATATGATCACTTCATCTATACCTAGAGAAAACAAACTAAGACTCAAAGACGATTCCTGATGTAAATCTATTGTTACTCGGAGCTCATTTGTCTCCTTTTCATTTGTTCTCACACTAGTCACAGTCCCTTTGTCTAGTCCTTAATAATGCCAATATATCAAGTTAGGACTTTTATTTTCCTTTCTAATTATGGGTTTCTTTTTCACATATCACAAGCTGTTATTCCTTTTTTTTTTTGTGCATTACTGAACTCTGTCCCCTCTGCCACTTTGTTTTTGACTTTGGCTAAGCTGAGAGGCACAATTTTCTGACTAGGTATCTCTCCCATCAATTGGCCTATGTTGAAAGAAATTTACCCAAGTTGATTTTTCCTTTTTGTAGTGTGAACTTTTTGCAAGCTCTTGTGATCCAATTTTTTTTGACATGCAATAATTTTTTTTAATAAATAAAAATTTATTGATTAGAGGACAAGCAGTCCTCAAAAAGAAAAAAAGAAGGAACAAAGAAAAGAAAAGACAGCGAAACAAAAAACAAAGAGAAAAGAAAAGAAAGTACTCCCTAATTACATTTTTTCCATCTAAAAACAAAGTCCCCAAAAAGTAGACCCCTAAACTCAATGAATTGCTTGCACCAATGAAACAACCGACCAAGGATGTTGAAAATGATCTCTTGAAAAGTACTTTCCTTCCCATCGAATGTGTGTAGGTTCCTCTCTTTCTACAAACCCCGACAAATTGCAATGGGCAACAAATTCCAAATGATCCTCAACCTTCCAAAAACAGGAGAATTCCAACGAAACAAGAGGGAAACAAACAAACAATGATGACCACCATGAAACCTTGAACAAAGAGAGAAAATGAGATCAAACACCAAATGCAACATTGCAATGAATAAGAATATGCTTCACCGGCTCCCCGTTCACCTTTCACTTTGCACATACAACAATAGTCAACCAATACGAAGCCTTTACGTTTTAGAAGATCAACCATTGGAAGCCTATTTGGGGCTGCCAACCACATGAAAGAGACACTTTGGAAATGCACCTTAGAAGACCAAATGATTGAGGAAGGAAAACAAACCTCACGATTACCTTCAAGCAACTCAAAGAATGACTTGACAGAAAAATGACCATTACTACTATCTTTCCAAATCCGGCAATCCTCCCCGTCCAACAAAGGACCTGTGGATGCAAGCAAGTCCAAGATAGAAATCGCATCCTCTATTTCCCATTCATTCAGTCTTCTTCGTAAACTAAGATCCTAGGACTCTCCCCTCTCATTAGGCACCAAAAAGGTAGAGACAAGCATTCTTTTCCTCGTGCATAGAGTACATACCAGGGAAAAAAACTATAAAGGAGTCTCACTACACTAGCTATCTTCCCAAAAACGGATACGATTGCCTCTCCCCACCTGATACCTAATATGCTCATCCATCGCCCCTCCCAAATTCAATCTCTCTCCAAACATTGCAACTGAAAGGAAGCCTACTAGGCATACTGACCAAACCTAAAGGATCATCCCCGTATCTAGCTGAAATAATATTCTTCCATAGCTTTTCCCTTTCGATACTAAAACTCCAACACCACTTCCCCAACAAAGCTCTATTCACAGATCTGAACCTTCTAATACCAAGTCTCCCTAATTTCTTTGGCCGACACACAAGTTTCCTTGTGGAAGGAACTCAATGGTAGGATCTTTGAGGAGAAGGCCTTGAGCATTCCAGATTTTATTTTCAATGTATTAGGTGTCATTTTCTTGTGGTCAAAATTGTATGATGAGTTTAGAGGGGTGTTTTTTGCTGATTTTGTAGGGAGGTGGGAATTGATTTGTAGAATTACAAGAGAGTAGCGTCTATACTGTTTTTGGTTGATTGGCCATCTTGGTTGGTCTCTCTCTTCTCTTATTAATGAAATTGTTTACTTATCCAAAAAAAAGGGAGACCCAAGTATGAGCTAGGCAACAAGCTTACTTGACACCCCTTAAACTTAGCTCATGCCTCTATGTCAGGAACTTCACCCCGTGACCCACCGCCTCAAATTTATGGGAAGATCGAACACCGCCTCAAACCAACACAAGAGATCCTTAAGGAAACACACCTGACTGGTCTCTCATTAATAAAAGTCTAGATGCTTGGGTTACTAATTGGTGGAATACTAGGCAATCCGAAACTTTTTTGACTTATATTCAAGAAAGAACGTTCTAGAAAAATTCATAGGATTAGAAGAATTATTCCTTTTGGGTTCGCCTCGAGGAAGACTAGAGTGTCGTCAACAGTGCGAAACTTTCTGCCCAATCTCAGACACTCCAAAACCAGACAACGCACCCAATGATGTAGCTCGAATGAGCATCCTACCCAAAACTTCAACCACTATATTGAAAAGAAAGGGGGATAGTGGGTCGCCTTGTCTCAAATCTCTAGAGCTACTAAAAAAAATTGGCTGGACACCCGTTTACCAAGATAGAAAAAGTTGTGGACACATTTTCTCATCCAGTTTATCCATTTCTCATCAAAACCTGTATGGTCCAAAAGGTACCACAAAAAATTCCAACTGACATGATCATAAGTTTTTTCAATGTCCACTTTGCACACCAAACCCGTCTTGCCTGACCTTTTCCTAGATTCAATAAACTCATTTGCCATCGAGATTCCATTCAAAATTTGTCTGCCTTTAATGAACGTCATTTTCTCCATGCCAATAATCCCTAGGATAACCACTTTTAATCTCAGAGCCAGAACCTTTGCTAAAATCCTATAGGTGGCGTAACGAGACTAATAGGCCTGAAATCTCTCAACTCTTCTGCCCCAACTATCTTGGGAATCAACATAATAAACGTTGTATTTGACCCATGATCCAAAAAACAATCCTTAAAAAAGTCACTAATGGCCAAAATCAAATCCTCCTTTACTACCTCCCAACAAAACTTATAGAAACTCATCGTGAAACCATTGGGACTAGGCGCCTTATCATTTCACATACTAATTATTGCTGAGAACACCTCATCTTTGCCTATCGATCTTTCCAGCCAATCCTTATCACTTGAAGTAATGGACTCAAAGTCCGAACCATCCAAAAGAGGCCTCTCAAATTCCTTCAAATAGAGGTTTTAGTAGTAATCCACAATAAAACCCCTTATGCTTTTTTCATCCTCAAGTACTCTGTCCTCCACCAAAATTTTACCGATGAAATTACTTCTCGTGTGAGTTGGCAAAATAGTGAAAAAACTGTGTCACTGTCGCCTTTATCGGAAATAATCTAGTTATTATTTTAGCTCTAGTTGTTACTTTTTATTTAGCTTTTATTTATTTTTGGTTTGTAAGGGCACTTTGGTCTTTTTACCTTTTTACTAATCTACATAGAGACTTGACAATTATTCTTCTACAATTTTTCTTGGTATCAAAGCCTAAGAGGATCCATCGACAACCCCAGTTGGGATTTCTCCGTTTTTGGGCCTCTTGGAGCTTCACCGTTGCCACCTCCATCTCTTCTCTCCTATTCTCCTCCCATTCACCCTTTTAGACCTTTGCGACAAAAACCCTAGTAGAAGCCTTCGTTGGAGGCTCACCCCTTTGGGGGTTTTCCTTTTCTTTATTTTTTGCTCCCAATCGCATGTTGCGATAATACCTTTTCCATGCGATAGTTTTGGACTGTGCTACTGCTGGATGGAATGTGTAGCTGGCTGCAATAAGGTGTTGCGATAAGGGCTGGCTGCAATAAGGTGTTGCGATAAGGGCTGTGTTACCCTCCTCTATACTGTTGGCTGCTATATAGGTTGTTGTCTGTTATCTAGGTTGCTGTGTTGCAAGCTGTGATAGTACTGTTGGTATCCAGAGGTGCCACCTCATTTACTTTGTTTTTGCGACAAGGATAGTGTTGTGATAGGGTTGCTGATCCAACTGCTGGCTATTTTGACTGGATTGCAATTGGATTTAGCTGTTTTGTCTAAGTTGCAATAGGGCTACACATTCTTGCGACAGTGTGTGGCTGTTGGCTGCAATTTTTAATTTGTTTTGCTATTTGGACTGCTGTGGAGACTTGTGAGAGCAGCA
The DNA here is from genome assembly GCF_017979445.1 of Akebia trifoliata. Classification (NCBI taxonomy): domain Eukaryota; kingdom Viridiplantae; phylum Streptophyta; class Magnoliopsida; order Ranunculales; family Lardizabalaceae; genus Akebia; species Akebia trifoliata. The sequence goes on from NC_141390.1 coordinate 13,981,457, forward strand.
GGATTGCTGTTTGACTGTGTGGACTGCTTGCGATAGGTCCGTTGGATCTTGTGAGGGTTGAAACAGCAGTAGGACTGCTTGTGAGGGCTTGGGAGACTTTACGACAGACTTGTTGATCTGCGACAGTAGTAGATTTGTTGTAGATTCCTGTTTAGACTGCTAAGAGACTTGCGTCAGCACTGCTGCCCTTTCTACCTATGGTTTCTTCTACCTTGGATTAATACTGCGGGAGATCTCCCTTCGGTCCAACGTTTTATTATTTTTAGTGCATTATGACGACAAATCAAGAAACCAAGGATTCCAACACAACTCTTGGGGCAAATTTATCAGTTCAGCGTATAACTAATGCCCTTCTAGATGGTCGGAATTTTTAGTCCTGGTCTCGGTTTGTGCGACTTTGTTTGGGTAGTAGAGGTAAATCTGGATGACTTTTGGGAATTGTTACTAAATCACCTTTCACTGATCCCAAATTTGAACAATGGGAGATCGATAACTGCACTATTCTTGGATGGCTATTCAATTCAATGGAGCATTGGATCTATACAATGCTTATGTATCACAAAACTATTTCGTCTTTGTGGTTAGCCCTCACTCAGACATATGCTCACGCTAGGAATGACTCGAGGATTTATGAGCTTTATCGAGACATTGCTTAGGTTACCCAAAGAGCACAGAGTGTAGTTGATTATTTTGGATTACTCTAGACCTGTTGGAAAAGCTCTCTCATTATGAGTCTATGGCTGAGCTAACTGCAAAAGCAGCCGGATTTGTGGTTAAGAGGATTGCTCGACAACAGATATATCAATTTCTCATGGGTTTACGTCTTAAGTTTGAAGCATTTCGAACCCAGATCCTTAATATCACTCCTTTACCTCTTTATTTGTGATATTTGCGACCATTGACAATGATGAGCGTTGTCGTCGTATTGTTTCATTCAAACTTAGGCACCTCGTATTTTCTCTGCTCCTGTTACAGATCAGATGGCTCTAGCAACCAATTCGAGTTTCTCCGACGTTCGGATTCCGGGATCAGGGAGTCGTGATCGTGGTAAAGGGAATGGCCTTACTTGCAGTCATTGTGGAAAAACTGGTTATGAGAAAGTCTGCTGCTTTCAGCTCTATCTGCATCTGATACCACGATTTTCGTCCACTTCATCTTTGGGACAGTATACTCCTCGTGTCGCTATAGTGGAGTCATCGTCGTCCATTCCTCTCACTGATCATCCTTTCTCACTTGGCACAATTGATTTGCAATAGCTACAGACTCAGATTGCCACTATTTTTCAGGATCAGATTTATGCTCACACTCACCCCTCTTCGACAGTGATACTACTCCTCAAAGTACATCCTCTGCTTTCCATTTCACTCGGTCTGGTTCTATTCCACTAACATGGGTTATTGATTCTAATGCTTTTAATCACATGACCGGTGAGTATAGTCATTTTACCTCTTAAACTTTTCCTACCACTCATAGGGAGTTTCGTCTTGCTGATGTATCTCTTACATCTATCCACAACAAGAGTACTATCCCCTTATCTTCTAAGATTTCACTAGATTCTGTATTTTATGTCCCTCATCTATCTCTTAATCTTATGTCTATGAGTAGTATTATTAGATCACTAAATTGCTCAGTTACTTTCTTTCCTACTCATTGCATTTTTCAGGACTTGACTTCGAAGAGGATTTTTGGCAAGGGGTGTGAGAGGGATGACCTATACTTATTTGGATCTCAGTCTACTGTTGTTCCGGTTTTTGTGTTTCCTTCCCCTGGGAGTCATACGTTTTCTTCTCAGACTCTAGATTTATGGTATGCTCGCTTAGGACATGCCAATTTTCAGCACTTACGTAATTTATTTACTATTTTAAAAATTGCTTATAGTGGACACAAATTTCAGTGCTTTGTGTGAACTTTCTAAACATACACGTACTTCTTATATTCCTCGTATGCATCGAGTTAATAAAATATTTGATTTAATTCATTCTGATGTGTGGGGACCTTTTCTTATTACTGCTTTTAATGGTTATAGATATTATGTTATATTTATTAATGATTATTCTCGTTGTATCTGGGTTTGTTTGATGCATTCTCGTTTTGAGGTGCTTCCTATTTTTGTCAATTTTTTTAAATGATTCAAACTCAGTACAATATTACTATTAAATCTCTTCGATTTGATAATGGGGGTGAATATCTCATCTTCATGAGCATGGTATGCTTCACCAATTGACTTGTCCTTATACTTCTGAGCAGAACGGGGTGGCGGAACATAAGAATCACCATCTCATGAACGTTGTTTGATGTCTTCTTCAAGGAATGCATGTTTCTAAGGTATATTGGAATATAGCAGTCCTCACTGCGGCTTATCTTATTAACCGCATCCCTAGTTGTACTTTAGAGAGACAAGTGCCTCTTTATGTTTTTTAACCTAATAGTATACTTTTTCCCATTACTCATTGAGTATTTGGGTGCACATGTTTTGTTCAAGACAGGACACCCAATCGTACCAAATTGGATGACAAATCTATTCGATGCATTTTCTTGGGTTACTCCTCTATGTCCAAAGGGTATCGGTGTTATGATTCAGTTTCTCACTGTGTCATACACTCTTGATTTTACTTTCTTTGAAATTCTTTCATACTTTCATGCCACATCGACTTTGCAGGACTCACTTACTTTGCAGGATTTGTCTCCCATTGTGCTGTCAGTTCCTATTTTTTCATCTTCGCCGACGATTAAGGTGTACTCTCGTTTCCCTTGCTCCCCTACACCCTTGCCAACCTCTTTTTTGGATTCAGGTATCTCATCTCCTACCTCCACACATATACCTGTTCTTATCCCTTCTATTTTTTATTCTCATTTACCTGGGGCCCTTCACAAAGGTAAGTAGGGGTGTATTACTGGTCATCCTATTGCTCAGTTTGTTTCCAATTAGGGTCTTTCTTCTTTTTATCAAGCCTACCTTGTAGCTACTGATTCTATTCGAACCCCTTGGTCTGTATCAGTGGCTTTGCAAGACCCTCAGTGAACTAAATATATGACTACTAAGATGGATGCTTTGCAGCAAAATAATACCTAGGAGCTTGTCATTCTCCCATTTGGGAAACGGATTGTTGGTTGTAAATGAGTTTTCACAGTGAAATACCTTATCGATGGTATTGTTGATCGGTATATGGCACGCTTAGTTGCTAAGGGGTTTACATAGACTCCAGGGAAAGATTTTGGTGCCATGTTTGCTCCTGTCGTCAAACTCTTTATTGTTCGACTTCTTGTCTCTCTAGCTGCGTGTAACTCATGGTCACTTCACCAACTTGATGTGAAGAATGCCTTTTTGAATGGTGATTTGATTGAGGTTATTTATATGAACCCTCCTCTAGGGTTTCGTTTTCAAGGGGAGTATTCTGGGAAGGTATGCCGTCTTCTTAAGTCCCTATATGGCCTGAAGTAGTCCCCGCGAGCCTGGTTTCAACGGTTTTCTAAAGTTATTTTATCTATGGAGTTTTCTAGATGTCACTCAGATTATACTTGCTTTGCTCGTCGAGGTGTGGATGGTCGTTTCACCATTGTTTTGGTCTATGTAGATGACATTATTGTGAGTGGAGATGATGCACAGTGGATTGACAAAGTTAAGGTGTTATTGGGTCCTGTTTTTGAGGTTAAGGATTTGGGTGCACTCAATTACTTCTTGGGGATAGAAGTGGCTCGCTCTCGCTAAGGTATTTCGCTCTCTCAGGGTAAATACACATTGGATCTTCTTCAAGACATTGGGATGCTTGGTTGTCGTCCTATTTCTTCACCTATGGATCATAATTATCATCTTAATGCTGACTCTGGTGATCTTTTATCAGACCCTTCATCTTATTAGAGATTTGTAGGTCGTTTGATTTATCTGACTAATACTAGACCGGATTTGTCCTTTTTGGTTAGTGTGGTCAGTCAATTCATGCATACTCCGCATACTTATCACGTTGATCCCATTTATCGTAGCTTTTGCTACTTGAAGTCGCGTCCTGGTCTTGGATTTTTCTACTCTTCCACTGCTATCGTATTTGTCTTGTTTTATAGATGCTGATTATGTTGGTTCTCTCACAGATAGGAGATCTACCTTTGGTTTTTGTATTTTTTATGGTGATAGCCTTATCTTGTGGAAAAATAAGAAATAAAATGTGATTTCTCGCTTTTCTACTGAATCTGAGTATCGTGCTATGGCTCTTGGCACATGTGAGCTAATTTGGCTTCGTACTTTGCTAGCAAAGTTGGGATTTCCTGTCTTAGGTTCTTCTACTTTATTTTGTGACAACAAGTTTGCTATTATGGTGGCTTCTGATTCAGTCCTTCATGAAAGAACTAAGCATATTGAGGTTGATATTCACTTTCTCAGGGAGAAAGTTCGATCTGGTGATCTTCAGATAATCTTCGTACCTTCTTCAGATCAGTTTACTGACATGCTTACGAAGTCTATTGGTCCGTTTATCACTAATTCTCATCTTGTCAAGCTGGGTTTAGTAGATATATTTGCATCAGCTTGAGGGGGAGTATCGGAAATAATCTAGTTATTATTTTAGCTCTAGTTATTACTTTTTATTTAGCTTTTATTTCTTTCTGGTTTGTAAGGGCACTTTGGTCTTTTTACCTTTTTACTAATATAAATTCCTGCCAAACTCTCACATAGAGATTTGACAATTATTCTTTAACCACCTCACCTTAGACTTTTGTTTCCAACAGATTTCTCCTAGAAAGACCATTTTTTGAAATTCGGATTTCAAATTGAGGCGATTAACTTTAGGTTTCTTGAGCTCCAAATGGAAAATCTCCCTTTGTGTCTGAATGGTTAAGTATTCTCTAGAGTCTAGACAATCATGTCCCTTTTCTCAATTGTGTAACCATGGTCATCTAGGTAAAATGCTGATGTCACACCAAATCTAATCTGAAATATTGTCCAATCCCAAATGAAACAAGACACCTTTAAGTTCTTTTTTCTTATATATATTCTAACCCATGCGACTTTATAATGATGTGGATGTGGGTCTGTTTGACGTTATTGTTCATCAGTGGCATTCTTTGAGACAATTTTCTCACTTCTAGTTATGTGCATCGGAAGAATGCATAATCTGTCAGCAATTTTAACAAGGTTTAAAAATGATCAAATATTTTGTAGTGTTTCCTATGCACTTGATTTTTGAATAGTCAATTTTGTTTTTCAAGATGGGTTCCCTTTGCATCCCAACTGTGACTAGAGCAATGTCTTTCCTTTTTAGAATTAGAATGTTTTTGGACAGATTTTATTGCCACACCAACTTTTGCTAACTCCACCCAATTCACATGTAAACCACCAAAGAATTAGCCCACATCTTGGGGTGGCGCTACTAAAAGTTGGTGTGGCAATAGAAGCTCTCTATTCTTATTAGTACACACCTCATCTTGGTTGTGGTGCACATCTAATTCATACTCCTCACCTATGGTTGTCAAGCCATCAAATAATTTCGATCCCAAGGTTTTCATGATTGAAGGTGTTGTCAAGACATCTTCGAAATGGTGTTATCAAAAGCATTGTTTTCAGACACTGAGACTTCAGGCAAGGTGCTTGATAGGCCAATGCCTCGAGGTTTAAAGCATAAGCCTCACAATCATTATATTCTTAAATAAATGATACAAGATATAAAATAACTAATATTAAATAATAGAAAAATTAGGATGGCAACCACATATTCCCAATTATCAAATACACAAAATGAATTCTATGTACTAATCCGTTACAATAAATAATAATATGAGACATTATTATTTTATATTTAATAGTTGAATACTTTGAAGTTTCTACAATAAATAACTATTTTATGTTTGTTGTAAAATATAACAAAATATATTTTAAATAACTTCTTTTATATAATATTAAATACTACCAAAACTTATTTATAAATCAAATCAACTTAAAAAGAGATGAAAAATATTTGTTTAAAGAAGAAAGAAAAATAGAAAATAAATGTGAGACGTAAGCCTTAACTGCTTTTATGTTTCTACCTTATGCCTTAGGGTGTTTTTAATGAGCCTCATAGCAAGGCGTGCCAACATTGATCAAAATTATTGTCAAAACATCTGGTTGTGGTGCATACCTTATTGATCAGTAGCACACACACCTTATATTGGTTATGGAGGAAGCTGTGGTAAATTCCCAGATGATGGATGGAGAGCTGTTCAATAAATTTGATTTTGTGGCTTGTAATTATGAATTTTCTGATCATACTATCCTTGGCATTTTTTCAGTTTAGTTTCCTTATGATTATTCTATTGTTCATACTCTTCAGTTCTCACGTGAATTTCTTTCATATTTCTCAAACCTTGGTCTTGAACTTTGTGCATTCAGTCACAAAGCTTGATCTTGAAAAGCCAGAACAAGCGATATCGTCCAGTTTTCTTTAGAAAGGTTAGCCAAGCAAACTAATCTCTGATATGCTAGTTTTGTTATTCTTTCTGGCACTCACAAGTAAATTATTTCCTCCTTATGTGCATATATTTCAAGGAGGACCTAGAGAACTCGCTATCAAGAGCTTCCCAACAACAAAATCGATTAAATCCTGCCTTAAGACAAGGAGACATTCAGGTGTGTATCTTCATTGCCCCTCAACTCTGTTTTTGAGGTGAAGTGAGAATTGCTCTGACACCAGGTTTTGATACCCTTTTGTAGGTTTCTGTTCTTGAGGAAATAATTAAAGGGCTTAAGGTAAAAGTGTTTTCATGAAATGATTTCTTTCATGTATTGAAAGATGTTTTGCTGACTGAATATTATTCCTTTCAGGAGAGTAACACTTCGAAGTGGGATGATGTTGTTTTCATCCCTCCTGGTTTTGATGTTTCAATTGGTGGTCTTCAGTCAGGGAAACGGACTGCAACTGGATAGGCATCGGTTGACATGGACTGTTTCTCATCATTAAGCTCATTCAAACACTTTCTTTGAAGGATCGTTTAACATAATCTCCACACAAAAGTTGGGAGGAATAGGACTCACACTAGACAAATTCTATGTAGGACATGCAATACTTTTCTTCTAGAACTTAGGAGGTTACTTCATGCATGTAAATCGATCACCAGCTCAGTCGAATGGTTTTTTGAAAATGTATTGATGTAGCAAACTGCATTAAACTTGTGGTTTCTTGGATTTACATTGTTTGTTGCATTCGCAAATGAGATTTTTTGAGATATCTTCTCTTTTCTTGAAAAGAAAATGCTCTTGAGAAAATGAGTTTTCTCAAGGAATGTTTTCTGATGTTTGATTATCCTTGGAACAAAAAGAGGCTTATTTTTCAGTTTTGAGGGTGAGGGTGATTGCGATAGTGAGAATTGTTCTAATGAGAAAAATTACCTTTCCTTTGGGGATTCCTTTATTATTATTTTATTTTAGTAGGGGGAGGGGGGATAGAAAGCCAGCAGTTGATTTGGTACATGAACGCCGCAGTCATTTATTAGGAGAATTTTTATGGGAAGTGCTTGATTTGCTTCTCTTGTGTGGAAATTTTTTTTTTTTTTTTTGCCAGTTTTCCTAAATCTTCGTTTGATGATCAATTCAACCTCTAATCAAAATTTCCATTCCATGTTCCAAGTAAAATAGGGAGGAGGTATTATACCAACTGGTGAAGCAAATTCTTAGTAACCACCCTCCTTTGCCTGCGTAGAAAACTGCATGGTCTGGACTCGGACCACACAATAAGATTAACCAAGTTGTGAGGTGAAAGGAATTACAAGTAATTCTTGGGGCACTAGTCTAAATATGGTATAGATGTAGCTTTTCAGTAAGCAAGGTAGTTTTTCCTGGTCCTCCATCACACACCATGCCAGCCAGCCAGCCAGCCAGCCAGCCAGATAATAAGATTATGATTACCTGCACTTTCACCTCAATCAAGTCAAATGGCCACTCCCAACTCCTTTTCTTTTGACATCCAAGGAAGGATAGGAAGAATCCGAACTTCTTCTTTCTTCATCCTGTTTCGCCCTCTTTCAAATTCTCTTATTTTTATTTTTTCCAATAAGGTATCATTAGTTACAGTTAATAACAACACCCGTTGATCCATTACTTAAAATTGTTGATGGATAGTTGAAAATGACATAATTGTGTTCATTAGAGGTAATTGAATATCTATTAAAGGGAAGGAGGAGTGTGTATCTTGACTCAAATAAGCCTCGATTAGACTTACTTAGACTAGACGATGATCAATTTGGTTAGATAGGAAACCAAATGGATTTTAATAAAAAATGATTAGATGATCTAAGTTTACAATGGACCAAGATGAGCTTGATTAATGCATATTCTAAAACCTCAAAACAAAGGAAGACTTGGATCTGAAAACTCGGCTTATATTATCGGAGATTCAAACTCTCTTTAAGCCAATGGTGTTTTAGGTTATGTGACGTTTTTCTTTAATCTTCTCTTCTTCTTTCTTACTCGAGGATTGAACTGAGCTTTGAAGTCTTCACTGTTTTTATTTTGGGCTGAACTATTTACACACACCATTTTGCTTGTTTCACCCACTTAAAACATTATTTTCTAAATTACTCATCACACCCACCTAAACAAAGGAATAGTAGATCCACTTTGAGGTTGGTAGAAAGTTATTGAAAACTTTCATTGCAACTCGTTGAGATCCTATCGAATCCACCTGAATAGATTCAGTAGAAACCTGCTGATTAGGACACTATAAGAACCTGCTGAATCCTTTTAAATAGATTCAATAGGTTCCTATCGAATCTAAGATGGTGGATGAAGCTTCATTCAATTTTTTTTTCGTTATCAAGATTTTCGAACAATCCCTAGATTAGGACTTGAAGCTTTCAGGATCATATCTAACATTTTTTTGTTTTGTTAAGAGATCAAAGAATATATTGAAATGAGAGCAAATGAACAAAGTGGGGGGAGGGAAGGTCGAAGTCCCTATTTTACAAGGCAAACCCAACTGATCACCCGTGTAGCATTTTTTACTAGCAATGACAGATCTTCAAGGTTGGATTACTTTCCCTCCAAACGTGTCTCACTTCCCAAGAAAGATATGCCAAGGATTGTTGAATCAAAAGAAAGATTGGCTCTAGCCTCCAAGGAAGAGAATTTCCTTTAAGACCATTTACTATGAGCAAAGAATCCAATTCTATGCTTACGTGGAGTGACTCTTTAAGAGCCAAGCATTTGGCCATATTGTTCGAAGCTTCTGCCATTGTCCAACAAACAGCTGAGATGAACTCACCATTACTTCCTCTTAGAATGCAATCCCCACTCACCAGACTAGGATTATTTTTACTCGCACCATATATGTTCAATTTCACTCAGGGGGGTCAAGAGATGTAGCAATTTCGCAATGTTTTAGGCGTCTTCAACCTGAACCCTACTGCTGCCAACTTCAATTCTATTGGGAATATGTTTTTATTTTTTATTTTTCAATTCTTCTTTATGGGGTATTTATGTCCATTCACATTTTATTAGTATAAATATCTTGGCAAACTCTCATTAAGACTTGACGATTCATCTTTAATAATTCTTCTTGGTATTAGAGCCTTAGAGAACCTAGCGACAGCCCCCCTTGGGTTTTCTTTTGTATTTTTGGGCCATTGAGGAATCACTGTAGTCACCCTCCTCTCTTCTCCTACCTTTCATCTCTTTAGACCTTTGAAATCTAAAACCCTAGAGGGAGCTTCGTTGGCGGGCCTCCCTCTTTGGGAGTTTTATTTTTTTTACTTTTGGATTCATGATCTCCCTTGCGCATGATGCGATAAGTGTTATTTCTGGTTTGTAAGACATTTTTTTGCCTCTTTAATGATTGCACACTGCATTGGAGTTGCGAGAGATCTCTCTTCAAGCCAAAGCTTCATATCTCGGCTTGGACATTCGATTTAGTGGCAGAAACCTAATTGTTTCTGATTCGTGGCTATTGTGGGTTCAGTTTTTTGCCTAATTTTCCCCTTTACTCCAAATTTCTGGTGATCTATTGATGTATTAGACCTTCTTGATGGGTTTTCTTCTATTTTCTACATTCTCTATTGATTCTCTTACTCTAAGTGTATGTTGATTTGATCCTACACAGTTATTTAATCAAGTTGTCATCTTCTATTTGATTCTTAGAATGTTAATTTGATCCTACATTATTATTTAATCAAATTATTGTCTTCTATTTGATTATTGCTCTATTGGTTTTATTCCATTTTTTTTTGTGAGGTATGATGTTGGACTAAGCGAAAAAGGAATCAAATACTATTCTTGGAAAAAATTTCTTAGCCTAACGTATTATTAATGCCTTATTGGATGGTCAAAATTTTAAGTCTTGATCTCGGTATGTGAGACTCTATTTGGGAAGTAGAGGTAAATCTAGATGATTTTTTAGCATTATTAGCAAGCCTCCTACTACTGATTCCAATTTTAAACAGTGGAAGATCGACAATTGTACTATTCTTGGATGATTATTTAATTCCATGGAGCAGCGTATATATACTATGTTTATGTATCATGAGATAGTCTCATCTTTGTGGTCAGCTTTCACTTAGACATATGCACGTGTTAGGAATGATTCGGGGATTTATGAGCATTATTAAGAAATTGTCCAAATTACCTAGGAGACTCAGAGCGTAACTGATTATTTTGGATTTCTTCAATCTCTATGGGAGAAGTTTTCTCATTATAAGTATATGGCTGAGTTGTCTGTTGAGGCATGTAACACCCCGTGTTTTTAAGTCGTATCTCGAAGAGATCAGATAGTATTAATTCGAGGAATATTCTAAAAAGAAAACTTAGAGTCAAGTACCTGGATTATGCTATGTAAGTTTTTGTTGAAAACCAACTTAGTCATTAGTTTCAAAATGATCGAAATATATACTTTAGCCTGTAAGAAAGTTTGAATCCAAGTTCGGGTGGAAAAGTTAACAAATCCTCGAATTTTGTGTTGAGTGGACCCCAAAATAGAAAATTTTCGTTATAGGGAGAATCAAGAAGATTCGAACACACCATTAGGACCACAACGAAAATTTTTTCAAAATAGTGTACTCGTTTGTCATTTTTCGAGTCCGAATAGTTAAGTTACAATCAAAACTAGAAATGATGGGAAAATTACAAGTATGCCCTCAACTTTCTATAAAAGAAAACAATCTTTCTTTCATTCTCATTGTTTCCTATTCTCTAAAGAACCCAAATATCAGCCCATTCTCAAACCTAAGGTTCTCCTCTCTTCACCTCAAGATTCATTGAGAAGGAAAGACCGTTGGACCCCGACGAAGAAGACAAAGTTGTCGGCTACAATGATAGTTACAACCTCACCATCATTGTTAACCCATTCACGTCTGTTTCCTCACCCTCCATAAAAATCAGCAAGTAAGTTAGGGTATCATCAAACTCGGAGTTTCACCTTGTTAGTAGAGACTCGCCTTCTAGTATAGAAGTAAAGGAGAGTGCCGTCGTCGAAGGAGTTGTAAATCCTCGCTCACTTTGCACCAAACTCAACCCAACATCGACTCTTTTACCACCAACCTTGATTTTTATGTGAGTTCATCACTTTCGGCGTCCACAAACCAAGTATATGGTGTCGAACGTTCTGACACATCGAAAAGAGACCTATTGCTTACGGTCACGTCAAACGGCCCGCCTGAGCCGGATAAATGGTCACCAGTGTGGTAAGAGCAACGACCGACCACAAAATTAAGAACTAAAAATCAGATTTATGTTGTAACATCATGTCCCGACTGGGAGCGATCCAGTCGTGAATCCCAACTCTCAAATTCCATTACTCCACCACTTGTACTATGTATCTGTTGTTATATTTCGAATTATAAACTGAAAATCATGTCTATTATTTCAATGTTGTCAACGGTATTTGCATAAAATTGAAAATGTATAATGAGTATGGATGATTGATGCTATGTGTAACTTCTAAACTGTTTAGTTGCTTATCCCTGACTATATGTACCAATTAACCGTAGTTTCAATTGTAAAACTCACATGTTTTGAAGTAATGCAGTATGATTATTCGATCACGTTATGTGAGGTTATTAGTAGGAATTGTTTGTGGACTTATTGGGTAACCATTTGTTTTAGTTGCAGAGCTTGTGCTTGGGGAAGCAAGTGTTGAGTTATCAGTCGAAGAGCATCTGGTTGGTCAGATCGACGACCAGTGTCCATTACCCGGTGAGCATTGGGGTTACTTCCCTTAGGAGTTTGTTCATCCTAGGAAGTGTGCATAGTGTTTTGGGTCGAGTGATAGGGCTATGTTAGAGTGAGGATAGACTTTTGTATTCTTTTATATCTTTATTCCTTTTTGCGCAACTCTGACCTCGCTTATGATGTTCGTAAAATTTTTTCGTCTTCCGCTTCTTATTCATTGTTGGTATGTTGCTTTATACATGATTATTTGGATTTGGTACATAAACAGAGGAGACCATGCCAAAATTTCGAGGAGCCACCTAGTGCCTCGAGGTGGCCTTGGGATTTGTGTTAGCGTTTGGCGGGGCACCACAAGGCATCTGGGTATATGGTTAAGATGATTGCTTGACATCAACCATACTAGTTTCTTATGGGCTTACGTATTGAGTTTGAGTCACTACAGACCCAAATTCTTAACACCTCTCATCTGTCTTCCTTATTTGAGACTTTTATAACTATTTATAGTGATAATTATCATCGTCGTGTAATTCCGTCTCAGACTCAAGATCTTGGTATTCTTTCTGCTCCAATGACAAATCATATGGCTCTAGTAGTCAATTTGAGTTTTTATGAATTTCATACCCAAAGGATCTGAGATTCGTGATAATGGTTGAATGAGTGGCCAAATTTGTAGTCATTGTGAAAAGACTAGACATGAGAAGGTCCGATGCTTTCAGCTCTATCCTCATTTGTTGTGATCTATTACTATTTTTTCTTTGAGACATTCTACTCCCAATGCTGTCGTTGTTAATTCATCACTAGTTCCTACCAATGACCCTCCTATTTCTCCTTGAACTATTGATTTGCAACAACTTTATACTCAAATTTCCACCATTGTTCGTGATTAAATTCATGTTCATACTCGATTATCCTTTACTATGGTCTTATTTACCACATCTCTAGGTACATCCTCTGTACTTCATGTCACCCAGTCAGGTCCTGCTTTCTTAACATGGGTAATTGATTATCATGCCTCTGATCACATGACTTGTAAGTTTAGCTATTTTACTTCATCTATTTTTCTTACTACTCATAAAGAGGTTCGCTTTGCTGATGGGTCTCTTTCACCAATACACAACAAAGGTATCATCCCTTTATTCTTTGTTATTTATTTTGATTATGTGTTTCATGTTCCTCACATATCCCTTAACCTTTTGTCTATGAGTAATATTACTAATCTCTAAATTGCTCAATGACATTATAACCTACTCATTGTATTTTTCAGAATTTAACTTCGATGAAGATTTTTGGCAAGGGGTATGAATGGGATGGGTTGTATCTATTTAGATCTTCGCATACGGCTAGCTTGACTTCTATGTTACCTTCATTTGGGAGTCATACTTTTTCATCTTAGATTTTAGATTTATGGCATGCTCGCTTAGGATATGCTCATTTTCAACGTTTATGTTATTTATTTCGCGCATTGAAATAAAGAACATAAATTCCTCTGTGTGTGAGCTTTCTAAACACACACGTGCTTCATATATTCTTCGCATGCATCGGTTTAATACAAGACTTTTTCTTGTTACTACTTTTACTAGTCATCGATATGATATTATATTTATAGATGATTATTCTTGTTATATTTGGGTATATTTGATACGTTCTCGCTCTAAAGTGCTTCCTATTTTTGTTAATTTCCTTAAAATAATCCAGACATAATATAATATTATTTTAAAAATTCTTCAATTAGATAATGGAGGGGAATATATTTTTGATGGGCTTCATTTTCACCTTTATGAGCACAATATGCTTTACCAGTTGACTTGTCTCTATACTCCTAAGTAAAACAGGATATCGGAACGCAAGAATTGCTACCTTATGAACATTATCTACTGTCTTCTTTGATGAATAAATGTTTTTAAATTATTTTGGAATATGACAATCCTTACTGCGACATTTCTTGTTAATCGTGTTTTGAATAACACCTTCAAGTTCCTTTTCATGTTCTTTGTCCTAATAACAATCTTTTTTTTACTACACCCAGAGTATTTGGGTATACTTATTTTGTTCAAGACTGCCTCATCGCATGAAATTAGATGACAAAGCCATTTAGTGTGTTTTCTTAGGATATTCATCTATGTCAAAGGGGTATTAGTGTTATGATCATATTTCTCATCGTGTTATACATTCTCTTGATGTCATTTTTTTCCAAGATATTCCATATTTTTGTGCCTCATCTTTTATGTTGGGCCCTTCTTTTACTCCTTATATAGTGTTGCCTTTTCTAGTATTTTATTCATCTTCACCAACGCTCTAGGTTTACTCTCGTCACCTTCACCCCTCTCCAAAATTTTCAACCTCCCCCTTAGATTCAAGTATTTTATCTTTTATCCCTCCTATTTCTGACTTACCCATTGTGAAGTTACTAATCATCCTATTGCCTAATTTATTTCCTATTAAGATTTATCCCCTTTTTATCAAGCCTACCTTGATGCAATTGGTTCTATTCGAGTTTCTCAATTTTTTAGAGGCTTTACGAGACCCTTAGTTGATTACAACCATGACTACTAAGATGAATATTTTCTAAAAAAATTGTACATGAGAGTTTGTTTATCTTTCTTCTAAGGAACAGAATAGTGGGTGTAAATGGGTTTTTATTATTAAGTATCTCGTGCTTGGTATTGTTGATAAATACAAGGCCCGCCTATTTGTTAAGGGATTTACATAGACTCCAAGAAATGATTTTGGTATTACATTTGTAGCGCCCCGTGGTGGGACTATCGTTGTTCTTCTCACTGGAGTTAGTATTAATCTTACTTTTACCTTACTTGTAGGGCAAGTAGGGGATCGAACCCAAGAGAAATGGGGAGTAGAGTTAAGCTAAGAGGATAAAATTCGAATTAACTAAAAGGAATTAACATTATTTTTCTTTGTATTTTTGAACTTATCAAGAAGATTTAAAATTGCTAGAAAATAAACAAAAGTAAATAAAGTTAAAATCAAGTAAACTTATAAAATTAAAGCACCATTGGAGGTGGATCTACCTAGAACATGTTGATGAGCAATTCCTAGTCTCTAACCTTTTTATAACTCAATTGTAAGGGCTTGGTGTTAGCTCTTTAGATCGAAAAGTTTAGCAAATGAAATCAAATGAGGGAACATAAACAAAGTATAATTCCTTGAACTTCCTACTACCAATTATCTAGTTTAAGCATATTTTATCTCGATCTAATCTAAGCATAAAGTATCTATATTAAGAATAAAATGTGCAAGAAATCTTAAAGAGAATTCATGAACATTTTAGATAAAAGAAAGGCATAAAATTAGGAACAACACAAAAACTTACTCTAGGCTTTTCCACTCTTCAATGGAGGGGAAGTTACCCTAATGTCATTACAAGAGAGGGAAGATAAGAGATGAAGGAACTTTTCTTCATTTCATGGAGAAACTTACAAATTCTTCTTCTTCTACTTCTTACAAGACTATATTCTTCTTCTTCTACTTCTTTTGAACAAAGTCAGTCAAAGGTCATTTACGTTT
The DNA here is from genome assembly GCF_017979445.1 of Akebia trifoliata. Taxonomy (NCBI): domain Eukaryota; kingdom Viridiplantae; phylum Streptophyta; class Magnoliopsida; order Ranunculales; family Lardizabalaceae; genus Akebia; species Akebia trifoliata. The sequence goes on from NC_141390.1 coordinate 13,997,100, forward strand.
GAACAAAGTTTTAAATTTTTCTTCTTCATTTTAGAAAATTTCAAAGATAACTTGAGTGCTTATGTGATTTTTTTGAATTTTTTCTTTTTAAAATAACATCCTTTTTAGTAACAATCCTAATTGCTAAGAATGGTCGATTTTACCTAAGTTCTAACTCGAAACTAAGCATCTTATCTGAGATTGTGAGAGGTGTGAATGTTCACTTTAATACCTCTAAGGGACTTTATCTGTGATATTCCAGTTTACTCATGTTTTTACCATTGACAACTTTCACCCTACTGACCTAATTGGTCTTATTGGACTATTTTCATTTTTGTACTTTTTCAGTTCTAACCTTTTTTGCTTTACTTTGGTCTTTTTCACATCTTTCTGCTTTTTATTTTCTCAACTTTTTCATACTTCATAATTTTCTGATGTTCTTTTTACAAAAAACAGGTAGCCCTTTTCAAGGTACCCAATCTAATTCTATGGTTGCTGTGCAAGTCATATTAACCCCAGTTCTGTTTTTCTTCTAACCAGCCAACCAAAGGACAAGGAAGTCATAGTTGACTAGATTAGGTTTCCCCTAACACTCTAGACAAAGAAGAGGGTCAACTCTTGTTCCATAAAATCTTATTTTTTTCAAGTACTCAATCAAAAGTAAATTTTTCAAAGTAATTTTTTTCATGATTTTCTTAATGAGGAACAACTAAAAAGAATTTATGATTAAAAGTTAGGACATGAACCTGATATTTGAAATTCATATGTAAAAAGTACATACAAAGATTTTGAAGAAAATATTTCAAAAGTGTTAAATATTTTTGAATTTTTTTCTTCTGAAAACATGAAACTAAACTAAAATGAAACATGAACTAAACTAGAATGCTATGTAATGCAATTGTGAGCTAACCTAATACCCCCAAATCTACATGAAATATTGTCCTCAATATATATACACAGTAAGGAAAGAGAGAAAAATGTTAGATCACACCTGAAACGGATTGTGCATTAATGTGTAAAATCTTGTTACAACTGATCTGAAAAGATTGAAAGTTATAACAATTATAATTTTTGAAATAGTTTTGCATAAAGAAAATGCTACTAAGAATTAAGAAACAACCTAAAAATGTCCTAATCTAATAATGAAACCTGTCCTAATCTAATAATGAAACTCATCTTAATCTAAATCCGAACTTTCAGTGACCTGTGCCTTCTTCTCTTCAATATAGGTCAATATTTGTCTCTGTTACTCAATTAACAATAACTAACCAGTCTGCAGTCCTAGTAGCGTTGATTGATTGGTTTGGTTGAGAGTTGTCTTGAAAAAGTAGAGAATAAGAAAGGGATTATGGTTAGATTTTTTTTTTTTTTTTAGGTTTTGTTTCCCAACTACACTACTTATTAAAACAAAAACACATGGGTTGCCTCCCAAATAGCGCTAAGTTTAACGTTTTCAGCTAGATCTATCAAAAAGTCCGAATCCTAGGTATTTTCCTAGCATCTAATTTTACGGACACGACGATTGACTTCTCACCCCAAATGATAAGCAGATAGATTTTTACCATCGTTAGGACATGAAAATATTTTTTTTAAATGATCAACATCCCTCCTTTATCCTTAGTTCTTAGCATCATCACCTTTTCGAAATAATTTTAATCATCGTATTCCCTAAGAGAATGAAAGTTGTAAGATAGGTAGGGTATGTATAATCCTATGAAAGGATAGGCTGGATAGGATACGAGATTGGATCGATAATAATTGAAATTGGTATGACTAACAATTTAGAGTTCTGAAAATGCCCCCGATCCACGGGGTATAAGGATCCGCTTTTGATTTTCGTGGTTTGGGAGTCGCTACCTCGTTTTTACGATCTAGGAACCGAACATCGACTATAAACAGATAAGAAAAACTAATCTACAAAAGAAAATAGGTCCGGGGATCTTGTTACGCGGTTGAAAGGTGTTAGGTACCAACCCTGCTCGGCAAGTGTCGATCTCTACTACTTCCCAAAAATGATTACATTGTAAAATAGACCGAAAATAACAAATAATAATAGTAAAAAATAAAAATAAAAGAAACTTACCTTGTCGATTACAACGATTCCCTCAGTACTAGCGGAGAGTATCCTCGTCTGTATTTCCTTGCTATTCTCTTGTCACCGGATCTGCTTCTGATCTCCAAGTTGAGGTATCTTCTTCTTAGATCTGTGAATTTTCTGATATTTTTATGAATTTTTTGGTGTTTCGAAAGGGTTTTAGGGTGTTTTTTGAACAAAAATTGGGATTTGAATGATAGATAAGGGGTTAGGACTTCAAAATCAGGGTTTTGGGAAGGTTAGGGAGGCTTCTTGACCTATTTTTCTAGGGTTTTCTTTTTTATATGAAAATAAGTTGTAGAGACCCTTATTTATAGAGTTTTTTAAGAGCTTTTTAGATAGAGTTAGAGTTAGATTATGTTTCTTTTAGATAGTTTTAGAGTTAGATTATATTTCTTTTAGATATTTTTAGAGTTTAATTAGAATTCTATTAGGGTTAGAGTTTGACTTTGATATTATTAGATTGATTAGGATTTTAAGTCTCACTTGATTGACTAGAATTTAGGGTTTTGACTTAAGTCTTACTTGATTGACTTGATTTTAGGATTTTGACTTAAGTCACACTTAATTGACTTGATTTTATGATTTTGACTTAAGTCTCACTTGATTGACTTTAATTTTAATTAGGATTCCACTTTACATTAATTAATGTTTTAATTATTAATTTTAAAAATTTTAATTATTAAAATTATAAAATTACCGTTTTGCCATCGGAGATGACTTTTTGCGTTTTAAGTCATTTTTCAATGTTTCAAGAAGTTTTGGAATCGATTTTTCATAAGGAATTCAATGGGAATATTGGTTTGTGTCACTTATAAAATTTTGTGTGAAATGGTCATGAACTTTATGAGGGGTATTTTCGTAATTTTTTAGAATTTTGTGAAAATTGGCGAAATGGTTTATTTGATTTCGATTTATTGTTTTATGTGTTTGAAAAGGGTTTTCCTAAGCGTAATGTGGGCTCTAGGGATGTTTTGAGATTAGGGGTATTTTGGTAATTTGATCATTTTTTAGTGATTTTTATTGTAAAACTTCTTTTTGTCTACAAGATGATTTCTATATTTTTAGGGTTATATTTTCCAAGCGTAGCGTGGTTTCTACAGAGTAAAATCCGAGATAACCCTCGATGACAATTGAGTAAAATCGGAGATAACCCTCGGCGTCATCTGAGCAAAATTCAAGAAAGCCCTTGGTAGCAACTAAGCAAAATTTGAGAAAACCCTCGGTGGCATCTGACCAAAATCCGAGATAAGCCTTGACGACATCTGAGCAAAATCCGAGATAACCCTCGGCGACAACTGAGCAAAATCCAAGAAAACCCTTGGCGGCAACTGAGCAAAATCCGAGATAACCCTCGGTGGCATCTAAGCAAAACCTAGGAAAACCCTTGGCGATAACTGAACAAAATCTGAGATAACCTTCGGCGGTATCTGAGCAAAATCCAAGAAAACCCTTAATGACAACTAAGCAAAATCCTAGAAAACCCTCGGCGGCATTGAGTAAAATCAAAGAAAACCCTCGACGGCATCTGAGCAAAATCCAAGAAAGCCCTTGGCGGCAATTGAGCAAAATCCTAGAAAACCCTCGGCGACAACTGATCAAAATAAAAAATAACCCTCGGCGGCATCTGAGCAAAATCCAAGAAAGCCGTTGGCGACAACTGAGCAAAATCCTAGAAAATCCTCGGCAGCATCTGAGGAAAATCCAAGAAAACCCTTGACGGTATCAGAACAAAATCCGAGATAACCCTCGATGACAATTGAGCAAAATCCAAGAAAACCCTTGGCAACAACTGAGCAAAATTCGAGATAACCCTCAGCGGTAACTGAGCAAAATCCGAGATAACTCTCGGCGACATCTGAAAAAAATCCAAGAAAACCCTCGGCGGCATCTGAGCAAAATGAATAAATCTGAGAGAGAATGAATGAATTTGAGAAAGAATGAATAAATCTGGGAATGAATAAATCTGGGAATGAATCAATGAATCTGGAAAAAAATGAATAAATCTGGGAATGAATCAATAAATCTGAGAAAGAATGAATAAATCTGGGAAAGAATGAATAAGTATGGGAAAGACATTAATGAATTTGGGAAAGAGAAAATGACCTATCTCCTATTCTAGGTCAAAGGGTAATGACCTATTAGAAACGCTTTTGTTCGAACCTCAAAATTTTTTAAAAATTTTTATGAATTTTTTAATTTCTTTATACCTCAGGGGTTTAAAAAAAAATTATTATCAAGAGGGTAACCTTAAATCTGGGGTTCCCATTATCTTTTAGGATTAACATTGATTAGGCTTAAGATAAAAAATGCCTCTAGTTTGACAGGAAACATTGTATTGAACACATCAACAAAATACTCCTAGTATAAGGGGAAAACTACATATCAAAGAAGAAAGAAAGTGCCCCTTATTTGAAGGTTTGAAATATTTAATTACCACAAACGCAATAAAGATTCAACTTTTAATTTTGATTGAAGATTTTGAGTCAGGCTCAAGATAACAAAACATTTCCTTTTGAGACTCATCATGGAATTCACCTTTCTCCCTCTTGATTCACTTGGAGAAGCAAAAATTTTTAGATCATTCGTAGACAATGCTCGTGATTTTTGAGTCTTTGCCTAGTTTAAGCTAAGTATTGAACTTGATTATTTGGACTTCAAATGTCTCGGCTCGAACCTTTTGAGATTTTCTTTTATTTTCTTTGTTGCTCTAATTTTTGCCTAGATCGTCTTTCCAGATTTTCGATCTAGTGAGCTTGCTCTAACTTTTGCTTAGATCTCCTTTTCAGGTTTTCAATCTAACAAGCTTTTTTTTCTTTTTTCTTTGTTCTGATTGTTGCCAAAGCCATCATTTCAAATTTTCAACCTTGCAAGCCTGCTTTAATTTTTGCCTAAGTCACCCTTTTCAGGTTTTCAACTTAGCAGACTTGTTTTTTCTAATTATTGCCAAGATCATCCTTTTGGATTTTCAACCTTGCAAGCTTGCTTTAATTTTTGCCTAAGTCGCCCTTTCGGATTTTCAACTTAGCAGGCCTCATTTTTATTTTCTTCATTTTTCTGAACTTCTGGAATTGCTGTCTGATTATGCTTTGTTATTTTCCTTGACTTTTTGCACGGTACTTAGGAGGACTTTTATGGGTAGGCTTAGGACTGAGTATAAAAAAAGACGGAATTTTGAGGTTCAAAAATCCGAATGCCCCTTGTGTGGCATTTTTTTCTTAAATTTTCTTTTTTTTTTCTTTGAATTTTATTCCCCATTTTGACAATATTTATTTCTTGAATTTTATTTGTGGGGTTAGATTTTTTTATTTTTTATTTTTATTTTATTTTATTTTTGATGTGGTCGGGCCTGAAGTAACTTCTCAAGTAGCGTACATACCCCAGATTTTTGGGATCAGACCAAAACGTAGTTCGAATTTTTCCCTCCCCTAGGTTGGGTGATCAGGTTGAGATTGAAAAAGGTATTTTTCTTTTGAAAAAAAACTACAAAAGGGGTTGAGAAATGATATATTGAATTGGGTAATAGGAGAATTAATTCGGCCAAAGATGGCTTCCTTAGATGTACTACCGTTTGATTTGGTCAAGGTTGGTTGGTTCTAGTAATTCAATTTCATCATGGTCTTGAAGTCTGACAGTTTTTCCCGGTAATATTTTCTTGATGATGAACGGACCTCCCCAATTTGGTTTGAACTTCCCTCTAAGGTCAAAGATAGGTGTCCGATTATCTTTGAGTATCAAATCCCTGACTTGTAAGTGACGGGCCTTGATCTTTTTGTCAAACGCACGGGCAACTCTTCTTTGATAAGCCTGCACGTGGTATAAAGCTCTTAGTCATTTTTCTTTGATCAAATTTAATTCTTCATACCGTTGACGAACCCAATCTGCTTTTGACAACTGACTTCTAATAAGACCCTGAGAGATGGGATTTCCATTTCGACTGGCAAGACTGCTTCCATGCCGTATACTAAGGAGTATGGAGTAGCTCCAGTAGAAGATTGAATTGAAGTTCGATATGCCCATAGTACAAATGATAATTTTTCTGATCAATCTCGATGTGATTGACACGTTTTCCTGATGATTATCTTCAGATTCTTATTGGCTGCTTCAACTGCTTCATTGGTCTGAGGACGGTAAGGAGATGATTTGTGGTGCGAGATTTTGAACTTCAAACATATTGTAATAACTTCAGCTTTAAAATGTGATCTATTCTCAGAAATCAGTTCCGAAGGTACCCCATATCGACTGATGATGTTTGTTTGGATAAACTTTGCAACTCGAGATGCAGTGAGGATAACATAAGAGGCAGCTTCGACCCATTTAGTAAATAATCGATAGCAACTAGAATGTATTCATGCCTATTTGATGCTTTAGGCGATATTTTACCAAGAATGTCAATTCCCCAAACTGAGAATGGTCACGGTGAAGTCAGACCAACTAATTGAGAAGGTGGCACATGTATGAGGTTTGCATGTATTTGGCATTTGTGGTAGGTTTTGACCATATGATGAGAATCTGTTTCCATCGTGGGCCAGTAATTCTCTTGTCTTATAATTTTCCTCGCTAACATTTTCTCACTCATGTGAGGACCACAGGTTCCTGAATGTAGTTCAACCATTATCTGTTCAGCTTGATCTTTATCAACACATGAGAAATGAATCCTATCATAAGACCTTTTGTATAAACTTCCTACGCACAGGATGAATTAAGATGCTAATCTTAGTAGGGTTTGTCGTTCCTTCCTTAATGGTTCTTCCTGGAATTCTTATTTTTTCAACACTTTTTTTATTTCTGTGTACCATGGCTTTCCATCGGGTAGTCGAGTAGCAATATTGATCTGATAGCAATAAGCAGGTTTGTCTTTGACTTTGATGGTGATCGGCCTTAATTCCATTCCAGGGGGCAAATGGATCATTGAAGAGAAAGTGGCTAAAGCGTCATCAAATCTTTTATCTTCTCTTGATAGGTACTGGAATATGATAGCTTTAAACTTACTCACTAAGTTTAACAGATACTCATGGTAAGGCTTCAACTTTTCATCCCTAGTTTTCCATTCTTCCAATGACTGATGTATGATCAAGGCTGAATTCCCAAAAATTTCAATTTTTGTAATACCTAGATTCAAAGCAGCTTCAAGCCCAATGATGCACGCTTCATATTCCGCTTTATTATTGGATTAGAAAATGCTAACTTAATAGCGGTAGGAATGTGGCATCCTTCTAGAGAAAACAAAACTACCCCTATTCCATACCCATTTTGATTGACGGCTCCATCAAAGTATAGCTGCCATGCTTGATTTTGCGTAACATGTGTGATGTCAAATTTTGATAACAACAACAACCATCGTGCGGTTATCCCTGTTAGGGCCGATTTCTCGAAGAGATATTTTAGAGGATCCATCCGAGATAACAAGATAACTGAATGAAATAACATATAGTACCGAAGTCTCTGAGTAGCCCATACAAGTGCCAAGCAAGTTTTTTATAGGGCTAAATACTTTCATTCATACTTTAACATCTTTTTGCTGATATAGTAGATATTCCTTTCTTTGCAATTACATTTGTCATACTGTGCAAGCATGCATCCCATAGCTTCTTCTGCGATTAATAGATAAAGAAGAAGTGGTTCACTCGGTGTAGGTGGAACCAAAATAGGTGGGTTGAAGAGATATTCCTTGACTTGATTGAAAGTCTTTTGACATTGTTCATTCCAAACTGTTGGTTCATTATTCTTGAGAAGCTTGAAAATAGGTTCGCAGACATTGGTGAGTTGAACGATGAATCTGCTGACATACTAGATCCTGCCTAAAAAACCTCAAATTTGCTTTTCAATTTTAGGCGGTGGCATTTCTTGGATAGTTATAATCTTCAAAGGGTTTACTTCGATCCCTCTTTAACTGACCACAAATCCCAACAATTTTCCAGAAGTTACTTCAAATACATATTTCTGCGGATTGAGTCAAAACTGGTACTTTTGAATCCTTGTGAGAAACTTTTCTAATGCACCAACGTGCCCCAGTAGTTCCTTAGACTTGACTATCATATCATCTACATAGACTTCGACTTCTTTGTGTATCATGTTGTGCAGTAAAGTCGTAGTTGCTCTTTGATAGGTGGCTCCAACGTTCTTCAAACCAAAAGGCATAACCTTGTAGTAAAATGTTCCCCACTGTGTGATGAACGATGTTTTTTGCATATCCCGAAGATCCATTTTTATCTGATTGTACCCTGAAAAACCATCCATGAAAGATAGCAACACGTGCCCCGCTGTATTATCTACTAGAACATCTATGTGTGGTAAAGGAAAACTGTCTTTTGGGCTCGCTTTGTTTAGGTCTCTAAAATCCACGCACATTCTGACTTTTCCATCATTTTTAGGCATCGGGATGACATTAGCAATCAACTCAGGGTACTCCACTACTTCCAAAAATCCAGCGTTAATCTGCTTTGTAACTTCTTCTTTACTGTTTAGAGTCCATTCTGACTTCATACGTAGAAGTTTCTATTTGATTGGCCGAGCATCAGGATATAATGGAATCCGATGTTGAACAATATCTATGCTTACTCTCGACATATTCTCGTAAGACCACGCAAACACGTCTTTGAACTTTCTGAGCAAGTCTACTATCCCTTTGCATTCATCAGGAGATAAGATGATCTCAATCCGAATCTCTTGAGGGCTTTCCTTTGTTCCGAGGTTGATAACCTCTACTTCCTCTATTAGAGGTTGAGCCCAACGTTCATTTTCTAATTCAAGTAATTTGATTATTTCAGGGGGAGGTTCTTCGTCAGAAGATTCTCCCTCCGAAATTAGATTATTAGTTAAATTATCATTGCGCTCAAGGTAATAAATTTTTTTTTTCATTTCATTAATAAGAGATGGGGTAACAGGACTCATTGTAGACTTAATAGACTCACTTGACTCAACAGGAATAACATACTCACTAGAAATAACAGACTCACTTGACTCAGCAGAAACAACTAACTTACTTGACTCAACAGAAATAAAGGACTTACCAGACATGTCGGACTGGACATGACTAACAGGATTGACAGAACCAGCGTCAACATGTGGCACAAGACTCATTACATGATAATTAGCCAGAAACCCGATCACGGGTTTGATTACAAAATGAGGATTTTGTGTCCCCTTCTCAACTGACAACACTAAGACACTATAATCTTCAATGAACAACTGATCAATGCTGAGGGAATCCAGGTTGAGTTGCCAGTCTTCAACTTTCTTTTCTTCTGCTCCTACGCTTGCTTCTTTTTTAGGCCAATCCATACAAAAGAAGATTTCAAACCCTGGCAGACGAGTACCCATGATGTGATCAATATATGGCTCCAAGAACCCACAGTAACAGAAGTCTTCTCCTTCTTTCACGAAATATTCATTAAGGGTCTTATGATAAGACTTCATTTTAATCAGATCCGTGGTGCACCCTTGCTTCTTTGCACTTGCCTTGTCTCGTTTTGTTTTCCAATAATAGGCCCAATCTTCCTTAATAGGTTCGTATCCCAACCCAAATGTGCCGACGACTTCCTTAATTACTGGTGCCTCTTTGGTACCTTGTTGCTTGCGACCTAGGCCCATATCCAGAAAAAAGCTCATGTTCTTGAACATGTTAGCCATGCAGCAATTGGAAGTATTCTCAATAGGAAAATATTTTTTCACGGAGTGATCCTATTGAACTGAGCATATCTTCTCAAATTCAAACCCGCTAAGCTCTATCCCCTGTTGTTTTGGTTGAATCTCAAGCAACGGCTCACTCTTAGTTTCGGTGCTATTTACAATTTCCACAATTTCAACATCTCCATGAAGAGTAATCACTAGTCCATCTTTGATAAATTTGATCTTCTAGTGTAGTGTGGAAGGTATGGCTTTGATCTGGTGTAGCCACAGTCTTCTTAATAACAGATTAAAAGAAGACTGGATGTCTATGACCTAAAATTCTTTAGGAAATTCAACTTTGCCTATGGACAATCAGAGGTGTAAAATTCCCAGTACGTTCCTCTTGGTGTTATCATACGCCTTGACACTTTGATTAGTGGGCTTGAGATCTTCAGTTTTAAACCCAAGGCAAGTGGTAGTCTTCAAAGGGCAAATATTTAGTGCATTCCCATTATCAATTAAAATAAGAGGTACTCTCATCCTGTTACAATCGATTGTGATGTGCAAAGGTTTAGTGTGGCTTGCTCCTTCCTTTAGGAGATATGAGTCTGAGAAGGATAGGATATTTTCTACATTAGTTGCCCTTACTATATTGGCCAGCTGATCTGAAGAAGTATTGAGGAAAACTTGGGCTGTATTTAATGCTTTGAGAACGACCTCTCTATGATCAGTGAAAGCCATGAGTAAATCCCAAACTGAGATATTGGCCCCTGATTTCTTCAACGGTTTGATCACAACGTCATCTTCCTCGATATTCTTTTGGATAGGATCTATTTCTTTCTTCGCCAAGACTACAGGGTTGTTAACACGAACTTCTGGTAGCTTAAAGAATCTTCTCCCCTGGGTCATATGTCTAATTTCGTCACAAGAGAGGGGGAAAGACTCAACCTCTTCAGTCAACAAGTATGGATCTTCATCTGTCAAGGAGACAAGGCTTTCTAGATTTATTTGAGCCAAAAGGTAACTAATGAATGCAGGACTATCGTAATGAGGTGAAGATAGACAATATATATCATCTGAGGTTAGATCAAATGATTCATAGTTTGTGGTGAAGATCTCTCAGCAGTGAAAGCTATTTCGACGATGGGATAATTCGGTGATTTGACTTGGATGGGATGGATGAGAAATACAGGGTCAAATGTTAAATTGGCGTTGGAAACCATGTTCAGGGTTGGTGGAGGTTGATAGGCAGGTAATGGTTTAGTGGTGACATTTGGTGATGTTGGACTAGGGATTGTGACCTTTTTACTGTTAATAATATTTTGAATGGCATGACGCAAGGTGATACATCGATCAGTGTGATGGTTAGGATTTTGATGGAATTCGCAAAATAAGTTAGGGTTGTGTCCGACTGGCAAGGGATTTGGCAAAGATTGGGGTAAGAAGCCATTTTTTCAACAGTTTTTGAAAGGCTACGGTAAAAGTCTGAAAGCGCCCTCGATCCGCGGGGTGCGCGGATCCGCTTTTGACTCTTGAGGTTTGGGAGTCGCCACCTAGTTATTACGGTCTAGGAACCGATCAATGACTCTAAACGGATAAAAACTAATATAAAACCAAAAAAAGCTGAATTCGGGGATCATGTTACGGGATTGGAAGGTGTTAGGCACCAACCCCGCCCGACCAAAGTCGGTCTCTACTAAATTCCCAAGTAAATTACATTGCTAAAACCTAGATAAAAATAAATAAAAATAAAAATTTACCTTTCCGATAGCAAGGACTTTGTTCCCTCAGATTTGACAAAAAGAGCTCCTTGTACCGGCTCCCTTGCTTCGTTCTGTCTCCGGATTTGACTTCGGATCTCCTAGACCGAGGTATCTCCTTGTTTTTGAATCTGAACTCTTCAAGTTCGTTGCAGATTTGAGGGTGTTTTTATAAGGCTTTTGGGTGTTTTCTAGACTAAAATTGAATGAGGGATGTTAGTTAAGGAGTTGGGGCTCCAAAACTAGGGTTTATGGGGGGGCTAGGGGAGCTTCTAGACCTACTTCTCTTAGGGTTTATAATTTGATACGAAAATAGGGTGTGAGCACCTCTATTTATAGATATTTTTAGGGGTTGATTTGGGTAGAGTTAGTGTTTAATTAGAGATCTTTTAATTAGAGTTGTGTTTTAGTTAAAATTGTTTTAGGTAGAATTGTGTTTTAATTAAAATTGTTTTAGGTAGAATTGTGTTTTAATTCAAATTGTTTTAGGTAGAATTGTTTTTAAGTTAGAACTCTATTAGATAGAGTTATTATTTAATTAGAATTCTATTATGACTTTTGGTCTTATTTGATTGACTTTTAATGTTTTGACTTCAGTCTTAATGGATTGACTTTTAATATCTTGACTTCAGTCTTGCTTAATTGACTTTAATTTTGACTGTAGTCTCACTCGATTGACTTTAATACCTTGACTTCAGTCTTGCTTGATTTACTTTTAATTTTTGGAGAACCCCCCTCTAAAATATCTTTAATTCTTTGGACCCCCAAATGGAGGGGTCCTTAAAGAAATATCCCACGAACCCTCAACAATTTTGCCTGAGAGTCCGATTAATCGATTTTTTAGGTTCAAAATTTTAAATTAATTTCATTAATGTTTCACTTTAATTATTTAATATTTTATTTATTAATTTCGAATTTTTTAATTATGAAAATTGTGAAATTACCGTTTTGCCCCCGGAGAGGACTTTTCACGTTTTAAGTCGGTTTTTAATGTTCTATGATGTTTTAGAATCAGTTTTTCATAAGGAATTCAATGAGAATGTTGGTTTGTGTCATTTATGAAATTTTTTGTGTGAAATGATTGTGAACTTTATGAGGGGCATTTTCGTAATTTTGTCAAATTCTGTTAAAATTGGTGAAATGATTTATTTGGTTCCGATTTGTTATTTTATGTGTTCGAGAGAGTTTTCCTAAGCGTAACGTAGGCTCTAGGGTTGTTTTGAGGTTAGGGATATTTTGATAATTTGGTAATTTTTTAGTGATTTTTATCGTGAAGTTTCTTTTTGGTCTGCAAGATGATGATTTCTATGTTTCTGGGGTCGTATTTTCCTAGCGTAGCGTGGTTTCTAAGGTTTTGTCAATTCGAGATACCTCATCCGGATTTTTGAAATATATCTGGTAACAAAATAAAGCAATGGAATACACATCCATCATTGGGAATCATTGCGATCGGGTTGACGAGTTGATTAATCAGGCGAGTGCAAAAATGGGGTGTCTACAGATGCCCCTCTTTGGCAGAGGATTGAAGCAAACTAGATAGCAAATCTATTTTGGTAGATAGTGCGATATCTGAATGCCAAAGCTAGTGACAGTTCATTTTGCAGCCTGATTCAGCATTTCGTCAAGGTGTTCGGATCCTTGAGGGTAAAGCTCTCCCCGAATCAAAAAAGGTTGTCAGGTCCTTAAGCGCAAACTCTCACTGACAGTGTCAGATCCTCGAATTTTAGAGAATTCTCCCTGACTAAAAAGTGCAAATGTGCAAGTGTGTGCATTGTGAAAATTGAGTAAAACCTGAGCATAAATTGAGCATAGACTGAGCATAAACTGGGCATAATTTGAGTAAAATTTTGAGAAAACCCTCAACGATAACTGAGCAAAATCCAAGATAACCCTTGGCGGCATCTGAGCAAAATCCAAGATAACCCTTGGCGGAAACTGAGCAAAATCCAAGATAACCTTTGGCGGCAACTGAGCAAAATCCAAGATAACCCTTGGCGGAGACTGAGCAAAATCCAAGATAACCCTTGGCGGAGACTGAGCAAAATCCAAGATAACCCTTGGCGGCAACTGAGCAAAATCCAAGATAACCCTTGGCAGCAACTGAGCAAAATCCAAGATAACCCTTGGCGGAGACTGAGCAAAATCCAAGATAACCCTAGGCGGAGACTGAGCAAAATCCAAGATAACCCTTGGCGGAGACTGAGCAAAATCCAAGATAACCCTTGGCGGAGACTGAGCAAAATCCAAGATAACCCTTGGTGGCAACTGAGCAAAATCCAAGATAACTCTTGGCGGAGACTGAGCAAAATCCAAGATAACCCTTGGCGGAGACTGAGCAAAATCCAAGATAACCCTTGGCGGAGACTGAGCAAAATCCAAAATAACGCTTGGCGGCAACTGAGCAAAATCCAAGATAACCCTTGGCGGAGACTGAGCAAAATCCAAGATAACCCTTGGCGGCAACTGAGCAAAATCCAAGATAACCCTTGGCGGAGACTGAGCAAAATCCAAGATAACCCTTGACGGCAACTGAGCAAAATCCAAGATAACCCTTGGCGGAGACTGAACAAAATCCAAGATAACCCTTGGCGGAGACTGAGCAAAATCCAAGATAACCCTTGGCGGCAACTGAGCAAAATCCAAGATAACCCTTGGCGGAAATTGAGCAAAATCCAAGATAACCCTTGGCGGCAACTGAGCAAAATCCATGATAACCCTTGGCGGAGACTGAACAAAATCCAAGATAACCCTTGGCGGAGACTGAGCAAAACTGGCAAAGGAATGAATGAATTTTGGAGAAAACTGATTAGAACGAATCGAAGAACGAATAGATCTGGAAGATAATGAATCTGGAAGAGAAATGATTGATTCCAAGAATGATTGAATCTAGAAAAGAATCTGGAGAACGAAAGAATGTTATATCTCCTATGTGAGATCCAATATGCTTTTGTTTGAACCTCAAGGATTTATCAAAAAGTTTTATGAATTTAAAACCTGAGTTTTTATTTCTTTTGAACCTCAAAAGTTTTTCGAAAGAACTGTTATCAAGAGGGTAACCTTACTTTGGGGTTCCTATTATTTTTTTAGGATTAACATTGCTCGAAGACAAAATGCCCCTAGTTTGACAATGACCATGGCCTTGAAAATAATTGAACACATCATAAAAAAAATGCCCCTAGTATAAGGGGGAAAAGTTACATTAAAAAAGAAAGAAAATGCCCTTTGTATGAAAGTTTGAAATAATTGATTACCACAAGCGCAATAAAGACTCAACTTTTAATTTTGATTAATTTTATTGAAGGTTTTTGAGTCAGGCTCAAGAGTACAAAATTATTTCCTTTCGAGTTTCATCATAGAATTCACCCTTATCCCCCTTGGTTCACTTGGGGTAGTAAACATTTTCAGATCGATCATAGACAAGATACTTGTGGCTTCTGAGTCTATGCCTGGTTTAAGCTAAGTATTGAGCATGATTATTCGGACTTCTGATGTTTCAGCTCAGACCGCTCTCAGCTTGGGATTTTCTTCTGTTTTTCTTTGTTGCTCTAACTTTTGCCTAGATCGCCTTTTCAGGTTTTCAATCTAGCGAGCTTGCTCTAGCTTTTGCCTAGATCGCCTTTTCAGGTTTTCGATCTAGCGAGCTCTTCTCTTTTTCTTTGCTCTAATTGTTGCCAAAGTTGTCCATTCAGATTTTCAACCTTGCGAGCTTACCTTAATTTTTGCCTAAGTCGCCCTTTTCGGGTTTTCAACTTAGCAGGTCTTTTCACTTATCTTTTTCTTCTCCTTTGAATTTCTAGAATTTACTGTCTGATCATGCTTTGCCACCCTCCTTGACTTTTCACACGGTACTTAGGAGGACTTTTATAGGTAGGCTTGGGACTGGGTAAAAAGAAAGGAATTTTGAGGCTCAAAAAACCCAAATGCCCCTTGTGTGGCATTTCCTTTTAAATTATTTCTTTTTCTTTAAATTTTCTTCCCCATTTTGAATTTTTTTTCTTTTGAATTTTTTTCATTTCTTATTGTGTGGGGAAATAGATTTTTTTTTATTGATGTGGTCGGGCCTGAAGTAATTTCTCAGGTTGCCTACGTACCCCACATTTTGGGATCAGACCAAAACGTAGTTCAAATTTTCCCTCCCCTAGGTTAGGTGATCGGGCTGAGAAAGAAAAAGGCATAATTTTTTTTTTTTTTTTGAAAAGGCTGCAAAGGGCTGAGAAATGAGATAAAAAACTGGGTAGCAAGGAAATTGATTCGGCCAAAGATGGCCTCCTTAAATGTAGTACCGTTTGATTTGGTCAAGGTTGGTTGGTTCTGGTAACTCGATTCCATCATAATTTTGAAGTCTGACAGCTTTTCCTGGTAATATTTCTTTGACGATGAACGGACCTCCCCAATTTGGTTTGAACTTTCCCCTGGGATAAAAAATAGGTGCCCTGTTCTCTTTGAGTACTAAATCCCCGACTTGTAAATGACGGGCTTGATTTTCTTGTCAAACGCACGGGCGACTCTTCTTTGATAAGCTTGTACGTGATACAACGCTCTCAGTCGTTTTTTCTCGATCAAATTCAACTCTTCATACCGTTGGCGAACCCAGTCTGCTTCTGACAACTGACTTTCTAACAGAACCTTGAGAGACGGAATCTCTATTTCAACTGGCAAGACTGCTTCCATGCCATACACTAAGGAGTAGGGAGTAGCTCCAGTGGAGGATCGAATTGAGGTTCGATATGTCCATAGCGCAAATGGTAGTTTTTCTGACCAATCTCGATGTGATTGACACATTTTTCTAAGAATAGTCTTGAGACTCTTATTAACTTCTTCAACCGTTCCATTGATTTGAAGACGGTAGGGGGATGATTTGTGATTCCGGATCTTTAACTTTAAACACAGAGTAGTGATTTATGTTTTGAAGTACGACCCATTATCAGATATCAATTCAACAGGTATCCCCATATCGATTGATAATATATGATTTGCAACTTAAGATGTAGTGAGGATAGCACTGATACATTTTGTAACATCTTCTTTAATTCCATTGATATAGACGAGTATCTAGTCCATGTTGAACAACACTCAAGCTTGTACCTAACATACCCTCATATGATCACAGGAACAAGTCTTTTGAAATTTCTGAGAAAATTCATTATCCCCTTGTGTTCCTCTAGAGATAAGATGGTTTCTATTTGAATCTCTTTAGGAATTTATTTCTGTTCCGAGGCCAATGACCTTTGCTTTCTTGAGCTCGACTCTTATCTTCTTGTCTTTGAAGCTAGATTATTAGTTAATTCGTTAATGCGCTCGAGATATTCAAAAATTTCTTTTGTACGATCAATTCAAAAGGGGCGACAGACACTTCTATAAACTTGACGAACTAACTTGACTCAATAAGAAAGAGTAGGCTCAATCTAAGGAAGACATGACCTTGCTAGAAAAAAGGACTCGAGCTAACCAAAATGACCCATGAAAACTCAAGACTACCCAAAACGGGCTTGATGAGAACTGAGACATTGCTTACAACCGGTAGGATTGAAGCACTATGATCTTCAAAGAACAACTGGACGATATTGAGAATTTTAAGGTCATTTCTGACTGTTGACTTGATATTGACGTTTACTCTAACTGACCGGATTTACAACCCTAGATAGACGATGAACGATTGAGCTTAGATACAATGATAACCCTTAAACCTCTTTGAAGGTGAATTTAACCAATTTCAGTGTCACCCCCTTGATAACATTTTAAATGAACCCTGAGATTTTATTGAATTTGGTGCACCAATCCATTAAAAAATTCATCCATTCAATGATTATTCAGAAGAAAAATAATTATGTTGCACTCTTGAAAAATATTGGAAAATAATGTTTTTATTTCACAAATCTGATTATTTTTTGCAACATTTTTTGGTAGTTTTCCAAGGTCCATAAAAACTTTTCATGCAAAAATAGATCTTTTGCAAATTTTTCCTTTTTTTCTTTTCTTTTGGAAAACATTTTCTTCTGGAAAACATTTTTTTTTTAGAAAACATTTTTTTCTTAGAAAACATTTTTTCTAGAGAATAACACTTTTTCTGGAAACACTCTTTTTGGAAAATATTTTATTCTGGAAAATATTTTCTGAAAAATGTTTCTTCTAAAGAAGCCTTCTTTTGGAAAATATCTCCTTTTTTTTTTTTTGAAATATTTTCTTTTTCTTCTTTGAAAATTCGATTTCCATTTTGATTTAACTGGCCCGGTCCATCATGATTGTTGGATCGGGATGGACTGGGTCATTATTGTAAAAGAATGGACTCTTTACTGGGTCGGTGCACCCATTTTAATTTTCAAAAATAAAATTTCTTTGATCCTTGAGGACAATCATGCACTTTGATCTCAACATTCATATCACTCACAAACATTCATCCAACAACAGGCATTCATTCAATAAACAACCCGGGAACACCCACGATAAGTTCGAGTCGTGACCTATGGGGAAGGTTTCTAGACTCTAGGCTTACTACGTGCAATGTATTTTTATCTGGCCACCTTTGCCCAAGCACACCTATATACCTTTCGATACGTGGTGACTTGGTTTGATATACCGTATAGGTGATAATCTAAAACCTCAATTCACTTCTCTGAAGCCAAAAACAGCCAGTTTGATCTCCAGTTGAGAGGTGGCGCACAATGCTGAGCAAGGGCCCACTTAAATACCTCTCGTCTAGAATAGACGTAGTCTATCCCCCTCGTACAGTAGGGTACAGCGGGGCAAGATCTTGCTTAGGCACCGGTTTTGACCAAGAAGTGCAATTGATATACTTAGATTACCTTTTATACCTACGGGTACGAGTCAAGAGTTGTAGCTTTCATAAATGGTTTGGCATCCCACGAGGGGATCGACCACGTACTAGTACTACGTTGGCAATCGGGACATGTGACTGTGTGGCTTACAATAGGTTAAAGGCTCAGGTCACTCTAGCCTGGGTGCATCAATATACTTCTCAGAATCACATGATCAGATGGTATTGATGCCCCCAGTTTGATATACCCTAAGGTACGTGACTGGAGTTGTGGGTTTCATGAATGACGTCGCATCTCCGAAGAGATCGGGCCACGCACTAGTGCCACGTTGGCTAAATGGGACGTGTAAGTGAGTAAAACAGTAAACGTGCATGTGGTATGTGCAAAATAAGGTGGGGTGTGCCCGGGGCCTTTTCCAAACAAATGGGCCCATGGCCCAATCAAACCAATTATAACATGAATTATATGGACA
Source organism: Akebia trifoliata (assembly GCF_017979445.1). Taxonomy (NCBI): domain Eukaryota; kingdom Viridiplantae; phylum Streptophyta; class Magnoliopsida; order Ranunculales; family Lardizabalaceae; genus Akebia; species Akebia trifoliata. The sequence continues at coordinate 14,015,793 of NC_141390.1, forward strand.
TAAGCACCATTCCAATCACACAAACATTTAATCATGATCAACATTGTGACCAACATCAAACATGCATTCCCAATGATATTATGGCATATTAAATAGGCAATTATCATGAATTAATAATATGGTCCGCTTCACGATTTAAACATGCACATATATGATATGTGGCAATCAATTAGACCCGATCATCGCAATGATTTGATAAACTTTATAGTCCAATCAAGGGTGTTTTGGGGCGACCCGAAATAATTCGAAATTTCTAAGGGTATTGAATTGAAGGTATAATGATGATTGATGAGATAATGAGGATGGTTTTGTTCATTTATTTTTTAATTTTTTTCTAAAATAAATTGAGCCCAATCAAGGAAATTCAAAAAACAAAACAAAGAAACTTGCATATATGTTGCTATTGGTAACATCTAGAAAATGACTTTGTTGTTTTTTTGAACTCCTTTTTTTTATGAAAAGAAAATCTCCAATCTTTTTTTTTATTATTTAGATTTTTTCTTTTTTAGAAACAAATTAATTTCCTCTTTTTTTTTAAAAAAAAAGAATTGATTTTGTTTTAAAACAGCAGGATAACGTCGAGCTCAACGTCGAGATCAACCTATAACAGCAGCCTAGTCGTCGAGATCAGCAGGTTAAATCGTCGAGATCATCCTATAATAGCAGCCTAGCGTCGAGATCGACAGCAGACCAGCGTCGAGATCAACGGCAGCTTAACGTCGAGATCAACGCTTAACGTCGAGATCAACCCTTAACAGTAGATTACCGTCGAGATCAGCAGAAGCTTAACGTCGAGATCAAACTCATAACAGCAGACCAGCGTCGAGATCAACTCATAACAGCATATCAGCGTCGAGATCAGCCTGTAACATGGGATTTGTCAACGAATTGTTCACCATTTCAGCGCTGTGATGAGAGAAATCTCTTTCTGGACTTCTTCTCCAGCCGTTCGTTCTTTGAATCAATTTTCTTTTAGTTCAACAGAAATCAACTCACCGCATCATCAACGATCGTTCAACCTTGAATCATGAGTTCAAAACCGTACAAAACTCCATGAGAATGCAGGTTTTCTATTTCTAAGTGAACACAAGGGGAGAGTTTGAGGAACCGCGATGGTCTCCCTCTCGTTATTTCGGTTCATGGTTCTCATTCGGCCGCGAAGTATCAGACCAAAACAGACTCAAAACCTCGGGATCGTTCGAGCTTATTAACCAAAACATGGGGTTTGGAACTTTCGAGGAGAAGACTTCTCGAGTCTCTGTCGAGACTGATCACATGGGGAAGAAGACTTCCCTTAAAAGAAACGATTAAAAAAATAAAAGCGAGATTTTGCTTATGGCACCCCAATGAAAATCGTTGAAAAAAGCTCACATCGCTTTACTTGGGGCGCACCATTGAGGCTGCTGTTGGCAGAAACTTTTTTGTTGCTTTTTTTTGTTTTTTTTTTTTTGAAACTCTATATGCTGTCAATGGACAGCATGTCTTGCCTAATAAACTAAAATAAAAACGAATACCTACCTAATAAGCGAAAAAACAAATAACTAATAAAAAAAAATCCTTTTTTCAATCAAGCACACACCCAAATTTTCAATCGAAATATACTTATATATGTAAAAAAAATCATGGTCCAAAAATCTCATCCTCAATAAAAGTATTCCTTCGAAATCTCGTATTATTTCGGATCATTCCGAATGGCCCTTGATTAAACCATAGAGATGATATGTTAAATCAAAGTGCTCCAAGTAGAATCAAACAATCAATGACGTACCAACAAGAATAAAAATAATAAAGAAACAATAACATGAAACTAACTAAAAATTAAATAAAATAAGCAAAACAAATAAAACTAGGTCATTGGCAATGTCCCCATACTTGGGGTTTTTCAAGTTTGATCCTCAATGTCCCCAGCGGAGTCGCCACTGAAAACGCCCTCGATCCGCGGGGTGCGCGGATCCGCTTTTGACTCTTGAGGTTTGGGAGTCGCCACCTAGTTATTACGGTCTAGGAACCGATCAATGACTCTAAACGGATAAAAACTAATATAAAACCAAAAAAAGCTGAATTCGGGGATCATGTTACGGGATTGGAAGGTGTTAGGCACCAACCCCGCCCGGCCAAAGCCGGTCTCTACTAAATTCCCAAGTAAATTACATTGCTAAAATCTAGATAAAAATAAATAAAAATAAAATTTACCTTTCCGATAGCAAGGACTTTGTTCCCTCAGATCTGACAAAAAGAGCTCCTTGTACCGTGCTCCCTTGCTTCGTTCTGTCTCCGATTTGACTTCGGATCTCCTAGACCGAGGTATCTCCTTGTTTTTGAATCTGAACTCTTCAAGTTCGTTGCAGATTTGAGGGTGTTTTTAGAAGGCTTTTGGGTGTTTTCTAGACTAAAATTGAAGGAGGGATGTTAGTTAAGGAGTTGGGGCTCCAAAACTAGGGTTTATGGGGGGGTTAGGGGAGCTTCTAGACCTACTTCTCTTAGGGTTTATAATTTGATACGAAAATAGGGTGTGAGCACCTCTATTTATAGATGTTTTTAGGGGTTGATTTGGGTAGAGTTAGTGTTTAATTAGAGATCTTTTAATTAGAGTTGTGTTTTAGTTAAAATTATTTTAGGTAGAATTGTGTTTTAATTAAAATTGTTTTAGGTAGAATTGTGTTTTAATTCAAATTGTTTTAGGTAGAATTGTTTTTAAGTTAGAACTCTATTAGATAGAGTTATTATTTAATTAGAATTCTATTATGACTTTTGGTCTTATTTGATTGACTTTTAATGTTTTGACTTCAGTCTTAATGGATTGACTTTTAATATTTGACTTCAGTCTTGCTTAATTGACTTTAATTTTGACTGTAGTCTCACTTCGATTGACTTTAATACCTTGACTTCAGTCTTGCTTGATTTACTTTTAATTTTTGGAGAACCCCCCTCTAAAATATCTTTAATTCTTTGGACCCCCAAATGGAGGGGTCCTTAAAGAAATATCCCACGAACCCTCAACAATTTTGCCTGAGAGTCCGATTAATCGATTTTTTAGGTTCAAAATTTTAAATTAATTTCATTAATGTTTCACTTTAATTATTTAATATTTTATTTATTAATTTCGAATTTTTTAATTATGAAAATTGTGAAATTACCGTTTTGCCCCCGGAGAGGACTTTTCACGTTTTAAGTCGGTTTTTAATGTTCTATGATGTTTTAGAATCAGTTTTTCATAAGGAATTCAATGAGAATGTTGGTTTGTGTCATTTATGAAATTTTTTGTGTGAAATGATTGTGAACTTTATGAGGGGCATTTTCGTAATTTTGTCAAATTCTGTTAAAATTGGTGAAATGATTTATTTGGTTCCGATTTGTTATTTTATGTGTTCGAGAGAGTTTTCCTAAGCGTAACGTAGGCTCTAGGGTTGTTTTGAGGTTAGGGATATTTTGATAATTTGGTAATTTTTTAGTGATTTTTATCGTGAAGTTTCTTTTTGGTCTGCAAGATGATGATTTCTATGTTTCTGGGGTCGTATTTTCCTAGCGTAGCGTGGTTTCTAAGGTTTTGTCAATTCGAGATACCTCATCCGGATTTTTGAAAATATCTGGTAACAAAATAAAGCAATGGAATACACATCCATCATTGGGAATCATTGCGATCGGGTTGACGAGTTGATTAATCAGGCGAGTGCAAAAATGGGGTGTCTACAGATGCCCCTCTTTGGCAGAGGATTGAAGCAACTAGATAGCAAATCTATTTTGGTAGATAGTGCGATATCTGAATGCCAAAGCTAGTGACAGTTCATTTTGCAGCCTGATTCAGCAATTCGTCAAGGTGTTCGGATCCTTGAGGGTAAAGCTCTCCCCGAATCAAAAAAGGTTGTCAGGTCCTTAAGCGCAAACTCTCACTGACAGTGTCAGATCCTCGAATTTTAGAGAATTCTCCCTGACTAAAAAGTGCAAATGTGCAAGTGTGTGCATTGTGAAAATTGAGTAAAGCCTGAGCATAAATTGAGCATAGACTGAGCATAAACTGGGCATAATTTGAGTAAAATTTCGAGAAAACCCTCGACGATAACTGAGAAAAATCCAAGATAACCCTTGGCGGCATCTGAGCAAAATCCAAGATAACCCTTGACGGAAACTGAGCAAAATCCAAGATAACCCTTGGCGGCAACTGAGCAAAATCCAAGATAACCCTTGGCGGAGACTGATCAAAATCCAAGATAACCCTTGGCGGAGACTGAGCAAAATCCAAGATAACCCCTGGCGGAGACTGAGCAAAATCCAAGATAACCCTTGGCGGCAACTGAGCAAAATCCAAGATAACCCTTGGCGGAGACTGAGCAAAATCCAAGATAACCCTTCTTGAAGTTTCAATATCGATACTGTACTTATACTGATGCCAGAAAGCCTTTGACATTTTCTTCCATGTACCCATTACAGTTGGCTCTTGAGACATCAACCATCGTAGAGTTGATCCTGATAGAGTTCGCTGAAATAGCAATGTCATCTGTTCATCACTGAGTCCCATAGTGCGCATGTTAGTAACATACACCTTAAGATGTGTTTTTGTACAACCTACCCCACTGAACTTGTCCATTTCAGGCATTACAAATTTCTCTTGCAATTGAATTCTAGGGATACAATTCAGAGCTTCAATGCTCGCTGTAATTTCATCGATACATTTTATACTCTTCAGGACTGACTCCAACTGAGACATCCTGTTGACTAACATCAGATTTTCATCAAAATGTTCTTCATCCCCGTCAAGTTCAAAGACCTCATGTGCACGTCTCATTGCATTTTCTGCTACCCTTTTTCCTTTTGGATCATCAAGGAGATTACCTGTTGATTCTGAAATCTGTTCTAAAACTTGCACTTTACCTTTTATACTATTGATATCATTGGCAAAGGCTGCCAAAATCTTATGAATCTCTGTAAACTCAGACTCTGAAGCCATTTCTGCTTGTTGATTTGGTGCTGTCGTTCGTTCTAACCGACTGGACTTACGATTCCAACTAGGAGGTGGACACTTGAGTTTGGGTGCAATGATAATCCTATACACCCCATCAAAGATAAATTTAATCAATTTAAGTGTTACCCTATTGATAACATTTTAATGAGTCATTTTATTGAAGTTTGTGCACCAATCTATTAAATAATCTAATCACGCAATGATCAGAGAAATAAATGTTTATTCAAAAGAAAAATAGCTTTATTGAAAATGATTGACAAAGAAATGTTCTCATTAAAACATCTTTTAACAAATCTGACTTAAATTATTTTTTACATGGACGCTTGGCTTTGTCTTGATGGTTATCAGGATTACTATCAGGCTTGATCCTTTTGGCTTTGACAACTGGCTCTTTGAATTTTGCTGGTCCGTCTAGATACGCTAAGGTGCGTTTGTTCCAAACCTCTTCAATGAGATGCACTTACTTTTCAGTTAATGGCTCGGGAGGGAAGAAAGCTTTTTGTTGAGATAAAGATAACTCTATAGGTATGTCGTACTGCTTTGGGATCAATGCAGATTTGTAAAAAGATGTTTCTTCTAGTCCAATCAAACAAACATAATAGGATCCTTTGGTACTTAAAACAGGATAGTCGGTCATCCACTAAGGGCATCTCAAACCAATGTGTTGGGCAAGGAGAGAATCCAACTATTTGCTCTAAGCTTTGATTGAGTCATGACGCACTAATAGGCTTCTTTTGAAAAAATATTCTGGCCTATACTCGAGGTTTGAAGGAACATCCGTAATTTTGAGACGATCACACAGCCACATATTGAGTAAATGGGACTTCCTTTTAAGCTTTCCCGCTCACCATTCTTTATGGCATCTAGACCTGAGAAAGTTTCAGCTAGGATGAAAGGTACTGGATTGGCTTTCCTTGAGAGTTGAGAGGCTATATCTATGAAGGACTCAGGGATAGTTTGGCCATCACTTTTGGAGGTCAGCATGTATTGGGCTAAAATTCCTAAGTACAAACGATAATCTCTAGTGGCTCGCCAAGTTTCTGGTTTTACATTGATGGGATGACTACGGGAGCTATATGGGCTTAATAGAGGTACTAAATCCAATCTCCCGTTATGGACTAGGGCCTTGGCTTCTTCCTTAAAAATGTTCAGTCTTGTAGCGAGGTCACCAGAATATCCTATCTTCAATGAGGGCCTGACTAGAGGTCCTGAAGTAGATATCCCCATGATGCCACAATAGTCCTCATGAGTGGGGCACAAGTGCATACGTCCCATATGGAATATGTGAAGATAGGGGTTCCAGCGTTTAACAATAACACGTAAGAGGTTCCAGTCTATTTCAAACTCGTGGAAGTAGAAAACACTCCTCAACATGAATCTCCCAAAATTGATCTTCTCTACAGGGTGCATCCCTATGATGGTTGTTTTGACTAATTGATCAATTGGGTTATTGTCGATGGCTAACATCCTGGTTTGGGACAAAAGGGTATTTTAGTACACTTCCAAGGTCCATGTAAAATATTTATTCAAAGAAATCAATTCGTAATTTCTTTTATCTTCTTTATTTTGTAAAACATCTTTTTTTGGAAAATATTTTCTTTTGGAAAATATTTTCTTTTGGAAAATCTTGTTCTTTTGGAAAATATTTTTTCTAGAAAACCCTCTTCTTCTGAAAAATATTTTCTGGAAAATATTTTTTCTAGAAAACACATTTTTTCTTAGAGAACACATTTTCTAGAAAATACTTTCTGAAAAATACTGTCTTTTTGAAAAAATTTGTCATCTTTTAAGATGGGTTGAAACCCGAATTAGAACAGACTTCGACTTCCATTTTGATTTGAATGGTCCGGCCCATCATGATTGTTGGATCGAATAGACTGGGTCATTATGAATCATTGCTAAAAATGGATTCTTTATTGGGTCGGTGCACCCATTTAATTTCAAAACAAAATTTTTGATTTTTGAGGACAACCATACATTCTGATCTCATACATACATTTTGATCTTATTTTTCACATCATTCACATACATTCATTATTCACAAGGTCCCATTCAATAAACAACCCGGGAACCCATGATAAGTTCGAGTCGTGACCTACAGGGGAGGTTTCTAGACTCTAAGCTTATTACGTGCAATGCATTTTTATCTGGCCACCCTTGCCCAAGTACACTTATATTCCTCTCGAGCATACTTAATTAGACGGTATGTGGGGACTTGGTTTGATATACCATATAAGTGATAATCTAAAATTTCAATTCACTTCTCTGAAGTTAAAAGCAGTCAGTTTAATCCCCAGATCAGAGGTGGCGCGCGATGCTTGAGCAAAGGCACTCTTAAATCACCTATTTTCTATAATAGACGTAGTCTATCCTCTTAGTACCGTAGTACATCGAAGCAGGATCTCGCTTAGGCACTGGTTTTGACCTAGAAGTGCAATTGATGTACTTATGGGTACGAGTGAAGGGTTGTATCTTTCATAAATGGTTTGGCATCCCACGAGGGGACCGACCATGTACTAGTACTATATTGGCAAACGGGACATGTGACTGTGCGGCTTACAATAGGTCAAAAAGCTCATGTCGCTCCAGCCTAGGTGCATCGATATACCTTTCAGAGTCACTTGATCAGATGGTACTGATGCCCCTGTTTAATATACCCTAAGGTACGTGACTGGAGTTGAGATTTTCATGAATGACGTCGCATCTCCGAAGGGACCGGGCCACGCACTAGTGCCACATTGGCTATATTGGGACATGCAAGCGTGCAAAACAGTAAACGTGTTTGTGGTGTGTGCAATACAGGGTGGGGTGTGCCCGGGGCCTTTTCTAAACAAATGGGCCATGGGCCTGATCATAGCATCATAACATTGATACCATATAAACATGAATCGAAACAAACATTATTCCAATCACATTATTAAAGATACACACATCAAACCTATCAAGATCATGGCACCGTTAGATAGGCAATTGACACAAGGACTAATAATCGGATTCGATCGTTTGAACAAGCATGCAATTCTTAGTCCAAACCAAATATGGTCCAATCAAGGGTTATTTTGGATGGCCCCAAATAATTCAGGTTTTTTGAGGATGTTAAATTGAAGATAGGATGATGTTTGAGGATGGGGAGATTTTTTTTTAAATTTTCTCGAGGAAAATAGTTTTTATTATTGCCACATCAATTTCCATATTTGTGATTAAATAACAAACACCAATGATATGTTATAGAGAAAAATTGATGCAACCATAAAGAAAAGTCTCCTCAGAGAAAGAGGGCTACGTTCCTTACAACAATCGAGATTAACAAACAATTATTAATACCCCACGTTTACTTACAACATACCAATAAATAATTGTTTAAATATGGACCGGTATATTGCAAGTAGAACTTGACGGGTTAAGATTAGCCCAAGATGAGATCAACCAAGCGACCACAAAAATTAATCAAAAATACATTTATTTAATTGTGATTTCTCAACTGACCTCCTAGTTTCAATCCCAAAATTTTCAAGAAAAAATCTCAGAATATTTTAAATCTCAACATTCAACTATCCATTGTTCCACGTAAAAAGAACATAAACAGAAAAAACACACTTTTTTTTTTCAAGGCAAGATCAGAGTCTTGGAACACCGACATAGGGCTCTGATCTCTACATTGAGAGGATGACTAAGATAATGAGCCACTAAATTCTTTGCCTCTTCCATAGCAGATTGAACCCAAATCGAATCCTCCACCACAGAAACTCAAAGCGTGTTTCATCGGTGATGATGAAAAAAACAAGCTAGTTCTCCCACCATCAGTCTTTGAGGCAAAGGAGATGGAGTCCGCGGGTTCAAATTGAAAAAAAAAGAACAACCATGGATGACACAGCCAAATCTCAAATCTAAACTCCTCTTGTTCTTGGAATTAAATACCATAAGTTCAGAAACTCCCCTGTAGACACCTCAATTTGAACGGGCCACTTCTCGAAAGAGCCCAAAAATATCGATTTTCCAAATAAATGGGCCAACGGGCCTTAAGGGCCCAACTCATTGAAAATGGACATTTTTACCAAACCGAGGCCCCTAAGACCTCTCAATGGTTTAGGAGGCCACCAAAGGACTCGGCCTACCTTACGACTTCCCAACATCACCGCTCCGCTTCCAAAATAAAAAACGTCAAATTTCGATAAATTTCACTAACGGGCCTAAAAAGCCCGATTCGCCAACACGTGTCATTTTTGATCAAATTAATGATTGTTGCAAAAAATCTAAAAAAAATTAAAAATTAAAAAGGTGAGACTTGAGATGCCTACCCCTCCTCTACTATCACCGCTCCGCCTCCGTATTCGTAAAAACATTTCTAAAACCCAAGCCCAACACTACAAAGCCCACAAATCATTAACCATATCCAATTCATTATCAAACCCACAACCCTAACCCATAAACCACAACCCACATCAACCAATCACTCTTTTATCATCAAAAGATGACACATGTCATCACCCCATCTCACCTCCCTCACCCAACTACCTACCCCATTAATTTCTTTAAATCCCATCTACCCACACATCAACCCATCACCTTTTCTCTCAAATCAAACACATCTACCCACACCCCTAACCTATACCTCCCCTAATCTACCCTCATCATTCCCTACAAAACCTACATCTACAACCTAAACCTACACCATCCTCTCAAGTCAAATACTCAACCTCTCCCATCAACCTATCCAACCCTTCATTTCCACCCACCTTAACACATGGCATCATCTCCTTCATCCTCCCAAAATAGCATCAACACCTCTTTAAATCCTCCATTCTCTTAAACCAAACACCATTTAATCTCAACCACCATCTTAAACTTACCTCACCAAACACTCCACCCAAATGGGTTGGGTAGGATCCAAACCATTTGGGTCAAAACTCACCCATTTAACCCCCCTTACTAAATACCCTCCCATCTCCTCTAAATTACACCCACTTTCTCTCCAAACTCATAACCATTCTACCCATTTTCTTCACTTCACCCCATTATAATCCCTAAAATAACTCCTAAACATCTATAAATACCCTCATCCTCTTCCCAAAATGGCCCCCAACTTCTCATTATAAAACTTCTCCCCAACACTCTCTCTACTAACAACCATCACCAATCTTACCAAGTTTACCAACTCTCTCTCACAAATCCTCTACAAGTCTCACTAAAACAAAAGAAATCCCTACTCTCTCTAATAATCACCTCTTCCCATCCTCATACTCTCATATTATACTAAGGACTCAAGAAGACTCAAGCAGAGAAGAAGAAAAGAAGAGAACAAGATACAAGGTGGGTTTGAAGCACACCCCCCTCTCTTTCTCTAACCTTCTACTCTTTCCCTCTTCTAACACCCCCTTCTTCTATTTTATTTTACCCTTTTTGATGGTTGGGCCCCAAGGCTAAGGTTCATATGGGTCATTTTATTAATGAAATGACCCTATGATCAAGCCGAAAATGAATCCCTACTTAGGGAACAAATGCACCCACGTGGCACATTTTTTTCACCTTCTTTTAAAAAAATAAAATGATTGAATTATTTGAGGTTACCGCCACATGGCGGGGAGGAAAGGGTGCCTAACACCTTCCCTTTTCTTCAACCGAGCCGCTTACCCAAATCTCGAGGTTTGACTACCCCTTTATCCATCGTGAGTCACTAAACGCCAAAATGTCACATTTTCTAAAAAAATGCACATCGGGTGACCATTCACACCCACTTACAAAATGAATGGTGGCGACTCCAAACCATTGTAGATGTGGTCGTCGTAATGGCGAAATCACGCGTCTACATCCCCAAAAAACAAATCAAACTATAGAAATCAATTTGTACCAGATTTGAATACATGAAGTCAATCGATTTTGGAAAAGATATAAACGTGTGGAAGTTTAGAATGATATTTACAAGTTTTTAGAGATTCAAAACAAAATCTTGATTCTTCGAAGAAAATGATTTATGTGATGGAGAGTCAAAGATGTTTGATGAGAAAACGTGGATCTCCGAATCATAGAGAAAAACTTTGATTGCTCTCTCTCTCTCTCTCTCCCTCTGAAATTCTCTTGCTGTTAACGTGTGGTTGCTGCCTTTTCAGCTCATGTAAGAAGGAGATAGAAAAAGGAAAACATTGTTTTTGTTAACAGCACACCACGCTCAGTAGTGCAGGTTTTTTTTTTTTTTTTTTTTAAACTTTTACTCGAGACACACCACTTAAGGTGTTGCTATTGCAAACAGTGTGCCCAAAATCCCTGTTTTTTGTTTTTATTTCTTTCTGTCGATGGATACATATACTGCCAAAGGGCAGACCAATGCACACTCAATAAAAAAATTGTAACACCCCAGATTTTCAACTCATATCTCGAGGAAATTAAATGGTGAGATTTGGAAGAAAATATCGAAGGAGAGACTTAGAGTAAAATACTCGGATCTTGTTATGATTAATTTTGAGGAAAATTCAACTTCGCCATTAGATTCAAAAGGATCGAAATATATACATTAGCCTGTAGGCAAGTCCGAATTCGAATTCGGATAGAGAAGTTATAGAATCCTCAAATTTCGTGTTAAGTGGGACCCAAAATAGTGGAATTTCGTTAGAGCGAGAATCGAAAAGATTTGATGACACCATTAGATCTGAATCGAAAAATTATTCGAAATGGTATATTCGTTTGTCGTTTTCCGAGTCCGAATAGTTAAGTTACGATTGAAACTAGAAATAAGGGGGAAATTACAAGTATGCCCCTCAGCTTTATTATAAAAAGGAATCTGATTTCTTTTATTTCATTCTTTCCTCTTCTTCTCTAATAAAATCCCAAACGACAGCCACTTCTCCACCCTAGGGTTTCGACCCATTTCCGTCAAGTTTGTGCGCGAACGAAGCCGAGTTGAACCTCGACGAAGAAGGCAAAGTTGTCGGCCACGACGAGAGCTACAACTTCACCACCTTTGGTTGTTCATTCTTGTTCGTTTTCTCCATCCTCCATCAAAAACCAGCCGGGTAGCTCGAGTAAACCTCCACATCTTCCGTCCGAGGGCTTCATCAAGTTAGGAGCTAGGTCTATACTTCATTTTAGAGGAGAAGGAAAACGTCATTGTCGGATACCTTGCAAACCCTCGCTCGTTTCGCATCCAAGTCAGCCCAACCTCGACTCTCGAGCCATCCAACCTTGAGTTGTAGTGCTAGCTTGTACCGTTGGCGTTAACAACCAAGTAAGGGACTTCCAATTCTTATTGGTAGCTTTAGATTTCTCAATGTGCATTTAGGGTTTTGAAACAAAACTTATTGTTTGCATTTAAATCGTAGAAATTGGTGTTTGATTTCAAATTCATGGTAGAAGTAGGTGTTTTGTTTATGCTTTATCGAATTTTGATAACAAAATCGTGGGTGGGTCGAATGGTTCGAAGAATGGAAGAAGAAATCGAAAAAGGGATCGAAAAATCCAAAAATTGTGAGTGAGGTTCAGGCTGTAGGTGGGAAGGGTCGGTGCCACCGGCACCTACCGAAGGCATTCTGTCGGTCCCACCGACAGAATGTTGCTTCTGCCACCGACGAAATCAAGAAGCCGCCGAAAACTTTGTTCTGTCGGCAGGACCGTCGGTCCCACCGACACCTGTCGGTGTGTATTCTGTCGGTTCCACCGACAGCATATTGATTCTGCCACCGACAGACACAGTTTTGACCAGAACAGTGTTCTGACTCTTGGCTTGACCTCCTCACACCTTATACACTATTTCTCACCCTTTATTTCATTAAAAACATTTAAGTACTTTCCATTTACTTTAAGTTCTTTAATGAAATTAAGGTTTTATCCCCCATTTCGGAACAATGGGAATGGTTTTAAGATCAAAATCTCAAAGGATCAAAATCCGAATTTTGGTTTCAAGAACAAAAAGTAATTTTCGACGTTTTCGGCAAGTTTTCAAAATGAAATAACTTTCGTGTTCCTTTGAATTAGATTACAAAAACTATATGGTGTCGAATCTCATGATCAAGACTTTCATTTCGAAAAACTCGTTTTTAATTTTGAGAACTTTGAAAAATTGAGTTTCTGACACTTAGCCAAATTTTCACCAGCTTTCTCTATTTTTAACAGCTTTGGTCCCGAGCATCGCTGGGACCTTGTTTTTGAATAAACTTCGGTGGTTTTCAATGGAAAGACCAAAAGAATGACTTTGAAAGATTGAAAATGAATGGTTGATTTGAAAGGATGAAAAGTGAGAATGTCGAGAGAATGGGAAAAGGGAATGAACGGTAAAATGTCAGAATCACACCCGAGGGGTGATGTCTACATTTTACATTGTATATTGTATGTAGGTTGGTGAAAGGATATCCAGGTTATTAATGAAAGGGTTGCATGTTTATTTCCGATTATGTTAGCGCGTGCGCTGAGTACTGTTATTTATTTTAGGCTGGGTGGCCACAGTTGCATGGTAGGAACTGGATATCCATTCTCAACCCTATTCTGTTAATTTCTCTTTTGTTTTAAATGAAAAACTATATATATACGTAACTATTTTGTGAGCTGTTAAAGGGTTTGTGAATGCCTGAAGGGATAGTGTGTCATATCATCCGGAGGGGTACACTATCCTGGGATGTACGGTAGGGACCACCAAACTCATACGTGGTATGGAACGCGTATGAGAGTGGAGTCACAACTGGAATCCGGGTTCATTCCTCTATTATCTTTATCAGTGAACGTGTATTGTAAAGGTGGTCGTATACGAGTGGAGTGTCATTTGGGAATCACATGCACGCCTGATAGGCATAGACGAAGATGATTAGTCAGTGATCACTAACAATCTAGTAGTAGTCGAACGTTCTGACACATCGAAAAGAGACCCATTGCTTACGGTCACGTCAAACGGCCAGCCTGAGCCGGATAAATGGTTCCTCAAGCGTGGTAGACACGACCAGCCACAAAATCAGGAACTACAATGTTATCGAGGAATATCATGTCCCGACTGGGAGTGATCCAGTCGTGAATCCCAACTCTTTAATTCCAATACTCCACCATTTGTATTATGTATCTGATGTTATATTTCGAATTATAAACTGAGAAGCATGTAATTTATTTCAATGTTGTCAACATTATTTGCATAAAATGGAAAATGTATAATGAGTATGGATGATTGATGCTATGTGTTACTTTTAAACTGTTTAGTTGCTCATCCCTGGCTATATGTACCAGTTGATCGTATTTTATCTTGCAAAACCTTGCATGTATTAAAATGTTCAGTATGCTTTATTCGATCATGCTTAGGAAGGGTTATTAGTAGGAATTGGCTGTGGACTTACTGGGTAACCATTGTTACTCACCCTTTCCTTCCTATTTTTTTTTAGTTTCAGCATTTGCAGTTACCAAGGCAGGCGTAGAGTCAGTAATTGAGGAATATCTGGTCGATCAGATCGACGATCAGAGTTCATTGCCTAGTGAGCACTAGGGCTACATCCCTTAGTATTGTCAGTTTCACCCAGGATGTATGTAATTTTTTGATTGAGAGTTTAGGCCTATGTTAGAGTGAGAGTGTCTTGGGAAGCCTGTATATTGATAAATCTTCTGTACTCTGATCTACTTGCATGTTAGATGTAATTAGTCTTCTACTGTTATTTTTCCTGTATCTACATTTTTATATACAGGTTTTGTTATAAATTGGTTTATCAGGTTTGAGTTCCGTGAAACGCTAACATAAACAGAGGAGACCATGCCGAAATTTCGAGGTGCCACCTAGTACCTTGGGATTTGGCCTTGGGATTTGTGTTAGCGTTTGGTGGGACGGCACAAAAATAGAATTTTCTTCTTTTATGTACATAGTCAATGGACAAATTGGCAAACTCCTAAAAATAATTTTTTTTCGAACGACAGATCTACACACGAAAATAAATAATAAAAATCCATGGTCCAAAAATCGTTATCCTATCTCAATAAAGCCATCCTCTTGAAATCTCGAATTATTTCGGGTCATTTCGAATGATCCTTGATTGAGCCATAGCAAATCATATGCCAAATCAAGGCACTCAAAATTAAATTAAATGATGTTAATAGAGGATAATATAGACCCAAAAATATAAAACAAACAAAATAAACAATGGTCAACAACCATTATTTTAGACTATTACCTTTTTGAAATCCTGCACGATTTAAGATCATTCCGAATGACCCTCGATTGAACCATAAATAAATTTTAAAAAAAGTAAAAAAATAAATAAAAATGTGCCAAAACGAAACATTCACAATCCAGACAAGTAATCAATAACGGAGCCAAAAAGAAAAATATAAAAGAAAATTAGGTCATTCTGACAATGTTTCCCATACTTGGGGTTTTGTTAAGTCTAATCCTCAATAGTCCCCAATGGAGTCGTCACTGAAAGTGCCCTCGATCCGCGGGGTGTGCGGATCTGCTTTTGATTTTCGAGGTTTGAGAGTCGCCACCTAGTTATTATGGTTTAGGAATCGAACATCGACTCTAAATAGATAAGAAAAAATAATCTACAAAAGGAAATAGGTCTGGGGATCATGTTATGGGGTTGGAAGGTGTTAGGCACCAACCCCGCTCGGCAAGTGCCGGTCTCTACTACTTCCCAAAAATGATTATATTGCAAAATAGACCGAAAATAACAAATAATAATAGTAAAAAAAAATAAAAGAAAGTTACCTTGTCGATTACAACGATTCCCCCAACACTAGTGGAGAGTATCCTCGTATGTATTTTCTTACTATTCTCTTATCACTGGATCTGCTTCTGATCTCCAAGTTGAGATATCTTCTTCTTAGATCTGTGAGTTTTTTGATTTTTTTATTGATTTCTGGGTGTTTTGAAATGATTTTAAGGTATTTTTTGAATAAAAGTTGGGATTTGGATGATAGGTAAGGGATTAGGGCTTCAAAATCAGGTTTTTGAGAAGGTTGGGAAGGCTTCTTGACCTACTTTTTCTAGGATTTTCTTTTTGATACAAAAATAGGTTGTAAAGACCCTTATTTATTGATTTTTTTAAAGAGTTTTTTAGATAGAGTTAGAGTTAGATTATGTTTCTTTTAGATAGTTTTAGAGTTTAATTAGAATTCTATTAGGGTTAGAGTTTGACTTTGGTCTTATTGGATTGATTAGGGTTTTAAGTCTCACTTGATTGACTAGAATTTAGGGTTTTGACTTAAGTCTTACTTGATTGACTTGATTTTAGGATTTTGACTTAATTCTTACTTAATTGACTAGATTTTAGGATTTTGATTTAAGTCTCACTTGTTTAACTTTAATTTTAATTAAGATTTCACTTTACATTAATTAATGTTTTAATTATTAATTTTAAAATTTTTAATTATTAAAATTATAAAATTATCGTTTTGCCCTCAGAGAGGACTTTTTGCTTTTTAAGTCATTTTTCAATGTTCCAAGATGTTTGGAATCGATTTTTCGTAAGGAATTCAATGGGAATATTGGTTTGTGTCACTTATGAAATTTTTTGTGCAAAATGGTCGTGAACTTTATGAGGGGCATTTTTATAATTTTATGGAATTTTATGAAAATTGACGAAATAGTTTATTTGATTTCGATTTGTTATTTTATGTGTTTGAAAGGGTTTTCTTAAGCGTAATGTAGGCTCTAGGGATGTTTTGAAGTTAGGGGTATTTTGGTAATTTGATCATTTTTAGTGATTTTTGTCGTAAAACTTCTTTTTATCTGGAAGATGATGATTTCTATGTTTTGGGGATTATATTTTCCTAGCGTAACGTGGTTTCTACAGTTTTGTTAGTTTGAGATACTTATCTGAATTTCTGGAACATATCTAGTAACAAATAAAGCCTTGGAATAATCATCTATCATTGGGAATCATTGCGATCAGGTTGACGAGTTGATTAATCAGGTGATTGCAAAAATGAGGTGTCTACAAGTTCATCATTGGTTCTTCCTGAACAACAGTTTTTTCTAATGGTGGATTAGTTTACTTAGTCAAATTTGTACAATTGGTTAGCTCATTGGGAATTTGAAACATTGATTGGCTCTCGGGGGTTATCTCATTTGGAAATTGACCATTCTCTCTTTCTTCTAAGGGCACAATAAGCTGACCTAGTTGGACTTCTATTATTGCTTCGGTTGGAATTATAACCTCATTGGTTTGAATTTGAACTTCAATTGAGACGGGGTTATTGATGGACAATCATCGAAATTTTCAAAAGAATAAAACTGGTCACTAAGGTTATTTTGAAAGAATGGTGGATTTTCTAGGATGGAGATATCCTCATTTTCGAATTTATGAAAATTTCCTTCTTCTAAAGATAGCGCTAGGTGACTCAATTGAGTTCCTATGCTGGCTAAGGCTTGACCCATGTTCTGTTGTTGTTGGATGAGCTGTTGTTGTTGATTTAACAACTCAATCATCAAGGACTCTAATGATGAAGTTGGAGGAGAGGACGAAAATGAGTCATTGAATGTTGACTCTGGCTCTACAATTCTATATTCGGAGAAATGTTGAGAATTATAGGATTATTATGGTTGGATTCATCATCAAGGTCTCGTGCATATAAAAATCCTCATGGTTATCAAAATGACTATCCTAAGTGAACTCATTCTGACACGGTATGGTATCCGAGGGAAACCAATTATCTATGTGGTATGGTTAGTCGAACGAATTAGGTGTCGGCATCCAATAAGAATTTTGAGAATGATGCATATTGACTTGCGTAATATAAAACATGGGTAGACTCGGACAACACTCAGGAAGATAACTATAATTATCACATAGGACGCATAGGATCCAAGATTTTCTCCTAAACTCCATGACAATCTAAATTTGCTCGAGGTTCTATATCTATATACTATTCGATCTCACGATCAAATGGTACTAATACGTTGCTCTGTGAATGTCTACCAAGCATGCAAATCACACAGTCGATCAAACAATCACGAAAAGAAAAGACAAGATCTAGATAGGTTGCCTAAAGTTAGATACCTCCTAACTGGATAGCGCAACTTGCCTTCCAACTCGATTTTATGAAGTCAATTTTAAATCATTTAGATCTCCAGATCTAAGATGGCTTACAATGCATTAGTAAGAGCACTCTTAACTCACATTCCTTTCTTAAATAGACTGAGTCTATCCCCTCAAAGGGAAAAATCTTACTAGATACAAAAGATGACCAAGAAATGGAATTGGCACAACTTGAAGCGAAATTTCTTCTATTGAGCTTGTGGGCCCTATAGTCAAGTTTAATTGATTTTATTTAATTTGATTGGATGACTAGTGAGATGATTATCCTAACTAGATCAATGAATTGGTAATGACTTCCAATCCTTATCTTATTATGCCATCCTTAGGAGAGGGGTGCTCTTTACTATTTAATTAACTATTCCAACTGTGTGCAAATTGAAAAAATAACACACAAAAATAATGAGTAACCCACTAGTATAGAGAGGCGTGGGTGTTTTGGGATTACCTCCTGTACTAGATGGGGTAAAGGCGGTTTGAGTAGACTTAGACCACCAATTTCAATTTTGGTGCGTAAACCTAAGGAGCCATGACGGTATTGTCCACCCGTCGTCCTTCCTTAGTCTATTACAAACTTGGAATGAAAGAAATAAATTTTAAATCAAAACTTACCACTACTACCTTTACCTTTCCCCGACAGCAACATCAAAATTCTGGTGGGACTATCGTTGTTCTTCCCACCGGAGTTAGTATTAATCTTATTTTTACCTTACTTGTGGGCCAAGTAGGGGATTGAACCTAAGATAAATGGGGAATAGAGTTAAGCTAAGAGGGTAAAATTTGAATTAATTAAAAAGAATTAAAACTGTTTTTCTTTGTATTTTTGAACTTATCAAGAAGATTTAAAGTTGCTAGAAAATGAACAAAAGTAAATGAAGTTAAAATCAAGTAAACTTATAAAATTAAAGCACCATTGGAGGTGGATCTACCTAGAACATGTTGATGAGCAATTCCTAGTCTCTAGCCTTTTTATAACTCAATCGTAATAGCTTGGTGTTAGCTCCTTAGATCGAAAAGTTTAGCAAATGAAATCAAATGAGGGAACATAAACAAAACAGAATTCCTTGAACTTCCTACTACCAATTATCTAGTTTAACCATACTTTATCTTGATCTAATCTATGCATAAAGTATCTATATTAAGAATAAAATGTGTAAGAAATCTTAAAAAGAATTTATGAGCATTTTAGATAAAAGAAAGGCATAAAACTAAAAACAACACAAGAACTTGCTCTAAGCTTTTCCACTCTCCAATGGAGGGGAAGTTAGCCTAATGTCATTACAAGAGAGGGAAGATAAAAGATGAAAGAATTTTTCTTCATTTAATGTAGAAACTTACAAATCTTTTTCTTCTACTTCTTACAAGACTATTTAGTAAAAAAAAATTAACTAGAAGATAAAAATAAAAAAATATAAGAGAAAAGGCTAAGTGCCTTAGGTTAAAGGAGTCTTAGATGAAAGAACCAAGAGGGAGGGAGACTTTCTCTAGAGATTGAAGCTCTATTTATAGAGAAAAATGTGTATAGAAGAGTCTAAAAGTAGCCTCTACTTTTCTTTGCACAAAAAAACAAAAGAGGAAAATATGAGTTAAGGATTAGGGCATTCCAAAATGGGTCCAAATGCTTTTGCCTTGAGATTTTGATTCCAAAATGTTGATTTTTTACACAAGAAACACATGTAATTAGATTTATCTAGTAAATTAATTTATTTATGTATAACATGCAATATAATGTTTCGAGCCTTATCATGATTATTACCTTAATATGGAGAAATAGGGACAAAAATCAAGATAAATGTTCGAAAAATGTGCATATAATTCAAGATTTCGAGACACTCATCACCCCGCAATGCTAAGTCAAATCCCCATGTAAAGTCCCTGTGTACTGAACTGCGCCTAGAGACTTTGGTATGAATTTCTCAGTTTATATTAGCATTCTATGACACAACTACTACTTGCTTAACCAAACACAACATTTTATATATATATATATATAAATGAAAAATATAGCGATGAAAATCAAAATACATTGAACAACGTAGATAGATCATAGTATGAATGGGTGACCATATACAAGATTACAAAAATTATCCTCTCTCTAACATGAACTTACACTTATCCCCAAAATTTATATATATCATAGATAAAACTGACAACACTAATGGGTGTAGTCCCAGTGCTCACTAGGTAATGGACTTTGGTCGTTGGTCTGATCAACCAGATAATCCTCGCTCGTCGGCTCTACGGATGCTTCATCGATTACAAGCACTTAAGTTAGAAAAATAGAAGAAAAGAGTGAGTAACAATGGTTACCTAGTAGGTCTACAAACAATTCCTACTAATAACCTTCCATAACATGAACGAATAAGCATACTGAATCATTTTAAAACATGCAGAGTTTTACAGAATAAACTACGATTAATTGGTATATATGACTAATGGTTAATAATTAAACATTTTAAAACTCACATTACATCAATCAATAATACTCACTATAACATTTTCTTTCTTATACAAATCTAACAGATAGAACATAAACATTAGAATATGTATATATTTTTATATAACAAAATAAGACAACAGATACATAATACACAATGGTGCAGTAGTAAAATTAGAGAGTTGAGATTCATGACTGGATCATTCTTAATCGGGATATGATGTTACAATACTTTACTGGATTTTAGTTATTAATTTTGTGGCCGGTCGCTACACTTAACACACTTGGTTGACCATTTATCTGACGTAGACCGACCTTTGGCATGATCGTAAGCAATGGGTCTATTTTTGATGTGTCAGAATATTCGACTACTTTAAATTATTAGTGATCACTGACAAATCATCTTCGTCTATGCCTATTAGGAGTGCATGTGATTCCCAAAATATAATCTCATTCGTGTACGACCACCTTTATATTATAATTTCACTAGTAAAGATAGAAAGGAATGAACCTGAATTCTAGTTGTGACTCCATTCTCATACGCGTCCCATACCACATATGAGCTTGGTTGTCCCTACTATACATCCTAGGATAGTATATCACTTTGGATGATATAATGCACTATCCTTTCAAGCATTCGCAAGCTCTTTAATAACTCACAAAATAGTTATATATACATTATTTTAATTTAAAAATAAAAGAGAAATTAACATTATACCGTTGAGAATGGATATTCAATTTCTTATCATGCAATAGTGGTCCCACGGCCTAAAATAAATAACAATGCGAAAAAATAAACTAGCACCTTACGTTAATAGAAATTAAATAAACATGCAACCATAATTATTATCTTTGGATATCTATTCATCAACCTACATACAACGCCACAATGTAAAATGTAGACATCACCCATCAGGTTTGATTCTGACACTTTATTGTTTCATGCCCTTTTCCCTTCTTTCTGATATTTTCACTTTTTGATTTTTTAAGCATAAAATTCTTTTTTTAACTTTTAAATTCATTTTAATCATTCAACTGAAAAACTACCCAAATTTAGCCAACGTAATCCTGGCAACGCATGGAATCAAATTGTCGAAATAATGAAAAACTGGTGAAAATTTGGTTAAGTGTTGAAAATGCGATTTTTTAAAGTTATTTAAATTGAAAACGAGTTTTAAAAAATGAAAGTCTTTAGTACGAGATTCGACATTATGTAATTTTTATAGCTCAATGCAAAGTACCACAAAAGATATTTGATTTTGAAAATCTGATGAAAACGTCGAAATTTATGTTTTGTTTTTGGAACCAAAAATTGGATTTTGATTTTTTGAGATTTGGATTTTGAGACCATTCCCATTATTTCGAGCTGGGAGGTAAAATCTTAATTTCATTAGAGAAATTATAGTAAATAGATTAAATAAAGGGTAGAAAAATGCATATAAGCTATGGGGAGAACAACACAATTTTTTTTTTCCATTTTTCCAAATTTTTGTTCTGACGGTGACGCCAACAGCAACTTGCTGTCTGCAGGAAAATTTGGTTTTTCAACCAAATTTTTTGGGTTTCGCCGACGGCTCTTCGATACATAATTCCCTACCTCGTATGGTTGTTAAAATACGATTAAAACACATCAAATATATAGTTCTAGCATGAATTTTAAAAATAAAAATAAAGAATTTCTACAATTTATAAACACAATCGACATTCGATAAAAGTCCTAGATGCAATTTTCAAAATCTACGGTTACAATAAGAATGCAGAGTCACCTACCGAAATTCGTGGTTGTCGAAAGTGAAGAGCTAGCACAAAAATTGAGGATTGGCAGCACGAAATTTGAGATTGGACTAACTTGGGTGTGAAACGAATGGGTTGGTTGCGAAGTTCTTGATAACAATGTCCTATTTCTTCTATGATGACGAACAACTCTCCTTCTAACTAGAAAAAATTTGAAATCGGTAGTATCAAAACCCACTTGTTGGTTTTTGGTGAGAGACAAAGAGAAAGAAAGAGAGACAATGATCGAAGATGGTTAGAACGTGAAGGGTGTCGACACTGACAACTTTCTCTATTTTGTCGAGGCTCAATGACGACTCGATGGCTACAGATCTTGATTAAAAGATGGTAGAAACCCTTGGGTGTCAATCGACTGGATTTGGATTCTTTGGAGAAGAAGATAATGAGTTAAAAGAAAGTAAACTTTCTTTTATAAAAGAGATTGAAGGCATTTTTGGTATTTTTCACTTGTTTCTATTTTTGATGATAACTCGACTTTTCGAACTCAAAAATCGATGAATAAATACTTTATTCTCTATAATTTTTCATTGAAGACCTAATGATATGATCGAATTTTATTAATTATCGCTCAAACGAAAATTCACCTTTTTAGGTCTAGCCTAACACGAAATTTGAGATTTTTATAACTTATGGGTTAAAGTATGTTTTTCGACCATTTTGAATCCAATGGCAGAATCTATTTTTATTAAAAATGAACAAAACTAAATCTGAGTATTTTACCCTAAGTCCATTTTTTAAACTTTTATCAAAATTTCATCATTTGATTTTCTCAAGATACGAGTTAAAAATTTGGGGTATTACCTTCTCCCCTTTTAATAAATTTTTTTCATTGAAATTAAAATTATACCTTAGTCCTGGAATAGTTCTGGATACTTAACCTACATCTATGTTTCTTTCTCCTATGTGACTTCTTCAATATTTTAATGTCTCCGTAGTAACTTGACTAGAGGGATAGACTTAGGTCTGAGTTACTTTATTCTCCTATCAAGTATATGTATTGCACATTCCTTGTAGGACATGTCTTCGTCTACCTCTAAATCCTGCAAATCAACTACATGTGAAGGATCTGGCAAATACTTCTTTAGCATGGATACGTGGAACACGTTGTGAACCTGCTCAAACTCTGGTGGTAGAATCAATTTATAAGCCACTAGCCCTATCCGTTCAACTATTCAAATGGTCCTACAAATCATAATTTCAATTTACCCTTCACACCAAACCTGAAGATTCCTCATCGGGACCATACATTTATGAATATACTATCCCCAACTTGGAATTTCAAAGATCTGTGCCGCTTGTCTACATAGCTTTTCTGTCTACTCTAAATAATTTTTAATCTGTCCCGTATAATGTGTATTGTCTCAATAGTTTCCTCAACAATCTCTGGTCCCAACACTATGGTATCTCTTGTTTTTGCCCAACATATCAGTAATCGATATGGCCTATCGTATAGAGCCTCGAATGGTGCCATGCCAATACTAGTTTGAAAACTGTTGTTGTAGAAGAACTCTACTAACGGCAAGTGATACTTCCAACTTCCTCCAAAATCAAAAGTATATGCTTGCAACATATCTTCTAATCACTTGTTCAAACTGTCTATTAGACTGTGAATGAATAGTCGTACTGAAGTTCAACTGAGTACCCATGGCTTTGTGTAGACCCGGAATTGAGAAGTAAATTTGGGATCTTTGTCTGACACGATCGAAATTGGCACTCCATACAGTCAAACTATCTCAGCTATGTATATCTGGCGCAATCTAACGATGCCGAATGAAACTCAAATTGGAATGAAATGTGTCGACTTCGTTAGTCAATCCACAATCACCCATATGGCGTCTGACCCATTACTGACTCTTGATAACCCAACTACAAAGTCCATGGTTACATGTTCTCACTTCCATTCCACTATGGGTAATGACTAGAGTAAGTCTACTAGGTTGCGGTGTTATGTATTGACTTGCTAACACCTACCCACATATTCTGTAATAACCTTCTTCATACCCGAAAACTAAAAATTTCTCCATAAATCTCTATATATTTTCATACCTCCTAGGTAAATAGAATATCGGGAATGGTATGCCTTACCTAGTATATCAGATCTCAGCTACAAGTCCTGAGGCACCCACTTCCTACCTTTAAATTTGAGAACCTCATCTGATCTTTTCAAGCAATCTAAGTTTGTCAAGTCCCTAGCTCTCAATTCGTATTCCTTCACCTCTTCATCTACTTTTGGAGCTTCTCTAATTCGTACTATCAGTTCATTTTCGATCCTCAACATACCCAAATAAATGTGCGGTCTATACTTTTCCCTTGAAATCTCAAACACTATTTATATGGCTTGCTAAAGCAACTGTCATTCTTTTACCATCATATGAACTATAGTATTCCTGCTCAATGCCTCAGTAATTACATTGGCTTTCTCCGAGTGATACTCAAGGATAAAGTTGTAATCCTTTAGGTATTCTATTCAACGTCGTTGTCTCATATTTAATTCTCACTATGAGAAAATGTACTTGAGATTCTTATGATCGGAGAATACTTCTTCGTATATGTAATATCTCCAAATGCGTAGTACAAACATTATAGTGGCTAGCTCAAGATCATGAATAAGGTAATTCTTCTCATGATTTTTCAATTTCCTAGATGCATATGCCACTACCTACCCAAACTACATTAATACAACTCCCAAACCAATCCCGGAGGCATCAATAAAGATCGTAAAACTTTTACCTAGAATTAGTCATTAATCTTTTCTTCAATTCCTAAAATGCAATCTCACAATTAACATCCCACTCAAACCAGACATTTTTTTTCTTTAGCCTTGTCAATGGTGCTACAAGAGTGGAAAATCCCTCAATAAATCTTTGATAGTAGCCTACCATCCTAAGGAAACTTCTGATATCTTTCACTGTCTTCCGTTTTCTCCATGTTAACATGACTTCAACCTTGGATGGGTCTACCTCTATCTTTTCACAGGATACCATGTGCCCTAGTAATTTTAACTTTTAAAATCAGAACTCACACTTGCAAAACTTGGCATATAGCTTATCTTCTAATAAAATTTGTAGTGGGATTCTGAGGTGCTTCTCGTGATCTTCCCTTGACTTAGAGTAGATTAGGATGCCATCTATGAATACAATGACAAATTTGTTGATGTGTTCCCAAAATACCTGATGCATTAGATCCATAAATGTTGCCAATGCGTTTGTCAGACCGAAATGTATCATTAGATACTTGAAGTATCTTAGTCTAGTCTGAAATACAGTTTTCGAAATATCCACCTCCCGGATTCTCAATTGGTGGTACCCGGATCGCAGATCGATCTTAGAGAAGTACAAACACCCTATAATTGGTCAAACAAATCATCAATACGCAGAAGGGGATACTTATTTTTGATAGTCACTTAATTTAGCTTTCGGAAGTCAATGCATAATCAAAGCAACCTATCCTTCTTCTTGACAAATAGAATCGAGACTCCCCAGGGTGAGGAACTCAGTTGAATAAACCTTAAACTTGTATGCTCGTCAATCTGCACTTTCAGCCCTCAGGTTTCTACAGGGGCCACTCGATATGGTGTAACAGAAATAAGCCCTTTGCTTGGTACTAAGCCGATAGAAAACTCTATCTCGCGACAAGGTGGTAAACCCAATAATTCTTCTAGGAAGACATCACCAATTTCTTTGACTACCTCTACCATATCCACTGACATATTTATCTCCGATTCTCTCAAAATTCCCAATTGGTTGTACAGAAGGCCATCTCTTCTATATCTAGACCCATGAACCTTGACTTTCGGATATCTCGATCTTTTAAAAATAATTGATCTTGTGAAGTAGTCCATAGGCATGGTGTATCACTAGCCAATCTATTCCCAATATGACATCGAAATCACAACCATCTAATGTCATGAGGTCAGTAATAATCTCTTAATCATCTATCCTAATTACACAGTTTCAACATAGTTTATGGGCTATCTATTTATTTCCCAACGGTGTAGATAACTCGACCCGTGTCAAAAATTTCTAATTTTAGCAACCGTGTAATCTCAATAGAAAGGTATGATCTAGAGGAATCGATATCAAATAAAACTTGAATCTTTACATTAAAAATTAAGATTGTACATTCCAACACCTCGTTCGAAATGGATATCTCCTCTTGGATCAAATGACAAACCCTGTCCTGGGGTTTGGGAATCACCCCTGCCTACGACTATGATAGAGGACAGTCTCTCCTAATATGTCCTGTTTGACTACATGTGAAGCATGTCAATGGTACCGCCTGTATAGGTTTCTGTGGGGCGGGTGGTCGATAAACTGGAGCTGGTGGTCTCGAAATGTGACGCCTCACATTCCTTGGAGTCCCTTGTACATTTTCTTGCAATTGTTACATAGTGAGTCTTACAATGCAGTTCATAGTATATCACATAATTAGCAAAGATTTGACCTTCACGATCTTTTAGAGTAATTTCTTATGTTTGACTGAGAGGTACTTTTACTATCTAGCCCTTGATGCAGTTGGGATACCATCAAGCTGGTAAGATACAAGTCTTAACTATGAGAAATCAGGTTATGACGATGAAAGTTGTAGTATTGATGCACCTCGGAGAGATAGCTGGTGTGATGAATACAGAAAAAAGGTATACAAGAAAAGATACTATGTGCATTTCTTCATAGTAATACTTGCTATATATTTTTCTCCAATTGCTAAAGTATATTTTACCTCTAATTTTTTGTGGGTTTCCAACAAGTTTCCTCATGGCATCCAATCTATGGATTCTATTGGCATCAAGTCCCTCTAGTTTGTTCTTAGGGACATAAGCTATTTCACTTCCAATAAGAAGTAAGGCAAGTCGGATAATATCTTCTATTGTGAAAGTGATCTTGTCAGAATTTGTGATGAAAGTATGTGTTCCAGGATTCCATAATTCAATCAGAGCCAACATCAAAGGCTCATTCAATAGGACTTCCAGCATGGAGATTTCTATTGCTACCACTAAACACAAATCTTCTAATCGTTTACTCAGGGTGTTGTGCCTTAGCACTTGTTTCACCCAGTCAGCCCATGTAATAGGCTCCCAATTACTAACGAAAGAGTTTTGGATTGATGTCTTCGTTTTCTTCACGCTTCTAGAAATATAATGGTTTCTTTCTGACTTGATCTGCATTTGTCCCTTTGGATATTCTGGTGGGTTTTAAAATTATGAAATCTACTTCCTTGTTGATATAAATTGGTGTTATGTTGATAATGTCTTTGGAAAAACTCTCACAATATTCTTCTTGATCAATAGCCCATTTTGTAGATTCAAACTAATTCTCCATATGTGGTACTATAGGTTGTTTCCCTCTTGGTGTTGGTAGACTTGGTGTTTCTATAGACTTTACATTTTTGTGTCGTCTAGTTCTCATGGTAGTTGAATATTCTACATGACAAAGACATGAGTTAAACTATGAGTGGCACACTGTACTTGAGAAAAATCTTACAAATATTTTTTGAAAAAAACTGGTTATATTATATCACTTTTTATGGAAATTCTTTAGGTATCAATTGCAACAATCACTATTAGTTGAGAAAATTCATGGTATTTTGGGTATGATTATTTGTTTTGAAAAATAAGTTGTGCAAGATTTGATTTTCCCCTAAGTTCTTAGGCCTATGTTGTGAGTATTATTATCTTTTTTAGGCATTTTCCTAAATTAAATAACAAAAATCGTTATTGCCCAAACCCCTATATCGCTATTTTTCAAAACTTTGACTAAAGGTTATAACGATATCATATCACTATTTTTATAATGATTTTGCAATCACTTTTTAGCAAAAAATGCAAAACCATTTTTGGGATGTTTCCTTTATTTCATTTCTCCTTTCAGTCATATTTTTATTATGTGGTATCATTTTTCTATCCTAATGTCTCTATGCCAAGTTTCAATCTTTGGGGTAATTTTGAAACCCTTATGTTCTTTACTTATCATACCACATATTTCACATAATGAGTTCATATTTCTCATTATTACTCTGCTTTATCTATTCCAAGAATTACATTTTTATCGATTGAACATTCGTGATGAAGGTTCTTTGCATAATCCATGCGATACATAATACAATGATGTTCAAAAATGAAAAATATAAGAAATGGGTTTGGTTGGAATGTTCTTACCTGCAACCTTGAATTTTTGCAATTGTGATTGCACAATATCTTTGTTCTAATACTCAAGATTTACAGATTCTACATCACAAAACGATTGCTCTTAGGTCTGGAATGAAATATTTTTCTCTTTTGAATATGAAAGGACACACGTGCCAGATAATATGATGTCTTGTTTGACCCCCTTTTGAATGTCCTTTGTATTTGTCTATGGTTTGCCTTGAGATACTATATTTACTATGATCTTTATCCCATTGAATTTGTTGTGTGATTTTCTTCTCATCTACCTAAGCATCAATCTTTATTTTTGATTGGATTAATTTGGTGTGATGCTGGCTTTTGAGTTTCTCTGGCAAGCAAGCATCAATGGGACTTTATTGTTATACCTCAAAATTGGCACACTCACAAGGAAAGTCTAGATATGAGCATTTTGATCAAAAGTCGGGCATCAATGAAGTTGGTTTAGTCCAAGAGATCACTAAAAGCACCTCGACAATTTTTTAATTAATGAAATAAAAAGTAACTTAAATAAATTGGTGGACTTTCTAAGAATGGGGAGTTGCCACCTACTTTAGGTCTAAGAACCAAAATAACTCCAAATGGATCTGAAGCAGTCCACGGGAGAGACATGGGAAAAGGTCAGGTTGCAAGTTTTGGAAAATATTAAGAATCAATCATGCCCAATCGAGGTGATCAGTCTCTACTCTAATCCATGACTATCCTACAGTCAACAAATGAAGACTCAAGTCAAACTAAGGTCAGAATTATCCTAAGGTCAGTAAGAGGTGACCACAGTTAAGGTCAAGGTCAAAGGTCAAAGTCAAAGCAACCTAAGTCAATGGTCAATTTATATAAAGCTCACCAACCGAATCCCATGGCTATGATTTCCTCACAAAAAACATTGTTTATAAATTTGTATTTAAGGAATCTTGAAAAGGCCATATTCCCAACCAATTCCGACAAACCCCACATGGCATGTATCAATAAACTGAATTACGCGATAATGTGCACAAATTGTTAAGCTTTCAAAAAAATGAAAATCAAACCTAGCATCATATGTACGAAAATCAATGAGACAACTCACTAGCCGAGCTTTGAGAGAAATAAAGCTCGATTTAATTGCCACATGTACAAAATCAAATAGTCAACTCATTGACCACTTTCATGAAAAAGAAATCCAATTTTAAATGCTATGTGCACAAAAATCAACTAATCATGTGAAGAAATTCAATTTTAAACTTGTGGGCACAAAAATCAGTGAGTTGACTCATTTTCGCCTTTTCTAAAGAAGGGAAAAAGAAAATGATTTCAATTCCTCATGTGCACCCAAAACTTAGTGAAACGATCTACACATATTTATTTTTGAACATGAAAATCATTTGAATCCCCCTATATACACAAAATCTGCAAGTTAACTCAGTGGCCATATTATACATGAAGACAAGTAATTCCACTTCCTCTACGTGCACAAAATTAGTGAGAAGCCTTAACGGCCACACTCCTTATACAAAATAACAATATTCCCCCACTTACATAAAATTGATGAGTCAACTCACTAATTTTAAAGAAACTTTAATTTAAATCATTGTAGTAGTCATGAAAATTGGTGAGTCAAATCATAGGAAATTATTAATTGGGACTCACCTCTAATATGGAGTAATTCTAAAATTGATTCCACTATATCTCAAAAACACATAAAGATATAGATCGAATGAATTGAACTAACCATGAATCAAACCATGAGGCAACCTATTGAACAAAAGTCGAGTCGGAGAATTAGAGAAAATGAATGTGTTTGGATTTCCATTCCGGCCTAAATGTGGTGATCACGTTTCTACGAGGAATATCATCCCTTGATTAACCGAAATGAAAACACGTCCAATTTCCTTGTTCTTGCCATAAAATAATAAGAAATTCCATGCAAAACCATTGAAAGAGACATTGGTATTCAATATATAAAATAATTATATATATATATATATATATATATATATATATATATATATATATATAATTAAAACAACCCACCTTGCAAATCTTTCGGACGATGACGAGGAGCATATTTGACTCGATGATTATTGCCACTCAAATTGAATCAAGAGAATTTTGGCTGTTGGATTTGATTTCTTTAGAATCAAGGAGAGATTGAAATTGAGAGCAAAAGATGATGCATGCGACTGAGATTGAGGAATGAAATCAAAGCCGATAATGAACTGAAGGCTAGAGTGAGGTCGAGAATGGGTATGAGCAAAAGGTGGTACACAACAACAAAAATTGGAAATTAGAAACGGTTTATAACGGTTCCTAAGCCAGTTTGAAACAGTTGACAGGCTATCTCTGATCGAGCGTCGGTAATGAAATTAAATGAGTGGAAGCCGTTGTATATCTCAGGATTTGGAACGGCTAAAAACCATTCCAAAACTCATAATTTGAAACAACTAAAAATTGTTCCAAATTTGCATTTATAAAACAGAACGCACTAATGAAAAAAAAATACCTTAGATATCGATTTAAAATCCGATGTCTATAAGACTGATGTCCTAAGTTTGAGACTTTAGGCATCGGTTCAAACCGATATCTAAACTTTAAAAAAAAAATTTTAATTTTTTACGCACCTATTAACCGCGATCAAAATAGACCCAAATAGAGAAAATTGGGGGTTCTCTATCACATTCATTTATACACAAGCAGAGTTGCAATGAGTCATAATTTACAAAACTACCAAGTACTTCACCATCAAAATTACAAAATGTTGCATAACTACAAACAAAAATGTCACTCATAGAACTTGGTCTCTTGACACAAACTCTAAACCAAAACCAACACCTTGTCAACCCACCTAATTTTGCATTCCTGGGTTTGTAGCATCTGAAGCAGCTCAGAGGAAAACAAGAATTTGATAGTCGTAAGCAGCTTATACTTCTTGAGCCAGTCACAGGATGCCCTAAGTGCAAGCTCATAACCTTCCAACGACACTTGGGTGAAGTGCACTAGCTTCACGTCTTGGAGGCACTTCAAATTCCCCATCACAAGCTACATAGTGATAAATAATATGATTGATGGAGTAGCAAAAATTGTGATACTAGTGAAACCAAAGAAAGGGTGAGAGCAAACTAACACAAGATTTAATTAAATTATGTTGCACCCGTGTGTTCATCATCTCTGCTGCATCTGAAGGTACAGAGCCGATCAATATTTGAAGAGAAACCATACTGATCTTGTTTTTTATATTGTGAGAAAGAACTTTCTCTCATCAAGCTTTTCCTTCTGGGACTCATTCTCTACAATCTTACGCTGAGACATAAGATTCCAACATCAACTGTGCTGGTGAAGATGATTTGATCTCAACAATCAAGTTGTGAACTACCACTACTTATCCACTTTGTCTTTGAAATTCTCACTATAACCCTTTCCATCTCCATGGGGCCCTCGAATATAGAAGTGAACCTATAATAAATTTAATATGAATCCTATTCTAATAAGGTTCTTCATGTAATCATATGTTTATACTAAGAAAACTTGCAAAAAATAATTTTCTAGAAATAGACCAAGCAAAAAAAATGATTTTTGAATATTTGTGTTAAGATGTTACCTCAACCCGTTCAACACCATCTTCATCAGTCCATGTCTTATTGAGAATCTGCTATCGAGCAGCCCGATTTCTGCTTTCCTAACCATATCCCGTAATTTCTTACTCTAACTTGATAATATGAGGTTTAAGACTCATGTAATTAATAAGCACAAACCAAACTTCAATAAAATAAGAATACATGTAAAAGGAAACTGTCCTTCTAACTTGACTGTCATCCTGAACCCTCTTGAGAGCTTTTCAAAAAATTTAGTATCTAAAACATAAAATGGGATCTTAGCTCTTTAACATCAAAACAAATATATCTCTTCAAATACTAATAAGGTCCTTCTAACCATGAAAAGTAGTTTAACAGGAATAATTTTAATTCTTACTCTTTGGGTTTAAAGAAGAGCTTCTTGAAAATAGCATATCTAGCAACAACTACAACACCAAGCCCTGCAAGTATGATAACACCGTAGGAAGCCCCCTCTACAAATGTAATTGGTTTCTTAGGAATATTGTATGTCGGAGCATCGAAGGGATTGTCAACTGTCGCTACATCTTTTCTATGCTACAACAAGAAAAACAAGACATTCAATTGAAATGTAAAACTTGCAACTCCAACCTAGTTGTGGTGCAGCAAAATTATATTAAATGGAAATATCAACAAACAAGTGGATACATGTACATATGCATACAGCATCATCATTCTAATTGAACCTACAAATATTATACGTGTAAAATCCCAAGTTTTTTATTCGCATCTTAAGAAAAAATAAATCAAGAAATTTTGAGATAATTCTGAAAGTGGGACTTAGGATAAAATTTTAGTATTTTATTGTGGCGCCCCGCCGAACGCTAACACAAATCCCAAGGCCAAATCCCAAGGTACTAGGTGGCACCTCGAAATTTCGGCATGGTCTCCTCTGTTTATGTTAGCGTTTCACGGAACTCAAACCTGATAAACCAATTTATAACAAAACTTGTATATAAAAATGTAGATACAGAAAAATAACAGCGGAAGACTAATTACATCTAACATGTAAGTAGATCAGAGTGCGGAAGATTTATCAATATACAAGCTTACCAAAACACTCTCACTCTAACATAGGCCTAAACTCTCAATCCAAAAACTACACACATCCTGGATGAAACTGACAGCACTAACGGATGTAGCCCTAGTGCTCACCAGGCAATAAACTCTGATCGTCGATCTGACCGACCAGATACTCCCCAATTACTGACTCTACGCCTGTCTCAGTAGCTGCAAGTGCTGAAACTAAAAAAAAAAGGAAGGAAAGGGTGAGTAACAATGGTTACCTAGTAAGTCCACAGTCAATTCCTACTAATAACCCTTCCTAAGTATGATCGAATAAAGCATACTGAACATTTTTATACATGCAAGGTTTTACAAGATAAAATACGATCAACTGGTACATATAGCCATGGATGAGCAACTAAACAGTTTTAAAAATTACACATAACATCAATCATCCATACTCATTATACATTTTCCATTTTATGCAAATAATGTTGACAACATTGAAATAATAGACATGCTTATCAGTTTGTAATTCGAAATATAACGACATATACCTAATACAAATGGTGGAGTATTGGAATTAAAGAGTTGGGATTCACGACTGGATCGCTCCCAGTCGGGACATGATATTCCTCAATAACATTGTAGTTCCTAATTTTGTGGTTGGTCGTGTCTACCACGCTTGCGAGACCATTTATCCGGCTCAGGCTGGTCGTTTGACGTGACCGTAAGCAATTGGTCTCTTTTCGATGTGTCAGAACGTTCGACTACTACTAGATTGTTAGTGATCACTGACCAATCATCTTCGTCTATGCCTATCAGGCGTGCATGTGATTCCCAAATGACACTCCACTCGTATATGACCACCTTTACAATACACGTTCACTGGTAAAGATAAGAAAGGATTGAAATCGGATTCCAGTTGTGACTCCACTCTCATACGAGTCCCATACCACGTATGAGTTTGGTGGTCCCTACCGTACATCCCAGGATAGTGCACCCCTCCGGATGATGTGACACGCTATCCCTTCAGGCATTCACAAACCCTTTAATAGCTCCCAAAATAGTTACATATATATATATATGATTTTTCATTTAAAATAAAATAGAAATTAACAGAACAGGGTTGAGAATGGATATCCAGTTCCTACCATGCAACTGTGGCCACCTGGCCTAAAATAAACAACAGTACTCAGCGCACGCTCTAACATAATCGAAAATAAACATGCAACCCTTTCATTAGTAACCTGGATATCCTTTCACCAACCTACACACAACATACAATGTAAAATGCAGACATCACCCCTCGGGTGTGATTATGACATTTTACCGTTCATTCCCTTTTCCCATTCTCTCGACATTCTCACTTTTCATCTTTTCAAATCAATCATCCATTTTCAATCTTTTAAAGTCATTCTTTTGGTCTTTCCATTGAAAATCATCAAAGTTTATTAAAAAACAAGGTCCCGACAATGCACGGGACCAAGCCTATTAAAAATAGATAAAGCTGGTGAAAATTTGGCTAAGTGTCGGAAACTCAATTTTTGAAAGTTCTCGAAATGGAAAACGGATTTTTCAAAATGAAAGTCTCGATCATGAGATTCGACACCATATAGTTTTTGTAATTTAATTCAAAGGAACGCGAATGTTATTTCATTTTGAAAACTTGTCGAAAACGTCAAAAAATACGTTTTGTTCTTGAAACCAAAATTTGGATTTTGATCCTTTGAGATTTGGATCTCGAAACCATTCCCATTGTTCCGAAATGGGGGGTAAAACCTTAATTTCATTAAAGAACTTAAAATAAATGTTACTTAAATGTTTTTAATGAAATGAAGGGTGGGAAATAGTGTATAAGGTGTGAGGAAGTCAAGCCAAGAGTCAGAGTCTGTTTTTGACTCAGAACAGTGCTGTCGGTAGTAGAACCTTGTTCTGTCGGTGGAACCGATGGTTCCTGCCGACAGAAGAAAATTTTCGGTGGCAGAAGCTTCATTCTGTTGGTGGAACCGACAGAATGCCTTCGGCAGGTACCGGTGGCACTGACCCTTCCCGCCGACAGCCTGAACCTCACTCGCGATTTTTGGATTTTTCGATCCCTTCTTTGGATCTTTGTTCCATTATTCAAATCCCTCAATCCACCCATGAATTCAACATTTAAAACATAGATTAAACACATCAAATCCTTATTTCTAACATGAATTTCAATTTAAACAAAGATTTCTACGATTTAACACAAGCAACACATTTTTAACAAAATCCCTAAATGCAAATTTCATAAATCTAAAGCTACCAAGAGGAATTGAAAGTCCCCTACTTATTTGTGAACGCCGAAAGGGATGAACTCGCATAATAATCAAGGTTTCTCATAGAAGAGTCGATGTTGGGCTGACTTGGATGTAAAATGAGCGAGGGTTTGCAAAGTTTCCGACAACGACGTTCTCCTTCTCCTCTGTAATGAAGTATAGACCTAGCTCCTAACTCGATGAAGCCCTCGGATGGAAGGTGTTGAGGTTTACTCGAGCTACCCGGCTGATTTTGATGGAGGATGGGGAAAACGAACAAGAATGGGTAAGTAAAGATGGTGAAGTTGTAGCTCTCGACGTGGCCGACAACTTTGCCTTCTTCGTCGGGGTTCAACTCGACTTCGTTTACGCACAAACTTGATGGCAATGGGTCGAAACCCTTGGATTAAAAGTGGCTGTCGTTTGGGATTTCTTAGAGAAGGAGAGAAAAATGAAATAAAAGAAAATCAGAATTTTCTTTTATAACACAGCTAAGGGCATACTTGTAATTTTCCTTCATTTCTAGTTTCGATCATAACTTAACTATTCAGACTCGGAAAACGACAAAAGAATATACCATTTCAAATAATTTTTCGTTGTGGTTCTAATGGTATTGTCGAATTTTCTTGATTCTCCCTCTAACGAAAATTTTCTATTTTAGGTCCCACTTAACGCGAAATTCGAGGATTTTATAACTTTTTCCTCCGAACTCAAATTCGAACTTGCTTACAGGCTAATGTATATATTACGATTGTTTTGAAACTAATGGCGAAGTCGGTTTTTCTTGAAATTAATCATAACAAGATCCGAGTATTTTACTCTAAGTCTCTCCTTCGATATTTTCTTCCAAATCTCACCATTTAATTTTCTCGAGATATGAGTTAAAAATCCGGGGTATTACATTTATTCTAGTAATTTTTAATGAAATCTGACCCCACCATTGGATTTGAAATGATCGAAAAACATATTTTAACTTGTAAGCACGTTTAAATGCGAGTCTAAACAGAAAAGTTACAAAATCTTTGATTTTTGAGTTGTACCAGGCTAAAAAATTAATTTTTTGTTAGAGAAAGAATTTTATAAATCCGATGGCTCCATTGGATCCACAATGAAAAGTTATAGAAAATGAAGTATTTACTTGTCATTTTTGGAGTCCAAAAAGTTGAATTATCGTCAAAAACGGAAACGTCAATTTCAATGTCTCATCAGGCTGAAAAAGTGAATTTTGGTTAGATATAGAATTTGTAGAATTTCACCACACTATTGATCTAAAATAAAAAAATTATACAAAATAAAGTATTCACTTGTCACTTTTGGAGTCCGGACAGTCAAGTTATTGTCAAACGAAATAATATGTAAAATATCGATTTCATCCCGTAACTTATATAAATAATTTTTTAAACAAAATTCATTATTCATTATCCCTTATATTTGTCCAAAACTAGCTGAGAGTTTTCAAAAAAAATTATTTTTCCCAACTTTCAACTTGAGGTTCGTCGACGTCAACTTCCGACAAAGAAGGAAAAAATGTCCACAGCATCGACCTCTACAAAACCTACCCATTTTTTTATCTTCTTTTTTTTTATTTCATAAAAAAATAGCCATAGGATGCATAGGGATTTCAAACGTTCAACCTCGGATTTCATCCACTTCGAGCCCAGACCATTATCCGTTGTAGAAGGGAGAAAGAACAACGGCCTCGAGATCTTCGAAATCATCGGGCCCGAATAAAAAATCAGCCACCTTGAAATCTGATTTGCCTTAATTTTCGTACTGATCATCTTGATTTTCTCATACGTGCTTCAATTCTATTACGTAGAAAATTGTAGGGACTCTCAATTTCTATTAGTAACAGTAGATTGTGAAAGTTGCATTTAGAATTTTAACAAAAATTCGTACTGCTCGGATCCCATTTGGATCTAAGTGTTGTAATTTTTCAATTTAATTGATGAAAATGAATTTCAAAATTTTTAAAAAATATTTTAAGATTCAATGAACTCATATTAAATTGATAAATATCAAAAAATAAATATTATATTTGAAATATTAAAAACTATAAAAATCAGAAAAAGGGAAAAAGGGTATGAAATGGTAAAATTCAGAATCACACACGAGGGGTGATGTCAGCATTTTACATTGTGATGCTATGTGTGGGTTGATGAACATATATTAAGGTTAATTTACTTTCTATTTTCAT
The DNA here is from genome assembly GCF_017979445.1 of Akebia trifoliata. Taxonomy (NCBI): domain Eukaryota; kingdom Viridiplantae; phylum Streptophyta; class Magnoliopsida; order Ranunculales; family Lardizabalaceae; genus Akebia; species Akebia trifoliata. The sequence goes on from NC_141390.1 coordinate 14,053,210, forward strand.
GAAGTGACGTGTAGGTTTATTTACTTTGTATTAGCACGAGGCGTTGATTTACTTTCTTATACTATTATTTATTTTAGGCCGCATGACCACAGTTGCATGGTAAGAAACTGGATATCTATTTTTCACTCTGTAATATTAATATCTTATTTGTTTTCAAAGAAAATTTCTTATTTATTTTTAAAGAAAAGAAATGATATGTATATGTAACTATTTTGTGAACTGTTAAAAAGCTTGTGACTACCTAAAGGGATAGTTTGTCATATCATCTGGAGTAATATACTATCCTGAGATGTACAGTAGAAACAACCAAACTCATACGTGGTATGGGAAGCATATGAGTGGAGTAACAATTGGAATTCGAATTTATTCTTCTATATCTTTACCAGTGAACTTGTAATGTAAAGGTGGTCATATACGAATGGGGTTGTATATTTGGGAATCACCTGCATGCCTGATAGACATAGACAAAGATGATTAGTTAGTAATCACTAACAATCTATAGTAGTCGAACGTTTTGACACATTGAAAAGAGACCCATTACTTATGATCATGTCAAACAGCCAGCCTGAATCGGATAAATGATCTCGCAAGTATGGTAAACAACGACAACCAACAAAATCAGGAACTAATACTTTATTATGAAACATCATGTCTCGATTGGGAGCGATCCAATCTTGAATCCTAATTTTCTAATTCTACTACTCCATTATTGTGTATTATGTCTCTGTTACCTTATTTTGATATATACAAAATGAAATGTATATTTAATATTTACATTTGGCCAATTAAATTTGTATAAAAAGAAAATGTCATTGTGAGTATTGTTGATTGATGTAAATGTGAATTTTAAAATGTTTAGTTCTCATCTTTGATTATATATACCAGTTAATCGTAGCTAATTTTGTAAAATTTCGTATATGTTAAAATGATTAAGTATGCGTATTCGTTCAGGTTAGGAGAGGTTATTAGTAAGAATTGTTTACTTCTCTACTAGGTAACCATTGTTACTCGCCATTTCCTTCTTAATTTTTTTAATTTAGATCTGAATTTAACGAAGCAGGTGTAGAGCACAAGTAAGGATTATCTGGTGGGTCAAGTAGATGACCAGAGTCTGTTACCTAGTGAGTATTGGGGTTATACCCTTTAGTGGTATCAGTCCGTCCATGAGTATTATAGATTTTGGTAAAGCATTAGGATTTTTGTTAAAGTAACGACTTTTTTTTGTATAATCTTGTATTTTGTTTATCCTTCCATTCTCTAATCTATTGTACGTTATTAGATGTATATAGGCTTTCGTTATTATTATATTTTGTATGTGTATATGTAGGATGTTACATATATTATTTATCAGGTGAAGCAGGTATTTAGTGCCTTGGAATGTTAACATAAATAGAGAAAATCATATTGAAATTTCAAGACGCCACCTAGTACCTCAAAATTTGATATTGGACTTTGTGTTAATATTTCAAGGGCGTCACATATGGTATCAGAGCATAGCATTAGATCCATATAGGATACAGATCTATTATGTTTTGAAAAATTGGTTGATACCACAGATATTAGAGTAATATTAAGAATCCGATATCCGAGCTCATTAGTAGTTTTGTATTGGGATTATGAGTTTTTCTGTGTCTAGAAGTCCTTAGAGCCTAGTAAGCGTAGGATAAGATTCTAGGTTCATTTTATTAGTAATGAAAATTGAGTTCACTACTAGATTCCTTATTATACTAGTAGTTAATATTTCCATGAGAATGGTGTTAGTGTGGTTCTAAGAAATGCCTTACTTATGATAAATAGAAGATTACTGAACTAGTAGGTTAAGAAAGATGTAAGGAAATAGAGGTGCAATTGACCCGTGACAATGAGTTAAACTGGTGAGGAAGATCTACCTGGGTCTAATAAACTTACCAAGATAGAATGGTTAATAAAAGTAGTCTTTGAGTTATCCTAGAGTTAGGCTTGTATGGAAAAAAGACAATTGGAGATGTTTGAAGCTCAAATGATTATGATGGGTTAACTAACAAAAAAATTAGAGAGGATAGAAGAAAGGCTCGACCATCATTTTAAGGAAAAATCCCAAAATAATCAAGAAATAAATATCCTACCTAGGGAGGATTATGAGAAGAAATAGGGATAGTACAATCGTTACCTCAAAATCTAGTAGAAGAAATGCAGTTAGGATCTAATAAGAGGCAAATAATTACGAAACTAGCAAAGTCACGGGGAAAACAAACATGCATAAGAAGCAAGACTATAGAAATACCCGATCAAGAGATGGAAAAGTTTTACAAGAAATTACAACATATAATATTAAATCAATTAAAAGAAAGAATAGTGGCATGTTACCAATGTGGTACGTTGGGACATAAAGGGGAGCAATGTTTAAGTCAACATCAATTGATTAAAAATGCGTGGCTCAAAAAAATGTTAGATGAGCCAACTTAAAAAATAATAAGGCCATTGGATTTTAACAAGGTCGATGACATACTTATACCACCGCAAACAGACTGTACTAGTGGTTGAAAGAGAGAAGGAATGGAATTACAGATGTCTTGGGGACAAACCAATCAACCCCAAACCTCTCTTCCTTCCAGATCAGACCCGACCAAGAAGCCGATGTATTCAAGGCCAATCTCCCCTGAATCAGCAAACCCCCAGTATAGAACTACTCCACTATCGAGTTACAGGATTTCCCCATCACTGAGTCATAGAACAATTAGAACTCCAATGATGCCAACAGGGCCAAAGGAACCAACAAGATAGGTTCAGAGCTTGTAGACCCCAGTTTACCAACTGCCCACTAAATAGAAAGCTTCGAAGATAAGATCGTTGACATGTTACGCATGTGCTCAGGTGGGACATATCAACAGAGAATACCATTTATCACAGTTGTGAGCAGGGGTTGTAACCCATGAGAAAGTACTTGTAGCCAACGAAGTTTTGGAAGGTACGATTTTTAATTATAATGTTAGAAATTGGAGTTCTATGCGATATTGGTTCCTCTAAATCATATAATTCTGTTGAGATTTTTCACAGTTGTTAGAGTTAGAAACTACTAACACGGGCCGAGTAATGAAATTATCTACACCACAGGGAAACATCCAGTTTCCTACCATGCAACTGTGTTGCAGCGCATTATTTGCTCTGGCGTAAGTGAGTCGAGTACCCCAGTAGGAAGTTCTCAAAACCATGCCTATTGAACATAAAAGAGACCCAGTAATCAATTTAGATAAAAATTTCAGCATAGAATAAAAATAAATTATAAAAATGTAAACCAGGGGATGTATTCACAAATTCATGAAGACTATATGTTGACGCCAAAGTATAAAATTCTAAGTGGACAACACAAAGATTTGACAAACTTATTAGAAGAAACATAGTCATGACTAAAAATGTCTTATTCAAGATGGTTATTTGTTAGATGTATGCTATCCAACTAGTTAGACGAACAAAATAATAAGGAAAACTATGGTTAGCAAAGGTTACAAATTCCCAAATGAATACCTTTATCTAACCTGTCAGACAATGCACATCAATTACAAATGGCGCAATTCCCCTCTCCAACCCTTGTTTTACTCTTCTTCAATGCACAACCCCCTAGCTTCTCTCTCTCTCCTTATTCGATTGCTATAAGGTTGCTTTACTTGTCTCCCACAATTTCTCATTCCCATACATCTTTCATAGTCCCACTTTCTAATCTCTCTCTTGGTTCGTTTTCTCTCCAATATCCCCATCTTTTACATCATTCCATCATAATTTCACCCTCTGATTTTGCTCAACAGTCCCAAAACTTCCTTTTCAATCTCTTTAATATCAGTTTCATTCTCTTTTCCATCTTTCTCATATTCAACCTACAAGGAAAAAAAATAATCAGCAAAAGCAGGGGTCGTGCAAAATAGAGCTTAGTTGAATATTTCCTCAACAATGGCCCTAGATTACTCATGAACTTTTCAGAAATATAAACTTACCTCGGGTAGGCTTCTAGTCTCAGTGATTTTGATCTCCTAGAGAAATGACCGCCATAACCAAGAACCCTTCTAATCTATCGATTGTTGTGAACCCATACCTGGCAACCTCGGTCGCAGCATCAGAACATACAATTGCCTTGCCAAACTATATGTCAAAAATAAAACCATTACTGAAACATCATTGGAGCATCAATAAGTCACTCTTGTATATCCCTTGTTTCTTGGAATAAGGAAAAAAAATCTCTTTAGGAGACTTTACAGTGACTCACTAAAAATGCATTCTAGGCTTCTTAATGCCATTTTTTTTTTTTTTTAATAAAAATGCCAAACAATGATTCCATGTTTGGGTTTATTGTAATTAGTTGTAAAATAATTATTGGTCTTCTAAACTATGGGAACCTCATGTCCATGGCTTTTTTATTATTCTCAGTGTATAATTGAATACAGACCCAACAGAGCCACTACTAGACCCAACTAAGTATTGGTCCTTGTAGTGAAGATGGTTCACGTCTTTGATCATCGTCTTCATTATATATGATGCCAATCCATCTAGGGTCGTGTTTTTGTCATTATATGGCATAAACAGAGCCTGATTGAACCAACATCAATATAAGAATGAAATATGATGGAAAAGATAAGCATGATACTTATGAAAGAAAAGAAAACAAGGAAAATGGAGGGTTATTAAGAGAAAGGAAGAAACAGAAGCTAGAAAATCAATAACAATGCTGGCATTATGCAGAAAAATAAAAAATTATTCGGATTAAACAAACTTAAACTCTTTAAGTGTTTTCTATTGAAAATGTACAGGGTGCTTTGATTAGATTTAGTGTCACACAAGCGATTGAGGGAAGAAACAAGAAAAGAGCACACCTACTAAAATTCTTAACAATATGAATGACACTTACCTTCATTCCAAAGTGAACATTGACCCATATATGTGGATCAAATGATTTGGAGAGTTTCCACATTTTTGGGCCTCCGGTTCACTAAAAGGACCAGTTATCGGATTCTCTTCATATGGATCATAATCCTACCAACGAAAAAGAGAAGCCTTAGAAAAGAATGAGATAAATTTTCTATCGTATCAAAATAAAAAAGGGAACACTAATTAAGGAGAAAATTGACTAGGCAGGAAAATATCACAAATCACGGAATCATTAATTGGGGGGCGGGGGAACATGTTAGCCCAACAGACCTTTGTGCTTCAAGCATAAATTTTAATTTACCAAAAATGTTTAACAAGTTTGAGATTTCATGATAAAAAAATAAAGAACGAGGCACAACGAACCTTTTCTTTTTTGCCCCAGTCTACACTCCAATTCCTATTGTGATCAACTCCCCTTCCTGCATAATGAAAAAGGATGTAAGTGTTCCACTAACTAGACAAGCCACATACTATATATAAGTCATAAAATAAAATTGTATGACCATTTCTCCTCTCACAAAGGTCTCCCATTTCAACAACTTTGTGACCATTCAAATTTTCCAGTGGCACCACCTACTAATCAAAAACCATATGCTCATATTAAGATTCTAAAGAAATCCAAAACTACGTCATATTTCAACTAAAACGATGGCCCAAAGCCGTCTTTTTTAAAGAAAAACGACGGTCCCCACTGTCTCAAGGACAGTTGTAAAAAAGGAAGTCTTTTTTCCAAAACGATGGATATTATCTGCCAACAAAATGTCGTTAAAAACGACAATTTTTCTCTGTAGCAATAAACAATGGATGAAGACTGTCGTTTTTGTGTCGATTTTTTTTTTTTTTTTGTTGTTGTAAATTTCAAACCTTGACATACAACTTATAAACAACGGTTATTATCTGTATTTTTTACGACTTTTTTTAACGACAACCGTTGTTTGTTGTTTTTAATATTTTTCACGTGAGAAAAATGGAAAATTGCATTGAACAGAAAAATACTCCTTTTTCATGATATTGAATTTGATCCAAATAGTTACAACTAAAATCAAGGTTCATTACTAAAATAATAAGTGAGTTATAGTTCAAAATGAATTCATTACAACTGGAACATCTGAATCTACGTAAATCCCACCTATACATATTAGAAAAATTGCAACCTCAAAAGAAAAATTACACATTAGAAAAATTGAAAATCAACATCTAAGACCTCCTTTTACTATACTATTTCAAAACGTCTACTAACTCAGCAACATGTCAACACCACCAACACTGCCTCTAATGATGATAAACTACCTCTCAAAAACTTTGGTTATCCAACATGAGAAACAATGAGATGTCTTTTCCGTGCAATGAGGATCATAGTTGAAATGTTAAAAATAAAAAAAATGAATGATCAGCATCTCTTAGATCCACTAAACTAAAAATCAACATATTTGAGTTATCACATAACCATATTGGGAATCAAAATAGCCACAATATTGATTTTAAAACCAAAAATAGACTTTCAAGTTAACACACACATGCTCACAATATTTTTTTTGATATACAAAACTAAAAAGATATATTAATAAAGTAAGAAAAGGGTGGCCAAGAAAAGTACCTCTTTAGTAGAACTATATTCTAAATTTGGGCCAATCAATAACATCACCACATGTCAAATCAACAAATGTTCCTTCTCCATCTGTAGAATCACATTCCCATCAAGGACCTCATCTATAAGGTTATCATAACTATCTGAATCTACATTAGATGCACTGATCACTCTTCCTTCGGCAACACAATCATGTGGTCGTTGTAACTGATTCACCTTATAAGGGCATGTCTATATGTTTGATAGGTCTGAATGTGAAGAATCGTGCCTTACCTACAAAGTCATGTAGACAATATGAACTATGAAGAGAGCTATTACAACACAAAGCCCACCCACATTACCTACCTACACACCAACAATTAGTTTTAATAACAACTCGTAAATGCATCAAACATATTAGCTTTGTTGAAACTAAGTAATGAATTAGTGCAAATTATTTCTGTTGGATTATTAGTGTGCAGACTTCCAGTCTTTTCCTCTCTATCTTTTTGGTGAATGATAAGGAAATTTAAATAAAAACAGAAACCTCTTGCAGGTAGTGAACAGATGGCATTGGATGAAGGAGAAGAATGATAGATGATCAAAAGAGCCAATATTATTTGATATTGAAACATTAATGGAAGAAAAATAAAAGGAAACAATACAATCAGCACACAAAATTCTGCTACAACTAATCATAGCATCATGTTTTACAACAGATAGATTATCAAACTGAAATTTAGGTAATTCAACAGCCAGAGAAAACTCTATTCAAAATGATTACAAACATGAAAGATAATGAGCATCACAAACAGCCAACCCCACCCCACCACATAGGTTTCAAGCCTATAACGAAAAGCTTCCCAAATTCAATTGTCATAAATTACCAATCAAGATGTCGTTTGGAATGTAAAGTGATCAAATGTGGGCAAAGCATTCATGTGTCAATGATCACAAGATGCTACGAGACACTCCTTCGATCCTATTGGCTAAACAAATTTTTTGCCCATCATTTGGTTCTGACCTACAGACCAAAAATTAGCTTCATTGTCTACTTCAAATCATCAAAACCAAGCACTCACTCCACTGATTGCTTTCCATTTACACCCCATACCAATGTCCAACATAACCATGTGTCTTTGTCTTTAATTTATTACTAGTGAAAATGCCTAGCAAGAAACACAATACACTAATTACTAGAGCCACACAACACATAAATCAACTTTCCAAATTTCATTATCCAGGCTGACACCAAGTTGTGAACTAGAAAGTTGTTTAACATTTTAGAAGAAGAAAGAAAGAAAAGAGGGAAAATAGAGGAATAGGGATAATGGGTAATAATTTTAGATGATGATCTGTGTGTTGGTCTTTTTTTTTTTGTGACCCTTCCATAGAATGTGTGGGGTATTCTATAGTCCCACATTCTTGGATGTTGAGGTTTCATGGGTCACGTAGGTTGCTATTGAAGTCAGTAGTGCTACCAAATTGAGATACTATGAGAATAGTGAAAGGCTACAGTCAGACATTTGGTTCAGTTTTGCTGGCAATAGAAAACTGGCTGGAGCTTATCAAATGGTGTGTCACCATGATGCAGGTACAGTGATAAAAGAATTTTTATTCAGCCCATTGGGTGTCTTTGATCCCCCCTCCCTCACTATATTAGCTTGATCACCTCAACAATCTTGAATAGAGCATTTCTGGATAAAGAGCTTCTCTGTTGGAGCTACAACATTCTTATCATTGAAAGCTTCAAATTAACATGAGGCCCAGTGTTCTATTTATAAGGCCAGAATCCAGAATACAGAAGACTAAAGTCTAGCCACTTCAGGCGCCTGTATCTATTGGTGGTATGATGCCCCACTGAGAGCTAATATGACAATCATGGTTCAGAAGCATTAAGAGGAAAAGTTCATGAGCGCAACCAGAAAAAATAATTTTAGCTACATGAGCCCTCAAAATAAACTCATAGAATTTGATGAGACAGTTGAGTATCAAATTGAGAATCAGTGGCAATAGTACTAGCAGTATAAAGTATGAACAGTAGGACGGGCCAGAGAATCTAAATTCAGAGTTACTCAAACACAGGTCAAAGTCTACCAAAGGCGTCATAAATTAAGTTTCTCCATAGGACCTGCAATAACATCAACTCTATCTACGATTTATGAGTCAATTGACACAAAAGTGCATTACTATGAATAAGACCAAAATTTGATGCGAGAGCTACCTAAAGCTTATTAACAGTATCCTTAAATAATATAGCTATCGACTCCCAATTTTTCAACATAAGAAAACCCAAATTGGACCCAAATCCGATCCATTAACAGCCAATATATTATCAGAAATGATCATAATTAAGGACATCATTCTATCACTGCAGAACCACAGATTCACATTTGAATGTGTCTGTGTCTGATAAACTAGTCAACATAATCATATAAGAAATTCTATGAAAGATTACTAAAGCTACTTCCAACAAATGAGGTTCTGAACTTCTTATCCATCTTAGTATAATTTCGGAATCTCCAGCCAATATTGAGGTAAATGGACACAAGTTTCATCACCAGCTTTAGCATCCAATCGTCCCAAACCAAAAACTGAAGGATTGTTAGGACACTTTGTTAATTATAATTTAGAAGATATATACAATGAACTCTGTCATTGTAAGATTTACGAAATGAAGAAACAAAGATGTTTGATAAAATATCAACCAAGCAAGAACAAGACAGACCCATAAAGTAGAGGCCCCTTAACTTCATTGGCGCTGCTCCAAACCAGTTGTATATAGGCATCATGTTATAAGTTTCAATCATTAGAATTGTTGTTTCTACCGTCACATATATTTATGGGGGTCTATTGGAAGTTATATCCTTCATATAGATTCCAAGTTCTGAACTATGAGGATGTTGAGATGGGCGAGTGGAAAGTCAAGGAAATATAAAATTTGAAACGAACACGTTCAAGAAAATGTAGGTTGAAGACAAATGTTGTACCTGTGAAGAACTGTCGAGATTGGTAGAAGACCGCATTGGTGTCCTAGTAGAAAATTTTGATTGTTGTAAAGTCTCATTCATCTTTTGCACCTCTTCTATCAACTTATCCACTCTATTATGAAAGATTGTCGTCTCATATGTCAAGGCTTGCTTGTAAGGAATTGAAGCACGCACGGAAGTCTTGGAAACACCTGAACCCATTCCCCGAACAAGACCCCTACTATCAGGACCACAAACTTATACAAAAAATATATAATATCAATACCTACTAACGATATGATATCATACTTACTAATATCAATGCCTACTACATGACATCATATCATAATTACAAAATATCCTAATCAAAATAATGCACATACCACAGCCACGGGGTCATGGTCTAAATCGTTATGTTTATTAGAATGGTCATTAGCAATCATTCTACTGATGGTCTCCTGCAAAATAAATAATAATTAAGAAATATACAAAATAACAACTATTAAAAAAAAAGAACAAAATAAGTCCCTTTAAGTTCAAGGTGGGACTTGTTTAATTTACTTTCAACAATAGAATTTGGTGCTATTTATTGAAGAAATTGAGGTTTTATATATTTTATTTAGTAAAGAAAATAAATAAATAAATTGTTCTCACTGTTTGTTGGCTCTTGGCATGGCTGGTAATGTATATGTCTGTCCTAGTAATCTACTTATGAGAATCTTCTTTACTCTATAAATAAAACAGTCAAATATGTAAATGAACAAGATATACATATTTCATTCCTAACATGATATTAAACTTACTAATTGTAGACACCCCATTTTTGCACTCGCCTGATTAATCAACTCGTCAACCCGATCGCAATGATTCCCAATGATGGATGTGTATTCCATTACTTTATTTTGTTACCAGATATATTTCAGAAATCCGGATGAGGTATCTCGAATTGACAAAACCTTAGAAACCACGCTATGCTAGGAAAATACAACCCCAGAAACATAGAAATCATCATCTTGTAGACCAAAAAGAAGCTTCACGATAAAAATCACTAAAAATTGACCAAATTACCAAAATACCCCTAACCTCAAAACAACCCTAGAGCCTACGTTACGCTTAGGAAAACTCTCTCGAACACATAAAATAACAAATCGGAATCAAATAAATCATTTCACCAATTTTAACAGAATTTGACAAAATTACGAAAATGCCCCTCATAAAGTTCATGATCATTTCACACAAAAAATTTCATAAATGACACAAACTAATATTTTCATTGAATTTCTTACGAAAAATTGATTCTAAAACATCCTAGAACATTAAAAACCGACTTAAAGCGTGAAAAGTCCTCTCCGGGGGCAAAACGGTAATTTCACAATTTTCATAATTAAAAATTTTAAAATTAATAAATAAAACATTAAATAATTAAATTGAAACATTGATGAAATTAATTTAAAATTTTAAATTAAAAAATCGATCAATCGGGCTTTCAAGTAAAATTGTTGAGGGTTCGTGAGATATTTCTTTAAGGACCCCTTCATTTGGTGGTCCAAAGAATTAAAGAAATAATGGAGGGGGGTTCTCCAAAAATTAAAAGTAAATCAAGCAAGACTGAAGTCAAGGTATTAAAGTCAATCAAGTGAGACTGAAGTCAAAATTAAAGTCAATTAAGCAAGACTGAAGTCAAGATATTAAAAGTCAAACAATTAAGACTAAAGTCAAAACATTAAAAGTCAATCAAATAAGACCAAAAGTCATAATAGAATTCTAATTAAATAATAACTCAATCTAATAGAGTTCTAACTTAAAAATAATTCTACCTAAAATAATTCTAATTAAAACACAATTCTACCTAAAACAAGTCTAACTAAAACACAACTCTAATTAAAAGAACTCTAATTAAATACTAACTCTATCCAAATCAACCCCTAAAAACATCTATAAATAGAGGTGCTCACACCCTATTTTCGTATAAAATCATAAACCCTAAGAGAAGTAGGTCTAAAAGCCCCCATAGCCTCCCATAAACCCTAGTTTTGGAGCCCCAACTCCTTACCTAACATCCCTCCTTCAATTTTATCCTAGAAAACACCTAAAAACCCTCCAAAAATACTCCCAAATCCGCAATAAACTTGAAGAGTTCAAATCCAAAAACAAGGAGATACCTTGATCTCGGAGATCCGAAGTCAAATCTGGAGAAAGAACGAACCAAGGGAGTACGGTACAAGGAGCTCTTTTTGTCAGATCTGAGGGAGCAAAATCCTTGCTATCGGAAAGGTATCAGATTTTTTTATTTTTATTTCTATCTAGGTTTTTAGCAATGTGATTTACTTGGAAAGTTAGTAGAGACCGACTTTGGCCGGGCGGGGTTGGTGCCTAACACCTTCCAACCCCGTAACGTGATCCCCGGACTTTTTTTTCTCTTTCGTAGATTAGTTTGCCTTTTTTAGAGTCAGTTTGGTTCCTAGACCTTAATAACTAGGTGGTGACTCCCAAACCTCAAGGGTCAAAAGCGGATCCGCGCACCATGCGGATCGAGGGCGCTTTCAATGGCGACTCCACTGGGGACTATTGAGGATCAAACTTGAAAAACCCCAAGTATGGGAGCATTGTCAAGATGACCTAGTTTTTTTTATTATTTAGTTAGATTTATTTTATTTATTTTTTCTGTTTATTTATTTTTTTTGTCTTGATTGTAGATGATTTTGGGTATTGCATTTTTTTTTTCCAATTAAAGATCACTTTTTGATGACCCCTAAATAATGAAAGATTCAAATTGACATATGAAAATGATGGAATGATGAAGGTTGGGACAGTAATGTTCAAACGTTTTTACAAAATATTCTAGTGAGAATTAAGTCTGGGAACCTCTTAATAAAATGTAGATCTCATCGATCACTCAATTTCATTATCGGAAGCCTTAGATATCATCGATGCAAGTTCAATCTGTAAATCTGGAATTGTTGTTGAATGAAGGTTGGGACAGCAATGTTAAAACTTTTTTACAGAATATTTTAGTGAGAATTAAGTCTGGGAACCTATTAATAAAACGTAGATCTCATCGAGTAGATTAATTTAGAACCTGAGTTCACTCAATTTCATTATCAGAAGCCTTAGATATCATCGATGCAAGTTCAATCTGTAAATCTGGAATTGTTGCTGAATGAAGGTTGGGACAGCAATGTTAAAACGTTTTCACAGAATATTCTAGTGAGAATTAAGTCTGGGAACCTGTTAGTAAAATGTAGATCTCATCGAGTAGATTAATTTAAAACCTGAGTTCACTCAATTTCGTTATCAGACGCCTTAGATATCATCGATACAAGTTCAATCTGTAAATCTGGAATTGTTTCTGAATGAAGGTTGGGACAGCAACATTAAAACGTTTTTACAGAACATTCTGGTGAGAATTAAGTTTAGGCACCTATTAATAAAATGTAGATCTCATCGGGTAGATTAATTTAGAACTTGAGTTCACTCGATTTCGTTATCAGGAGCCGTAGATATCATCGATGTAAGTTCGGATTGTATTTTCCAAATTCACAGAAAATCCAAATTTATCTAATGTTAGCACAATTAATGTTCCTGAGAGTGAGCTCATCTCAACCATTGTCATTCTATCATCAATGTAACATCTATTGGAATCTCGATTTATTTTGGATCACCCAAAAGTAACCCTTGATTAGACCATAGACAACAAATTTGTGGGCCTTTTTAATATTGGATCAGATTAATTATTATTTGTGTTATATGCCCATATAATGTGCCATGATCTCTACAGATATATTTGTGATGTGTTTGTTTTCATCTTAATTTCGATGTGATGGGTTTTGTATTATTTTCTTGATCAATATTCATTTGATATCCATATGTGATGACATAATCTGGCCTATGGGCCCATGTGTTTGAAAAATGCCCCGGTGTCACGGCCCTATTCTTTCGAAGCGGGGTCGTGCGGCGCAAGGGGGTCAAATCCACTTGCAAGCCTGTAAAATGATCGTACACCACACACACGTAGCTAGCAAACAAGTAAGCGAGGCAACACGAGATAAAGCCCGGAGGCAACTTTGTTGATATAATATTGATTACACGGTGCAACGCGTTACAAAAGCAATAGATGCGTTACAAGCAAATGATGATCCTATGACACGCGGGACTTCCACAGAGCTGGGCTTCAAGGCTTCAACAACGTGGGTGTAGGCCGAGGATTGGGATAGCACTGACACCCTTCCTACAAAGTGTATGCTAAGTCTTTACTAGGTTTCCAGAAGGAAACATCAAAAGTAGAGGCCGGTCATACTCCCTTATTACGAAAATGCCACTAAGCTAACAAGTGTGCCCTGGCACGGGGCTGACACGTACCCTAAGCTAACAGATATGCCCTGGTACGGGGGCTGACATGGCTTCATAACGAGCCTTACATACTGTTACATGAGTGCTCCCGGGTAGCTCCGGGGCGAGCTTACACCTAACTCTAGGTGACAGATGATGTGGCCGTTACAGTCTCCCCCACCTATTCTACAGACGTCCTCGTCGCATTGACCTGGCAAACTCTTCAATCGACTGCTTGAAAGGTTGTAAGTTCTCTGCACTCTCCTGTGTAGCTTCAAATTCTGGCATGTATGGTGTGACGAAGTACTCCACGTGCTGCTGTTGCTGGATGGAACTGCTGCTGAAATGACGTCTTCGAGAACTTTGTCGACAACATGCTCTTGCTGAAAGGCTGAATGAGAAGTGGTACGTGTTGGAATGCTGCGCGCGGGATCTCCTTGATCTGCTTGGTACGGCTTGAGACTTCTTGCATAGATGACAGAGTAGATGCTGTGTAACCTGTACGGTAACCAGAGTTTAGCAAACCTGTACGTCCTTGGACTGTGTCTCCTGTAGCCTGAAACAATAGTGTGAGAAGTTAAACACTGTTGGCCTGAAATAAGTTCAAAAGTACTCTTGTTGGAGGAAGAGTTCTTCTGAGTGGTGGAATTGAACAAATTCGCCCATTCGGATGATCGGCATTGGCAAGATGCCTAAAATACTCCAACGCAGAACTGAATCTCTCCGTTGGCCAAACTGATTGATGATGTACACTGCCTGGAAAATCAAGCTGGAATCTAAGTAGTCTGCATGGTCCGTTCCATAACTTCCCTGTGACTCTTGAATCTCTGACGCTGACAACACTCTGAGGTACATCACAATTCTTGCTGACACTCTGACTAAGTGGCTGAGGGGCTTCTTCTGCAACTTGAATCTTACAGTAACCTGATCTCTGACCTAACTCTGAAAAATACTTGGCTGTCCCAAGCTTATCAAACAAGTCGGCACTCTGCTGGATAGGATACTTGTTCTTGATGGTGATCTTCTTCACTGCTCGATAATCGATACAACGTCTTGAAGACCCATACTGCTGCTTGCTCAACTCAGCTAGTCTTGGATGATTCATCCTGTAAGGCCTCTCTATAAGAGGTGTGACAACAGGTAGCAATTCATTCTGATGATCATTCGACCTACGTGGCTGTAGTGTCTTCGGAAGCAAATTCGCTGTCACGTCATCAACTTTTGCTAAAACCTGTGTAACCTGTGTGGGAGTTGAACTATGGTCCTTTTCTTCGGCTTCAACTCTCAAGGAAGCAAGGTACGGTTGCTTACCTTTCTTCAACCCTTTCTTCACCTGAATGGCTGAAATTAACTTTCCCTCTTCCTTGCCTGTGGAGACGGGAACAAAGCTTGGACATTCACCTAGCATGCCCAAGGTGTTGGCAAATGGCATTGGTACAACCCTGTTCTGTCGCATGAAATCCATCCCAATGACGACTCTGAACTCATCGAGCGGAACTGCGAGTAAATCAAGCTTACCCTTCCATGTACCTATCTTGACGGACACTGACTTGGCCGAACCTTGGATAGGAGTGGTTTGGGAGTTTACAACTTTCATACGGCTTGAACCCTTATCGAGCCGGATATTGAGACGCTTCGCCTCTGCAGGGGTAATAAAGCTGTGAGTAGCTCCTGTATCAACCATTGCCTAGGTGGTCTTCCCACCAACTTCAATATCGACATACATTAGACCCTTCCGTTTCTGGCTATTCTGAGTCTCAAATGTCTGTTTCATTGCATTCAAAAGATGCAAGGCTCCCATGTGAGGAGAATCTTCATGATCTCGCCCACTCGTACTCTCTTGACTAGGGTCACTCTGGGAAGCTAATAGTGCAGTCAGTTTGGCTCGCTGTTGGCACTTAAACGTCTTGTGAGGCCCACCACACAAAACACATCCATGCTTGTGACGACGCTTGACTGGCGAGGTACTTCTGCTCTGTGAAGGCGAGGAGTTCCGTGATGATCCCGGACTGGAACTCTTTCTATGCCTTCCATTCTTGCCATTCGAAGACTTCTTTGTGTACTCAGGTTGCTGGTAGTAACCCTTCGATTGAGGATGTACATACTGTTGGCTCCCTCCCGCGGGAGTATAATCAGTCAACATCTCGGCTGCTGCAATTGCAGACGCGAGATCTTCCACACGTTGCCGTTGGAGTTCTGTCTAAACCCAAGGCTTGAGTCCTTCTTGGAATGAGAACAGCTTGTCTTTCTCTGACATGTCACGGATATCAAGCATCAAGGCGGAAAACTGCTTGACGTACTCGTGAACTGTACCTGTATGTTGGAGTTGCCTCAACTTTCTGCGGGCAATGAACTCCACGTTCTCTGGTAAGAACTGGTGCTTCAATTCTTTCTTGAGGTCCTCCCATGTATCGATGGAACATTGGCCACTTTCCATCTCGGTATACTTTGTCCGCCACCATAGCTTGGCGTCACCTGCAAGATACATAGAAGCAGTTGTTACTTTTACCTCTTCGGAATCCGGACGAGCTGCACGGAAGTACTGCTCCATGTCGAACAGGAAATTCTCGAGCTCTTTCGCATCGCGAACACCATCGAAGGTATGTGGCTCGGGTACTCGCAAGCGCGAGGGAGAAGCATCACTATTGGTAGACCGTTCGTTACCGACGGCGCGGACCAGGAGACCTACTTTTGTAGTGAGTTCTGTAATCTGTTCCTGTAAGACGGCTAGACTGTCTCGGGTATCTTCCTCGAGGGCTGTCACTCTAGCTCTGAATGTCTCGGATCCTTCCTCCAGCGTGCTCTGGCGATCATCTATTCGTGCAATACCATCAACAATACCGGATAGCATACCTATCTTTTCCTCCAATACCTCGATGCGTTCCTTGTTTGTACGTGGTGCTGGTGTGTTTGGAGCGGGTAGATCCGCGGTACTAGTAGTTCCTCTTACCATCGTTCTCGTGAACTAAATGGAATCTTGGGGGAATAGCTAGGGGAAATACCTACTGTGCTCAAACAACTGCTGCTCTGATACTAACTGTCACGACCCTATTCTTTCGAAGCGGGGTCGTGCGGCGCAAGGGGGTCAAATCCACTTGTAAGCCTGTAAAATGATCGTACACCACACACACGTAGCTAGCAAACAAGTAAACGAGGCAACACGAGATAAAGCCCGGAGGCAACTTTGTTGATATAATATTGATTACACGGTGCAACGCGTTACAAAAGCAATAGATGCGTTACAAGCAAATGATGATCCTATGACACGCGGGACTTCCACGGAGCTGGGCTTCAAGGCTTCAACAACGTGGGTGTAAGCCGGGGATTGGGATAGCACTGACACCCTTCCTACAAAGTGTATGCTAAGTCTTTACTAGATTTTCAGAAGGAAACATCAAAAGTAGAGGCCGGTCATACTCCCTTATTACGAAAATGCCACTAAGCTAACAAGTGTGCCCTGGCACGGGGCTGACACGTACCCTAAGCTAACAGATATGCCCTGGTACGGGGGCTGACATGGCTTCATAACGAACCTTACATACTATTACATGAGTGCTCCCGGGTAGCTCCGGGGCGAGCTTACACCTAACTCTAGGTGACAGATGATGTGGCCGTTACACCCGGGCACACCCCACCCTATTTTGCACACACCACATGCACATTTACTGTTTTGCACACTTACACGTCCTATATAGCCAACGTGGCACTAGTGCGTGGCCCAATCTCTTCGAAGATGCGACGTCATTCATGAAAACCACAACTCCAGTCACGTACCTTAGGGTATATCAAACTGGGGCATAAATACCGTCTAATCAGGTGATTCTGAGAGATGTATTGATGCACTCAGGCTGGAGCGACCTGAGCCTTTTACCTATTGTGAACCACACAGTCACATGTCCCGAATGCCAACGTAGTACTAGTACGTGGTCGGTCCCCTCGTGGGATGCCAAACCATTTATGAAAGCTACAACTCTTGACTTGTACCCGTAGGTATAAAAGATAATCTAAGTATATCAATTGCACTTCTTGGTCAAAACTAGTGCCTAAGCAAGATCTTGCCCCGTTGTACCCTACTGTACGAGAGGGATAGTTTTCATAGGAACAAGATTTTCCAAGAGAAAATGTATTCCAAATAACAAACTATTTTTCAGAGAAAAAATATTTTCCAGAAGAAAATGTTTTCTAAAAAAAAAAAGAAAATGAAGGAAAAATGATTTAAAAAAGATCTATTTTTGCATGGAAAATTTTTGAAATATGTTTTTTTACCAAAAATCTATTTTTTTCATGAACTTTATAAAATTATCAAAATATGTTTTTCTAAAAAGAAAATGATTGCAAAAAATAATCAGAATTGTGAAAATTGTTATTCAATAAAAACATTATTTTCAAGAGTGCAATAAAATTATTTTCCTTCTGAATAATCATTGAGTGGAGAATTGTTTAATGGATTGGTGCACAAAATTCAATAAAATCTCAGGGTTCATTTAAAATGTTATCAAGGGGGTGATACTGAGTTAAATTCACCTTCAAAGAGGTTTTAAGGGTTATCATTATATGTAAGCTCAATCGTCCATCGTCGAGCTAGGGTTGTAAATCCGGTCAGTTAGAGTAAACGTCAATATCAAGTCAACAGTCAGAAATGACCTCAAAATTTCTCAACATCATCCAGTTGTTCTTTGAAGATCATAGTGTTTCAATCCTATCGGTTGTAAGCAATATCTCAGTCCTCAGTCCTCATCAAACTCGTGTAGGTACTTGTCTTGAGTTTTCATGAGTCATTTGGGTTAGCTCGAGTCCTTTTTTCCAGCAAGGTCATGTCTTCCTTAGATTGAGTCTACTATTTCCTATTGAGTCAAGTTAGTTCATCGAGTTTATAGAGGTGTCTGTTGCCCCATCTGAAATTGATCGAATAAAATAAATTTTTGAATACCTCGAGCGCATTAACGAATTAACTAATAGTTTGATAGATTTCTTTTCTGAACAAAAAGATAAGAGTCGAGCTCTACCTTTAATCGAGAAAGAAAAGGTCTTTGACCTCGAAACATGAAATAATTCCTAAAGAGATTCAAATAGAAACCATCTTATCTCTAGAGGAACACGAGGGGATAATCAATTTACTCAGAAATTTCAAAAGACTTGTTCGTGTGATCATATGAGGGTATGCTAAGTACAAGCTTGGGTGTTGTTCAACATGGAATAAATACTCGTCTATATCGATGGAATCAAAAAAGATGTTATAAAATGTATCAGTGCTATCCTCACTACAACTTGAGTTGCAAATCACATATTATCAGTCGATATGGGGATACTTTTTGAACTAATCTATGATAATGGGTCGTACTTCAAAGTATAAGTCATTATTCTGTGTACAAAGTTCAAAATCCGACATCGCAAATCATCACCCTACCGTCCTCAGATTAATGGAGCAGTTGAAGCAACTTGCAAGAGTTTCAAGATAATCATCAAGAAAACGTGTTAATCACACTGGGATTAGTTAGAAAAATTACCATTCACATTAGGGGCACATCATACTTCAATGCAGTCATCTATTGGAGTTATTCCCTACTCTCTAGTATATGATATGGAAGTAATTTTTCTAGTTAAATTGAAAATCCTGTATTTCAAAGTCTTGATGGAGAATCAATTGCTAGAAACAGACTAGACTCGTCATTGGGTATGAAGAGTTAAACTTGATTGAAGAAAAACAACTTTGGGTGCCAACTTATCAAAGAAGAATCGCTCGCATGTTTGACATGAAGGTTAAAGTTTGCTACTTACAAGTCAAGGATTTAACCATCAGACTTCAAAGAAAACTAAGTACTCCTCCTCGACCATAGGAGGAAGTCTGAACTTAATTGGAGAAATTCATCTATCAGCAAGAAAATACTACTTTGAAAAACCATCAGATTTCAAAGAAAATCGAGCACCTATCTTTGACCCTAGAGGAAAGTTCAAACCAAATTGGGGAGGTCCGTTCATCGTCAAGGAAATATTATCAGGAAAAGCTGTCAGACTTCAAAATCATGATGGAATCGAATTACCAGAACCAACCAACCTTGACCAAATCAAACGGTACTACATTTAAGGAGGCCATCTTTGGCCGAATCAATTCTCTTATTACCCAGTTCAACATATCCTTTCTCAACCCCTTTGCAGTCTTTTCAAAAAGAAAAATTATGCCTTTTTCTTTCTGATGAGTGTCTCCAAACACTCAATTATACGCACATTTTTCGGATATTTATCTTGATTTTTGTACTTATTTCTCTATATTAAGATAATAATTATGATAAGCCTCAAACCACCACGTTGCATGTTAATTAGGCTTAATTATATATAAATAAATTCATTTACTAGATAAATCTAATTACGTGTGTTTCTTGTGCAGAAAATAAACAATTTGGAATCAAAATCTCAAGGCAAAAGCATTTGGGCCCACTTTGGAATGTCCTAACACTTTGGAATGCCCTAATCCTTAACTCATATTCTCCTCTTTTGTCTTTTTGTGTAAAGAAAAGTGGAGGCTACTTTTAGACTCTTCTACACACATTTTTCTCTATAAATAGAGCCTTCATTTCTAGAGAAAGGGTCCCATCTTGGTTTTCTTATCCAAGACTCTTTTAATCTAAGGCTCTTTGCCTATTCTCTTATTTTTTGTATTTTCATTTTCTTGTTATTTCCTTTTGCCTAATTAGTCTTGTAAGAAGTAGAAAAAGAAGAAGTTGTAATTTTCTCCATGAAATGAAGAAAAGTTCTTTCATCTCTTATCTTCCCTCTCTTGCAATGACATTAGGCTAAGTTCCCCTCCATTGGAGAGTGGAAAAGCCTAGAGCAAGTTCTTGTGTTATTTTTAATTTCATGCCTTTCTTTTATTTAAAATGCTTATGAATTCTCTTTAAGTTTCTTGCACCTATTATTCTTAATATAGATACTTTATGCTTAGATTAGATCAAGATAAAGTATGCTTAAACTAGATAATTGGTAGTAGGAAGTTTTCAAAGAATTCTACTTTGTTTATGTTCCCTTATTTCATTTCATTTGCAAAACTTTCCGTTCTAAGGAGCTAACACCAAGCCCTTACGATTGAGTTCTAAAAAGGCTTGAAACTAAGAATTGTTCATCAACATGTTCTAGGTAGATCCACCTCTAATGGTGTTTTAATTTCATAAGTTTACTTGCTTTTAATTTCATTTACTTTAGTTTCTTTTCTAGTAATTTTACATTTTCTTATAAGTTCAAAAATACAAAGAAAAACAGTTTTAATTCCATTTAGTTAATTTGAATTTTATCTTCTTAGCTTAACTCTATTCCTCCTTTCTCTTGGGTTCGATCCCCTACTTGTCCCATAAGTAAAGTAAACGTAAGATTATTATTAACTCCGGTGAGAAGAACAACGATAGTCTCATCAGAATTTTGGCGTCGCTGCCGGGGAAAGGTAAAGGTAGTAGTGGTAAGTTTTGATTTAAAATTTATTTTTTTTCATTTTTATTTTATTTTCTTTTTTTCTTTTGGTTTCTTTCTATAAGTTCAAGTGTTCTTGAGATTTTAAGAGAGAAGAAAGAAGAAAAAAAAATATTGAAAAAAAAAAAGTCATTCTCGTTTTCTTTTTCACTTTGACAGCAGAACTTAAACTGACTGTAACTTTCTACTCCGATCTCCGATTATCTATTAGTGTATATCGATTTGGGGTAGAACGAAATTTTCTATAAAATGTGATAAAATTAGTAAGATTGCGGTGAGTCAGATTCTGTTTTTGAGTTCATTTACTATCATTTCTGCTAACATTTCTATTTTGCTTCTTGTAGGTGAACATTTTTTTTTCTTCTTTTCTTTCAATTTTTTTTAATCTCTAGTTAGATTTATTTTTCTATTTTAGAAACTCTTGTATATGATTTCTTGTAATTTTTATTAATTATCCAAGAAGGCTTGGATTGTAATAGACTAAGGAAGGACGACGAGTGGACAATACCGTCACGGCTCCTTAGGTTCGCACATCAAAATTGGAGTTGGTGGCCTAAGTCGACTCAAACCGTCTTCACCCCGTCTAGCACGGGAGGTAATCCCGAAACACCCACGCCTCTCTTTGCTAGTGGGTTACTCCTTGCCTTTGTATGTTATTTTTCCAATTTGCACACACTTGGAATAGTTAATTAAGTAGTAAAGAGCACCCCTCTCCTCGGGATGACATGATAAGATAAGGATTGGAAGTCATTACCAATTCCTTGCTCTAATTAGGATAATCAATTCACTAGTCATCCAATCAAATTAATTAAAATCAATTAGACTTGACTATAGGGCCCACGAGCTCAATAGGAGAAATTCTACTTCAAGTTGTGCCAATTGCGCTTCTTGGTCATTTTTGTATCTAGTAAGATCTTGCCCTTTGAGGGGATAGACTCAGTCTATTCAAGAAAGGAAGGTATTTAAGCGTGTTCTTGCTTATGCATTATGCGCCTCCTCCGATCTGGAGATCCGAATGATTCAAACTTGACTTCATAGAACCGAGTTGGAAGGCTAGTTACGCTATTTCTACCAAGTTAGGAGCTGTCTAGCTTTAGGCAACCTATCTAGGTCCAGTCTTTTCTTTTCGTGATTGTTTGATCGACTGTGTGATTTGTATGCTTGGTAGACGTTCACAAAATAACGTGTTAGAACCATTTGATCCTGAGATCGAACGTACCATTAGTAGGATACGCAAGACACCATCAGTAGTTATGATGGGTGATCGAGAGCGAACTCTCAATGAGCTCTTCGCTCCAGCTTCCGCATCTCCTCCCACATGCATTGTTTTACCGTTGAACAATGCACCTCAGTTTGAAATTAGGGCTACCACAATCAATATGCTCCCTAAGTTCCACGGTTTAGAGCGTGAACAACCTTACACCCATCTTAATCGATTCTTGACTACATGTCAAACTTTTAGAAATCAGAATCTAGATGAGGAGAGTATCAAGCTTATTCTGTTCCCGTTATCCTTGGAAGACCATGCAGCTGCGTGGTTGAACTCCCTAACACCCAATTCCATATCTACCTGGGATGTTCTATCAAAAAAATTTATGGCCAAATTCTACCCCGTGGCCAAAACTGAGAAAATGAAGGACTCTATTAGAAATTTTAGAGCCCATCCTGATGATGAATTTTCCCAAACTTGAGAAAGATTCAATGATTTATTGGTCAAGTGCCCACACCATGGCATTGACAAAGCACAGTTGGTGCAAAGTTTTTATAGAGGATTAACAATGAATCAACGTACCTTAGTCGAGTCAATGCATAAGGGTCAGTTCATGAACCAGACTCCCAACCAAGCGTACGATTTCCTCGTAGAGTTAGCTGAGAGTGCTCAAAACTGGAGTACTAACCAAGAAGAATTTGATAGAGACGATCCGGTTAGGAAGATAGGCATGTATGAGATGAAGGCAGACCTGTAGACACCCCATTTTTGCACTCGCCTGATTAATCAACTCGTCAACCCGATCGCAAAGGTTCGCAATGATGGATGTTTATTCCAATGCTTCATTTTGTTACCAGATATGTTTCAGAAATCCAGATAAGGTATCTCGAATTGACAAAACTTTAGAAACCACGCTACGCTAGGAAATACGACCCCAGAAACATAGAAATCATCATCTTGCAAACCAAAAAGAAGCTTCACGATAAAAATCACTAAAAATGACCAAATTACCAAAATACCCCTAACATCAAAACAACCCTAGAGCCTGCATTACTCTTAGGAAAATCCACTCAAACACATAAAACAACAAATCGAAACCAAATAAATCATTTCGCCAATTTTCACAGAATTTGACAAAATTACGAAAATACCCCTCATAAAATTCACGATCATTTCACACAAAAAATTTCATAAATGACAAAAATCAACATTTCCATTGAATTCCTTACGAAAAATTGATTCCAAAACATCCTGAAACATTGAAAAACGACTTAAAACGTAAAAAATCCTCTCCGAGGGCAAAACGGTAATTTTACAACTTTAATAATTAAAAATTTCAAAATTAATAAATAAATCATTAAAAAATGTAAAAAGAAACATTAAGGCCAATCAAGTAAGACTAAAGTCAAGTAAGGCTAAAGTCAAAACATTAAAGTCAACCAAGAAAGACTAAAAGTCAAAGTATTAAAGTCAATATTATAAGACTAAAAGTCAAAACCCTAAATCAAAACACTAATCAAGTCAATCTCATAAGACTAAAAGTCAAAATCCTAAATCAAAACCCTAATCTAAACTAATCAAGTGAATTTCATAAGACTAAAAGTCAAAACCCTAAATTAAAACCCTAAAGACTAAGTCCATCTCATGAGACCAAAGTCTAAACCCTAATTGAAACCCTAAAAAAAACCCTAATGAAACCCTAATTCTCCTAAAAAAACTTTATAAATAGGAGCCTCCACACCCTATGTTCGTATCAAAGAAAAAACCCTAGAAAAAGTAGGTGAAGAAGCCTCCACAACCTCTCCAAAACCCTAATTTTGGAGCCTCAACTCCTTCCCTAACACCCCTACTCCGATTTTAGCCTAAAAAACACCCAAAAACCTCGTAAAAACATCCCAAAAATCCACAACAAATTCGAAGCACCCAGATCTAAGAAGGAGATACCTTACCTCGAAGATCAAAAATCAGATCTGGAGACAGAACGAAGTAAGGAATACGATACAAGGAGCCGTTTTCGCTAGATCTGAGGGAATAGCACTTTTGCAGATCGAAGGTAAGTTTTTTTTATCTAGGTTTGTCATTATCGATGTAGATTTATTTGGGATAAGTAGAGACCGGCAATGGCCGGGCGGGGTTGGTGCCTAACACCTTCCAACCCCGTAACAGGATCCCCGGATTCAGATTTTCTGTAGTAGAGTAGTTTTTATTCATTTTAGAGTCAGTTTAGTTCCTAGACCACAATAACTAGGTGGCGACTCCCAAACCTCAAGGGTCAAAAGTGGATTTGCGCACCCCGCGGATCGAGGGCGCTTTCAGACCCTGATCTCAAAAATGTCATGTGTAGTCTAGTGAGTGGGATGAATAATCTCACGAAGAAGTTAGATGCCTTTACCATCTCAGCATCCAAACCTCACCTAGACCCTCGTACAATTTCGCAAGTGACTGTCGAACCGAGTTCTTTGTGTGTCATATGCGACGGCAATGACCATTTGGTCGAGTGTTGTCCCACCTTGCCTCAAATCAAAGCTGAACAAGCAAATGCGATTAATGGCTATAGTGCTTTTAAGAAGCCAACTCCAAACTCTTTTAGCCAAACGTATCAACCAGATAATAGGTTTCATCCTAATTTCTCATACAGACAGAACGAACCTATTCAATCTAGTGGTCCGTCAGGTTACAATAGGAGTTTTCCTAGGCAATCTGGTTCTTTCACAAACCAAGCCATTGTTTCTCAAGTCCCTTATCAACCCCAACAATCTACCGATTGTAGAGCCATCATACCAGATCCCATGACCAATTACCAGCAGCCTGCCCAACAACAGTCGTCCTTAGAATCTATGATTGCCGAGTTGATGAGGCAACAACAGCAGTTCATCCAAACTCAACAGCAAACCCATCAAAATCAAACTCAGATTAACCAGGTTACTGCGCAATCCATAGCTAAGATGGAAGTTCAGTTGGAGCAGTTAGCTCTTTCCTTGAGTGGAAGAGAGAAAGATCAATTTCCTAGTCAGACTATCCCTAACCCTAGAGGTCAACCTTTGATTCCAAACGGATCAAAAGGTCAATACGAAATAGGAAGTCATTCTGGAGCTCCACAAGACTCAGTCCAGGCTATCCACACCTTGCGTTCGGGAAAGAAGGTGGACACTAAGGTCCAACCTATTGACACGGGAGAAAAAGTCTTAGAAAAGGACAAAGTTCAAAAAGAAGCCATAGAGTCTCCAACAGAGAAGAAGAAAGATTTGGAAAATCCTCCTATCATTTTGCCAATTCAAAAAGTTCCATTTCCCCATCGCCTTAGAGATTCTAAAAAAGATAAGCAGTTTGAGGGTGTCTTAGAAGTCTTCCAAAATGTGCATATCAATATCCCATTCCAATATGCCATTAAGCAGATACCTTCTTATGCGAAATTCTTAAAGGATTTGACCACAGCTAAAAGGAAAACACCATTTCCTCGGGAAGCTATTATGGCAGCCCAAGCTTCGTCACTCATCCAACAAACGATTGCACCAAAATTTAAGGATCCTGGATGTCCGACAATTTCTATTCATATTGGAAATCAAGTGGTCGAAAAATGTCTCTTAGACTTAGGGGCCAGTGTGAACCTTTTACCATATTCGGTTTATAAACAATTAGGTTTGGGGTTTGAAACCCACAGATATCACGTTGAGTCTAGCCGATAGGTCCATAAAAATTCCAAAGGGTATAGTTGAGGACGTGATAGTTAAAGTCAAAGATTTCTATTTTCCTGTTGACTTTGTTGTCTTAGACACAGAGCCAGTCATCAATTCGAACAGTCATATTCCTATCATCTTAGGACGTCCATTCTTAGCCACGTCTGACGCAGTCATTCGTTGTAGAAACGGAATTATGACTTTAGCATTTGGGGATATGAAAGTGAAACTGAACGTCTTCCACAATTTCCAAGGAATTGATGTAGATGATGGTATGGAGGAAGTGAACATGATAGATACGCTAGTCAATCAAACGTATCAAGAATTAGGGTACTCTGATCCCCTAACGAAATGTTTGGCTCACTTTGGCCTTGACTTGGACGTAGAAGAGTCTATAAGCGAAGTCAATGCTTTGCTTGAATCCGTTCCACTCTTAGATTCTGTGCGGTGGCACGCAAAAGCTGAAAGTCTTCCTGTGCGCACATCCAATCTTGTTCCTTCTCATGTCGAGCCTCCAAAATTGGAACTCAAGTCTCTTCCAGAGACCTTGAGATATGCATTTCTTGGCAAGAATCAAACCTTGCCTGTGATCATTTCCTCTCACCTCAATGAAGTCCAAGAGGGAAAGTTGTTAGGAGTATTAAGGGAACATCAAGAAGCTATTGGTTGGAGCATAGCTGACATCAAGGGAATTAGTCCATCTGTGGTGATGCACCACATTCGTTTAGAGGATTTTGCTAAACCTTCCTTAGAACCTCAGAGACGACTAAATCCTGTCATGAAAGACGTGGTTCGGATGGAAGTGATGAAATTGCTAGATGCGGGTATTATCTATCCTATCTCTGACAGTCGTTGGGTGAGTCCTATACAAGTAGTTCCTAAGAAATCTGGTGGTATCACTGTGGTAGTGAACCAAGACAACGAATTAATCCCCACTCGAGTCCAAAATGGATGGAGAGTGTGTATCGATTATAGGAAACTCAACTCGATGACTCCTAAGGATCATTTCCCCTTACCTTTCATTGATCAAATGTTAGAGCGTCTAGCAGGACATTCTTATTATTGCTTCTTAGATGGTTATTCCGGGTACAACCAGATACCTGTTGCTCCAATCGATCAAGAGAAAACAACGTTCACCTGTCCCTTTGGAACTTTCGCGTATCGTCGCATGCCTTTTGGATTGTGCAATGCACCCGCTACTTTTCAACGGTGCATGATGAGTATATTTTCCGACATGCTAGAAAGATATCTCGAAGTGTTCATGGACGATTTTTCAATTTTCGGACCAAGTTTTGAGGAATGTCTCCATCACTTGACTTTGGTCCTTCAACGTTGCAAAGAGGTCAATCTAGTCCTCAATTGGGAAAAATGCCATTTCATGGTAACATCGGGGATTGTGCTAGGGCACATTGTTTCTGCTAAAGGGATTGAGGTAGATAAGGCAAAGGTAGGTCTAATTGAAAAATTACCACCTCCTAGAACGGTCAAAGAAATTAGGTCATTCCTAGGCCATGCGGGTTTTTATCGTAGATTCATTAAAGATTTCGGGAAAATCTCGAAGCCTTTATGTGAGCTATTGGGAAAGGATGTTCCTTTCGACTTTTCAGAGTCATGTCTCTCTGCGTTCAACAAGCTCAAGTCCGAGTTAACCTCGGCACCCATTATTCAACCTCCAAACTGGAGCATTCCATTCGAAGTTATGTGCGACGCTTCAGATTATGCAATAGGCGCTGTTTTGGGTCAGCGAATTGAAAAACAACCTCATGTTATCCAATATGCTAGTAAAACCCTTAACGATGCTCAGCTTAACTACTCTACAACGGAGAAGGAAATGCTAGCAGTGGTCTATGCCGTTGAAAAATTTCGCCCCTACCTTATAGGATCTAAAGTTGTGATCTACACAGACCACGCAGCATTGAAGTACCTTCTATCAAAGAAAGATGCTAAAGCAAGATTAATCCGTTGGATTCTACTTCTACAAGAGTTTGATCTCGAGATCCGAGACAAAAAAGGGGTAGAAAATGTCGTAGCTGATCACTTGTCTAGGATAGTTAACAAGCCATCCGAGGAATCCTTACCCATCTCTGAATCCTTTCCCGATGAGCAACTTATGCAAATCTCTCAAGCCAATGCTCCATGGTATGCGGACATTGTCAACTACCTAGTTACAGGTCAATTCCCAGTCGAAATGACTAGTCAAGAGAAACTTCGTCTTCTGTCAAAAACAAAATGGTATTTCTGGGATGAACCATACTTATTTAAGTATTGTCCCGATCAAATCATTAGACGTTGTATTCAACCTGTGAGCAAGTCAGTATCCTAGAGTTTTGCCATAATCATGCCTGCGGAGGGCACTTCAGTGGTAAGAAGACCGCCATGAAAATCTTACAATGCGGTTTTTTCTGGCCTAGTATTTTTCGTGATGCCCACGAGTTTAGCAAATCTTGTGATAGATGTCAGAGATTAGGAAAAATCTCTAAGAGAAATGAAATGCCTCAAAATCCTATCCTGATCATCGAAATTTTTGACGTGTGGGGTATAGACTTCATGGGACCCTTTCCTATCTCCCAGGGTTACCAATACATCCTACTTGCCGTTGACTATGTGTCAAAATGGGTCGAAGCTGTGGCATGTAGAACTAACGATCACAAGGTTGTGATAAAATTCATCAAGGAGACGATTTTTTCAAGATTTGGTACTCCACGAGCTATCATAAGTGATGGTGGCTCGCATTTTTGCAACAAGATATTTGCTGCGTTGATGAAGAAATACCTCATAACGCATAAGGTTGCCACACCTTACCACCCACAAACAAGTGGACAAGTGGAGATTTCTAATAGGGAAATAAAGACTATCTTAGAAAAAACAGTCAATCCTTCAAGGAAAGATTGGTCTTTGAGATTGAGTGATTCACTCTGGGCCTATAGGACTGCATTCAAGACACCCATAGGGATGTCTCCTTACAGGTTAGTTTTTGGCAAGGCCTGTCATCTCCCTGTAGAACTAGAACATCGTGCATATTGGGCGATCAAGCGCCTCAACTTTGATTTTGATAAAGCCGGTGAGAAGCGAAAGTTACAACTAGACGAGTTAGAAGAGATTAGAAATGACTCGTATGATTGTGCCAAAAGGTACAAAGAGCGTACCAAATTCTTTCACGATAGGCACATTCTTAGGAGGAATTTCATTCCTAATCAAAGAGTTTTGTTGTATGATAATAGACTCCACCTTTTTCTAGGAAAACTTAAGTCTCGATGGACTGGCCCATATATTATCCAAACAGTCTACCCCCATGGTGCTGTTGAAGTCCTTAATCCTAAGGACGGATCCACTTTCAAAGTGAATGGCCAACGTCTCAAACCGTTTCTCGAGTATGTTCCGCAGGAGGAAGTTCTTTTTCTCGATGATCCCGTCTATCAAAATTAACTATGTTTTCGTCTAGCTAAAGACGTTAAACTTAGCGCTTCTGGGAGGCAATCCATGCACTTCAAGGGACATTGTGTTAAATATCAACAGGACTATAAGGTCTTTCTCAGGTGCTATCTAACCCACTTCATTTCATTTTGTCAATTTCAATTTTACCTTTGCATGTATATGTTGAAATATTGAGGACAATATAATGTTTAAGTTTGGGGGTGTATGGGTTGGATTTCCACTTATTATTTTCTTCTTTTATACAAAAAAAAAAATTGAAAAATATTTGGTTGGCAACTTTGTTGTATTTTTCTCAAAGTCTTAGCTTGTATCTTTTAAGCACTTAGTGAAAATATTTAATCAGTCTTTCATTGGAAGCTATGATCTGGAGTCCCCATTTATGTTTCTCTTAGGCAAAAATTAGAGCAAAGTTATCTTTTGGTTTATAGTCACTTCTAATAAGGTTACCAAGAGTCTAGATTGTATTAAAAGAGCTTGTTACCTTCTTTCTACCTAGAGTTTAAGGAAAAACTAGGTTTGATGAACTTTGACTTCCTTGTTCAATTGGTTGGTTGATTAGAAGAAAAACAGAACTGGATTGTATACACCTTGTACAGCAACCATTGAATTAGACTGGGTACCTTGAAAAGGGCTGCCTACTTTTCTTAGAAAAATAGTGAAGAAGTAATAGAAAAAAAAAAAAAAAAAAAAAAAAGTCAAAGATCCAAAAGTTTATGTAAAGTTTTAGTAGGGTGAAAGCCATCAAGTGTAAAAATGTGAGTATACTGGAATATCACAGATAAAGCCCCTTAGAGGTATTAAAGTGAATATCCACACTTCTCACTACCCCAGATAGGATGCTAAGTTTAGAATTAAACCCTAAGTTACTCCAGTTATTCTTGAGTAGTTAGAAGGTTGAAACTCATTTTGGGAAATCGAATCTCTTAAATTTCTAAGTTAGAATCACTATCGCTCAAAGGTCAATTTAAGTCTAAGTTTTGTCGTAGAGAAATAAGGGTTGGGACTCTATACCAAGCAGTACTTCTAATTGATTGACAAAATCAGAAAAAAAGACTTGTGCTTTTCAATATAAGTTTTGATTTTGACTATTTTTACTTCAAAGTTGTTTTCAAATTTTGTGGGTATATTTTTTGCAAACCCTCACGAGTCAAACTCGTCCACTAGGGGTAACCTACGGTTCAAGGGCTTGCTGCATTCGCTAAATGCAGTCGAGGTGCCTGCGAAAGTGGCAGTTTTATTTTCTAAGGACTAGAAAAAGGTAAGTTTGGGGGTGTGATGAGTGTCTCCAAACACTCAATTATACGCACATTTTCCGGATATTTATCTTGATTTTTGTACCTATTTCTCTATATTAAGATAATAATCATGATAAGCCTCAAACCACCACGTTGCATGTTAATTAGGCTTAATTATATATAAATAAATTCATTTACTAGATAAATCTAATTACGTGTGTTTCTTGTGCAGAAAATCAACAATTTGGAATCAAAATCTCAAGGCAAAAGCATTTGGGCCCACTTTGGAATGCCCTAACACTTTGGAATGCCCTATCCTAATCCTTAACTCATATTCTCCTCTTTTGTCTTTTTGTGCAAAGAAAAGTGGAGGCTACTTTTAGACTCTTCTACACACATTTTTCTCTATAAATAGAGCCTTCATTTCTAGAGAAAGGGTCCCATCTTGGTTCTCTTATCCAAGACTCCTTTAATCTAAGGCTCTTTGCCTATTCTCTTATTTTTTGTATTTTCATTTTCTAGTTATTTCCTTTTGGCTAATTAGTCTTGTAAGAAGTAGAAGAAGAAGAAGTTGTAATTTTCTCCATGAAATGAAGAAAAGTTCTTTCATCTCTTATCTTCCCTCTCTTGCAATGACATTAGGCTAAGTTCCCCTCCATTGGAGAGTGGAAAAGCCTAGAGCAAGTTCTTGTGTTATTTTTAATTTCATGCCTTTCTTTTATTTAAAATGCTTATGAATTCTCTTTAAGTTTCTTGCACCTTTTATTCTTAATATAGATACTTTATGCTTAGATTAGATCAAGATAAAGTATGCTTAAACTAGATAATTGGTAGTAGTAGGAAGTTTTCAAAGAATTCTACTTTGTTTATGTTCCCTTATTTCATTTCATTTGCAAAACTTTCCGATCTAAGGAGCTAACACCAAGCCCTTACGATTGAGTTAAAAAAGGCTTAGAAACTAAGAATTGCTCATCAACATGTTCTAGGTAGATCCACCTCTAATGGTGTTTTAATTTCATAAGTTTACTTGCTTTTAATTTCATTTACTTTAGTTTTTTTCTAGTAATTTTACATTTTCTTATAAGTTCAAAAATACAAAAAAAACAGTTTTAATTCCTTTTAGTTAATTTGAATTTTATCTTCTTAGCTTAACTCTATTCCTCCTTTCTCTTGGGTTCGATCCCCTACTTGCCCCACAAGTAAGGTAAACGTAAGATTATTATTAACTCCGGTGAGAAGAACAACGATAGTCTCATCACTTTCTCATGCCTCAATCACCTAACCTAGGGGAGAGGAAGCTTCGAACTACGTTTTGGTCTGATCCCAAAATTCGGGGTACGTAGGCAAACCTGAGAAATTACTTCAGGCCCGCCACATTCAAAATGAAAAATAAAACATAGATTCCCCGACAAGAAAAAATTAAAAAAGAAAAAAAAATCAAAAGAAAAAATCAAAAGAAAAAAATGTCAAAATGGGTAGGAAAAATTTAAGAAAAAGAAAATATTTAAAAGGAAAGCCACCAAGGGGCATTTGGATTTTGAGCCTCAAAATTCCTTTCTTTTTCACCCAATCCTAAGCTTACCATGAAAGTC
Organism: Akebia trifoliata; assembly: GCF_017979445.1. Taxonomy (NCBI): domain Eukaryota; kingdom Viridiplantae; phylum Streptophyta; class Magnoliopsida; order Ranunculales; family Lardizabalaceae; genus Akebia; species Akebia trifoliata. The sequence continues at coordinate 14,085,578 of NC_141390.1, forward strand.
CTCCTAAGTACGTGCGAAAAGTCAAGGAAGATAGCAAAGCATGATCAGACAGACCCCAGAAGTTCAGATAGGAAGAAAGAAAATGAAGATAAAAAAATGATAAGCCTGCTAAGTTGAAACCATGAAAAAGGCGACTTAGGCAAAAATTAGGCAAGCTCACAAGGTGAAAATCTGAAAGGACAACTTTGGCAAACAATCAGAGCGAGAAAAAAAAAGAAACAAAGCTCGCTAGATCGAAAACCTGAAAAGGCGATCTAGGCAAAAAGCTTAGAGCAAGCTCGCTAGATTGAAAATCTGAAAAGGCGCATCTAGGCAAAGTTCGAGCAACAAAGGAAAACCAGGAAAGAAAATCCCCAAGCTGAGAGCGGTCTCTGAGCTGAAACATCAGTGTAGACACCCCATTTTTGCACTCGCCTGATTAATCAACTCGTCAACCCGATCGCAATGATTCCCAATGATGGATGTGTATTCCATTACTTTATTTTGTTACCAGATGTGTTTCAGAAATCCGGATGAGGTATCTCAAACTAACAAAACCTTAGAAACCACGCTACGCTAGGTAAATACGACCCCAGAAACATAGAATCATCATCTTGCAAATAAAAAAAGAAGCTTCACGATAAAATCACTAAAAACTATCAAATTACCAAAATACCCCTAATCTCAAAACAAACCTAGAGCCTACGTTACGCTTAGAAAAACTCATTCAAACACATAAAACAACAAATCGAAACCAAAAAATCATTTCGTCAATTTTCACAGAATTCGAAAAATTACGAAAATGCCCCTCATAAAGTTCACGACCATTTCACACAAAAAATTTCATAAATGACACAAAATAATATTTCCATTGAATTCCTTACGAAAAAATCGATTCTAAAACATCTTAGACTATTAAAAACCGACTTAAAACGTGAAGTGAAAAGTCCTCTCCGGGGGCAAAACGGTAATTTCACAATTTTCATAAAAAAATTCGAAATTAATAAATAAAACATTAAATAATTAAAGTAAAACATTAATGAAATTAATTAAATTTTTGACCTCAAAAAAATCGATCAATCGGACTCTCAGGCAAAATTGTTGAGGGTTCGTGGGGTATTTCTTTAAGGACCCCTCCATTTGGGGGTTCAAAAGAATTAAAGAAATAATGGAGGGGCCTTCTCCAAAAATTTAAAGTAAATCAAGCAAGACTGAAGTCAAGGTATTAAAGTCAATCAAGTGAAAATGAAGTCAAAATTAAAGTCAATTAAGCAAGACTAAAGTCAAGATATTGAAAGTCAATCAATTAAGACTAAAGTCAAACATTAAAAGTCAATCAAATAAGACCAAAAGTCATAATAGAGATCTAATTAAATAATAACTCTATCTAATAGAGTTCTAACTTAAAAACATTCTACTTAAAACAATTTGAATTAAAACACAATTCTACCTAAAAAAATTCTAATTAAAACACAATTCCTACAAACAAGTCTAACTAAAACACAACTCTAATTAAAAGATCTCTAATTAAACACTAACTCTATCCAAATCAACCCCTAAAAACATCTATAAATAGAGGTGCTCACACCCTATTTTCGTATCAACTCATAAACCCTAAGAGAAGTAGGTCTAGAAGCCCTCTAGCCCCCCATAAACCCTAGTTTTGGAGCCCCAACTCCTTAGCTAACATCCCTCCTTCCTTCAATTTTAGTCTAGAAAACACCTAAAAGCCTTCTAAAAACACTCCCAAATCCGCAACAAACTTGAAGAGTTTAGATTCAAACAAGAGATACCTTGCCTCGGAGATCCGAAGTCAAATCCGGAAACAGAACGAAGCAAGGAGCACGGTACAAGGAGCTCTTTTTGTCAGATCTGAGGGAATAAAGTCCTTGCATCGGAAAGGTATTTTTTTTTTATCTAGGTTTTAGCAATGTAATTTACTTGGGAATTTAGTAGAGACCGGCTTTGGCCGGGCGGGATTGGTGCCTAACACCTTCCAATCCCGTAACATGATCCCCGAATTCAGTTTTCTTGGTTTTAGATTAGTTTTTATCCGTTTAGAGTCATTGAACGGTTCCTAGACCGTAATAACTAGGTGGCGACTCCCAAACCTCAAGGGTCAAAAGTGGATCCGCGCACCCCGCGGATCGATGGCGCTTTCAATCAGAAGTCCGAATAAACAAGGTCAATACTTAGCTTAAACCGGACATAGACTCAGAAGCCACAAGTATCTTGTCTACGATCGATCTGAAAATTTTTACTCCCCCAAGTGAACCAAGGGAGATAAGGGTGAATCCTATGATGAAACTCGAAAGGAAATAATTTTGTACTCTTGAGCCTGACTCAAAAACCTTCAATAAAATTAATCAAAATTAAAAGTTGAGTCTTTATTGCGCTTGTGGTAATCAATTATTTCAAACCTTCATACAAGGGGCATTTTCTTTCTTTTTTAATGTAACTTTTCCCCCTTATACTAGGGGCATTTTTTTATGTGTTCAATTATTTTCAAGGCCATGGTCATTGTCAAACTAGAGGCATTTTGCTTTTGAGCAATGTTAATCCTAAGAGATAATGAGAACCCCAAATTTAAGGTAACCCTCTTGATAACGGTTTTTCGAAAAACTTTTGAGGTTCAAAAGAAATAAAAAACTCAAGTTTTAAATTCATAAAACTTTTGGATAAAACCTTGAGGTTCAAACAAAAGCACTTCGGATCTCACATTTGACTGTGTCTAAAGATCAACTAATAACTCATTAGGAGATATGGCATTCTTTCGTTCTCCAGATTCTTTTTCAGGTCCAATCATTCTTGGAATCGATCATTTCTCTTCCAGATTCATTATCTTCCAGATTTATTCGTTCTTCGATTCGTTCTAATCAGTTTTCTCCAAATTCGTTCATTCTTACCAAAAATTCCTTCATTCCTTTGCCAATTTTGCTCAATTTTTGCCAAGGGTTAACTTGGGTTTTGCTCAGTTGCCGCCAAGGGTTATCTTGGATTTTGCTCAGTTTTCGCCAAGGGTTATCTTGGATTTTGCTCAGTTGCCGTCTTGGATTTTGCTCAGTTGCCGCCAAGGGTTATCTTGGATTTTGCTCAGTTTTCGCCAAGGGTTATCTTGGATTTTTCTCAGTTGCCACCAAGGGTTAACTTGGATTTTGCTCAGTTGCCGCCAAGGGTTATCTTGGATTTTACTTAGTTGCCGTCAAGGGTTATCTTGGATTTTGCTCAGTTTCCGCCAAGGGTTATCTTGGATTTTGCTCAGTTGCCGCCAAGGGTTATCTTGGATTTTGCTCAGATGCCGCCAAGGATTATCTTGGATTTTGCTCAGTTACCGTTGAGGGTTTTCTCGAAGTTATGCTCAGTTTATATTCAAATTATGCTCAGTTTATGCTCAGATTTTAAATCACACACTTGCACAGTTGTCACATTAGTCAAGGAGAATTTTCTAAAATTCAAGGATCTGACACCGTCAGTGAGAGTTTGCGCTCAAGGACCTGACAATCTTTTAATTCGGGGAGAGCTTTACCCTCAAGGATCCGAATACCTCGACGAATTATTAAATCAAACTGCAAAATGAACTGTCACTAGCTTTGGCATTCAGATATCGCACTATCTACCAAAATAGATTTGCTATCTAGTTTGCTTCAACCCTCTGCCAAAGAGGGGCATCTGTAGACACCCCATTTTTGCACTCGCCTGATTAATCAACTCGTCAACCCGATCGCAATGATTCCCAATGATGGATGTGTATTCCATTACTTTATTTTCTTACCAGATATGTTTCAGAAATCCAGATGAGGTATCTTGAATTGACAAAACCTTAGAAACCACGCTACGCTAGGAAAATACGACCCCTGAAACATAGAAATCATCATCTTGTAGACCAAAAAGAAGCTTCACGATAAAAATCACTAAAAATTGACCAAATTACCAAAATACCCCTAACCTCAAAACAATCCTAGAGCCTACGTTACGCTTAGGAAAACTCTCTCGAACACATAAAATAACAAATCGGAATCAAATAAATCATTTCACCAATTTTAACAGAATTTGACAAAATTACGAAAATGCCCCTCATAAAGTTCATGATCATTTCACACAAAAAATTTCATAAATGACACAAACTAATATTTCCATTGAATTCCTTACGAAAAATCGATTCTAAAACATCCTAGAACATTAAAAACCGACTTAAAGCGTGAAAAGTCCTCTCCGGGGGCAAAACGATAATTTCACAATTTTCATAATTAAAAATTTCAAAATTAATAAATAAAACATTAAATAATTAAAGTGAAACATTGATGAAATTAATTTAAAATTTTAAATTAAAAAATTGATCAATCGGGCTTTCAAGTAAAATTGTTGAGGGTTCGTGAGATATTTCTTTAAGGACCCCTCCATTTGGGGGTCCAAAGAATTAAAGAAAGAATGGAGGGGGGTTCTCCAAAAATTAAAAGTAAATCAAGCAAGACTGAAGTCAAGGTATTAAAGTCAATCAAGTGAGACTGAAGTCAAAAGTAAAGTCAATTAAGCAAGACTGAAGTCAAGATATTAAAAGTCAATCAATTAAGACTAAAGTCAAAACATTAAAAGTCAATCAAATAAGACCAAAAGTCATAATAGAATTCTAATTAAATAATAACTCAATCTAATAGAGTTCTAACTTAAAAATAATTCTACCTAAAATAATTCTAATTAAAACACAATTCTACCTAAAACAAGTCTAACTAAAACACAACTCTAATTAAAAGAACTCTAATTAAATACTAACTCTATCCAAATCAACCCCTAAAAACATTATAAATAGAGGTGCTCACACCCTATTTTCGTATAAAATCATAAACCCTAAGAGAAGTAGGTCTAGAAGCCCCCATAGCCTCCCATAAACCCTAGTTTTGGAGCCCCAACTCCTTACCTAACATCCCTCCTTCAATTTTAGCCTAGAAAACACCTAAAAGCCCTCCAAAAACACTCCCAAATCCGCAATAAACTTGAAGAGTTCAAATCCAAAAATAAGGAGATACCTTGATCTCGGAGATCCGAAGTCAAACCCGGAGAAAGAACGAAGCAAGGGAGTATGGTACAAGGAGCTCTTTTTGTCAGATCTGAGGGAGCAAAATCCTTGCTATCGGAAATGTATCAGATTTTTTTATTTTTATTTCTATCTAGGTTTTTAGCAATGTGATTTACTTGGAAAGTTAGTAGAGACCGGCTTTGGCCGGGCGGGGTTGGTGCCTAACACCTTCCAACCCCGTAACGTGATCCCCGGACTTTTTTTTCTCTTTCGTAGATTAGTTTGCGTTTTTTAGAGTCAGTTTGGTTCCTAGACCTTAACAACTAGGTGGCGACTCCCAAACCTCAAGGGTCAAAAGCGGATCCGCGCACCATGCGGATCGAGAGCACTTTCACTAATTCATCAGCAAGTCGGGCTTGTCCCTTTCTACTAGAGGTATGAGTATTTTTATTTTCTTGTCTAACACACTTCCCAGTCGCCCTCAAAGCTTGGTCCTTAGGTGTTGAGTTGAAGTCGACAAACCTCTCCCAATCTTCTTTTCTCACGTAATAGGGTACATGTTTTTTCCTTTTGAAAGCGTCCTCGATCTGTAGGTTGCGAATCCACTTTTTTTTTGGTATGGGAGTCACCACCTAGTTTTACGATCTAGGAACCGAAAGATGACTCAAAATAAAAAAAAATATGTACTAATATACGAAAAGAAAGGGTCCGACGATCACGTTACGGGATTGGAAGGTGTTAGGCACCAATCTCGCCTGACAAACGCTAGTCTCTACTTTTCCTAAAAATCACATTGCTAAAAACAACCTAACAAAAATAAAATAAATAATAAAATAAAAAAATACTATTTTACCTGAGTGATTGCGATAATACGTTCCCTTAGAACTAGTGGAGAGCGTCCTCGTGTGATTTTTCTTGTTTTTTCTTCGTTACTGGATCCGATTCAAATCTCCAAGATGAGGTGTCTTCCTCCTAGATTTGAGTGTTTTCTGATTTTTTTGGATACTTTTTGAAAGGTTTCTGGGTATTTTTGGAGGATTTCTGGATATTTTTTGAGCAAAAACTAGGATTTGGATGTTAGGTAGGGAGTTGGGACTTTAGATTTAGGGTTTTGGGAAGGCTGGGGGGGTGTTTCTGACCTCTCTTTCCTAGGGTTTATTTTGACTTGCGAGATTGGATTGTGGACGCTTCTATTTATAGATTTTTTTGGGAGTTTTTAAGTTTGACTTGATCTCTTTTAGATAAGATTAGATTGTTTAATTAGGATTTTGAATTAGGATTTTAAATTAGGATTTTCATTCTTATGTACAATGAAATAATATATTTTTTAAGTTTTTGAGAGAACCCTTTTAATTATATCTTTAATTATTTGGGACCCTAGATGGATGGGTCTTTTAATAAATGTCAGGTGGGTTCCTACTTAAATGAGTCACTACTGAAAATTTGGTCCATGGGCTTAATTAATTGGTTTTAATTGTTAAAAATTTTTAATTTAATTTATTAAGATTTCACTTTATGTTAATTAATGTTTTATTATTAATTTTGAAATTTTGAACTTTTAGGGTTGGAAAATTATCGTTTTGCCCCCGAAGAGGACTTTTGCATTGAAAAGTCATTTTTCGATGTTTTGGAATCGATTTTTTATAAGAAATTCAATGGGAGTATCGATTTGTGTCATTTATGGATTTTCGGTGTGAAATGGTCGTAGGCCCTATGAAGGGCATTTTCGTAATTTTATCAAATTTAGTGAAAATTGGCAAAACGGTTTATTTGGTTTTAATTTGTTGTTTTATGTGTTCGAAATGATTTTCCTAAGCGTAATGTAGGCTCTAAGGATGTTTTGATGTTAGGGGTATTTTGGTAATTTGATCATTTTTTTGTGATTTTTCTCGTAAAGCTTCTTTTTGTCTGAAAAATGATGATTTCTATATTTTGGGTCATATTTTCTTAACGTAGGGTGGTTTCTAAGGGCTTGTGTGGATTGACTTTTCTAAGTACTTCTGACTTTTGCGGGGAGTCAGAAGCACTTTAAAGGTGTTTGGATAAATAACTCCTGGAAAGAACTACTTTACTGTGGAGTTATTTTAGTGCTTTTTCACGGAGTACTAATGGTGCTACTTCTCTGAACTACTCTTGCACGAAGCCACAAAACATTGTCAAAATGACAGGATTGGGACAAGTATGCCCCTTATAAATTTTGAAAATTACAAACCTACCCTTAAAAAGGCAATTGGAATAATATTATATTACTATCCATTGATATGGTGATAGCCTTTTGGTATAGCATTTGGGACAAGTATACCCCTCATAAATTTTGAAAATTACAAGCATACCCTTAAAAATGCAATTGCAGTAATACTATATTACTTTCCATTGATGTGGTGGTAGCTTTTTGGTATAACATTTGGGACAAGTATGCCACTCATAAATTTTGAAAATTACAATCATATTCTCAAAAATGCAATTAGTTTTCATGGATAATAATAATAACTTTTATTAGTTTTGAAGAATAATTTATTGATTTATAATGTTAAAAATAGTAACTGATACTTATAAGGGCATTTTGATCATTTTAACAAAATCCAAAATAGTTTCCAAACACAAAACTCTATCAAAAGTACTTCTAACAGTACTTTTCAAAACCTACATCCACACGCACAACAGTTATCCACCTACTCCAGACAGTACTTCAAAAAGTACTTATGAAAGTACTTATGTTCTAAGTACTTCTGGCTCCTGTATCCACACGGGCCCTAAAGTTTTGCTTGTTTGAAATACCTCATCCGAATTTTTGAAACATATCTAATAAAATATAAAAAATATTAGAATATTCATACATCATTGAGAATCGTCACAATTGGATTGATGAGTTGATTAATCATGCGAGTGTGAAAATGAGGTGTCTACAGATGCCTCTCTTTGATAGAGGGTTGAAGCAAACTATATAGCAAATCTATTTTGGTAGATAGTGTGATCTCTGAATGTCAAAGCTAGTAACAGTTCATTTTGCAGCCTGATTTAGCAATTCGTCAGGGCATTCGAATCCTTGAGGGTAAAACTCTCATTGAACTAAAATTGTCAGGTCCTCGAGCATGAGCTCTCATTGACGGTGTCAGATCCTTGAATTTAAAAAAAAAATTCCTCACTAATGGAACAAATGTGTAATTGTATGCACTTAAAATCTGAGATAAATCTCAGATAGTCTAAGTAAAATCTGAGCATAAACTGAGCATAATCTAAGCATAACTAAGCATAAATGAGCATAATCTGAGCAAAAGTTGAATATCTTACTCTACATACCTTGGGTGAAAGAGTAATAAATAGTTTTTTTGGGAGCCCTACTCTACCTACTCAGGGTGAAAGAGTAATGAATTATTTTTTTTGGAGTTCTACTCTACCTACTCGGGTTGAAAGAGTAATGAATTATTTTTCTGGAAGTCCTACTCTACCTACTCGGGGTGAAAAAGTAATGAACTATTTTTTTTTAGAGTTCTACTCTACCTACTTGGGGTGAAAGAGTAATGAACTAATTTTCTGGGAGCCCTACTCTACTACTCGGGGTGAAAGAGTAATGAACTATTTTTCTAGGAGTCCTACTCTACTTACTCGGGGTGAAAGAGTAATGAACTATTTTTCTGGGAGTCCTACTCTACCTATTCGGGGTGAAAGAGTAATGATCTATTTTTTTGGGAGTTCTACTCTACTTACTCGGGGTGAAAGACTAATAAACTATTTTTTCTAGGAGCCCTACTCTACTTACTCGGGGTGAAAAAATAATGAACTAATTTTTTTTGGAGTCCTAATCTACTTACTTGAGATGAAAGAGTAATGAACTATTTTTCTGGGAGTCCTACTATACCTACTTGGGGTGAAAGAGTAATGAATTATCTGAGTAAAATCTGAGAAAACCTTCGACGATATCTGGCTGAGCAAAATCCGAGAAAGCCCTCGACGGTATCTGGTTGAGTATAATCCAAGAAAACCTTCAATGGTATCTAAGTAAAATCTGAGAAAACCCTCAGCGGTGTTTGGTTGAGCATAATCCGAGAAAGCCATCGGTGGTATCTGGCTGAGTATAATTCGAGAAAACCCTCGACGGTATCTGAGCAAAATCCGAGAAAATCCTTGGTGGTATCTGGCTGAGCAAAATCCAAGAAAACCTTCGACGGTATCTGGCTGAATAAAATTCTAGAAAACCCTCAATAGTATCTGGCTGAGCATAATCCGAGAAAACCCTCGGCGGTATCTAGCTGAGCAAAATCCGAGAAACCCTCGACGATACCTAAGTAAAATCGAAGAAAATCATCGACCGCATCTAAGCAAAATTTGAGAAAACTCTCGACGGTATTTAAGCAAAATCCGAGAAAACCCTCAGCGGCATCTAAGAAAAATTCGAGAAAACCCTCAGCAGTATTTGAGCAAAATCTAAGAAACCCTAGCGGTATCTATACAAAATCAGATAAAATCCTTGACAGCATCTAAGAAAAATCCAAGAAACCCTCGACAGTATCTGAGCAAAATCTGAGAAAACCCTCGACGACATCTGAGCAAAACCCGAGAAAACCATCGGCAACATCTGAGCAAAATTCGAGAAAATCCTCAGTGGTATCTGTGCAAAATCTGAGAAATCCTCGGCGGTATCTGAGCAAAATCCAAGAAAACCCTTGACAGTATCTGAACAAAATTTGTGAAAACCCTCGGTGATATCTGAGCAAAATCTGAGAAAACCCTCGACAGTATCTAAGTAAAATCTGAGAAACTCTTGGCGGTATCTGAGAAAAATCTGAGAAAACCTTCGACAGTATCTGAACAAAATCTAAGAAAACCCTCGGCGGCATCTGAGTAAAATTCAAGAAAATCCTAGGCGGTATTTGAGCAAAATCCAAGAAAACCCTCGACAGTATCTGAGAAAGTATGAATAAATCTGGAAAAGAATGAATGAATCTAAGAAAGAATGATTAAATCTGGGAAGGAATTAATGGATCTGAGAAAGAAAGAATGCCATATCTCTTATTCTAGGTGAAAGGATAATGAGTTATTTTCTGGGCAAAACCAAATATGAGATCAGAAACATTTCTATTTAAACTTCAAGGTTTTTCAAAAATTTTATTAATTTTTTAACTGATTTTGAACCTCAGGGGTTTTTAAAAAATTGTTTTCAAGAGGGTAACCTTAAATTCAGGATTTCCATTATCCTTTAAGATTAACATTAATAAAGTTTGAGAACAAAAATGCCCCTAGTTTGACAAGAAACATTACACTGGAGATAATTGAAAATAGTATTTAGAAAAAATGCTCCTAGTGTAAGGGGGAGGGTTTGAAATATTTGATTACCACAAGCGCAATAAAGATTCAATTTTTAATTTTGAATTTTTATATTGAAGATTTTGAGTTAGGCTCAAGAAAATAAAATATTTTCTTTTGAGATTCATTGTAGAATCCACCATTTTCCCTCTTGGTTCACTTAAGGAAGTAGAAAATTTTCAGATCAATCGTAAACGATACTCGTGACTTCTGAGTCCTTCCTTGGTTTAAGCTGGGTACTGAAACTTGGTCATTCGGACTTCTGATATTTTAGCTTAGACAACTTTTTAGCTTTTCAACTCCAAGGAGATTTTTTTTGTGGCACTAATTTTTGCCTAGATTGTCCTTTCAGGTTTTCAATTTAACGAGCTTGCTCTAGCTTTTGCCTAAACCGTCTTTTCAGGTTTTCGATCTAACAAGCTTATATTTTTTTTATTTTTACTCTGATTGTTGCCAAGGCCGTCTTTTTGGATTTTCAAACTTGCGAGATTGCCTTAATTTTTGCCTAAGTCGCCCTTTCGAATTTTCTACCTAGCAAATTTTATATTTTTTTTTATTTTTCAACTTCTGGAGCTACTGTCTGATCATGCTTTGATACCTTCCTTAACTTTTTAACATGGTACTTAAGAGGACTTTCATGGGTAAGCTTTGGATTGGGCATAAAAAGAAAGGAATTTTGAGGCTCAAAAATCCAAATGCCCCTTGTGTGACATTTCTCTTAAATTATTTTCTTTTTCTTTGAATTTTCTTCCCCATTTTGATAATTTTTATTTTTCTTTTCAATTTTTTCTTTTTTTTTCGTGAGGGAATGAATATATATATATATACACACACATATTTAATGTGGTCGGGCCTGAAGTAACTTCTCATGTTGCCTATGTACCCCAACATTTTGGGATCAGACCAAAAACGTAGTTTGAATCATTTTCTTCCCTGCGTTAGGTGATCAGGCTGAGAAAGAAAAATTACTTTTTTTATTTTGAAAAAGGCTGTAAATGGTTGAGAAAGAAGATATTAAGCTAGGTAACAAGAAATTAATTCAGCCAAAGATGACTTCCTTAAATGTAGTACCGCTTGATTCGGTCAAGGGTACTGGTTCTGGTAGTTCAATTCTATCATGATCTTGAAGTTTGAAGGCTTTTCCAAGCAGTATGAACTTTATCTCTTTGAATAGGTTCAGACTTCCTCCTACAGTCGAAGAGGAGTGCTCAATTTTCTATGAAGTTTGATGGTTAAATCCTTGACTTTAAGTGACGAACTTTAACTTTCTTGTCAAACGTGCTAGTAACTTGATAAGACTGTCGTTGTTCTTCTCACCGGAATTAATATTAATCTTACTTTTATCTTACTTGTGGGGCAAGTAGAGGATTGAACCCAAGAGAAAGGAGGAATAGAGTTAAGCTAAGAGGTTAAAATTCAGATTAACTAAAAGGAATTAAAATTATTTTTCTTTGTATTTTTTAGTTATAAGAAGATGTAAAATTGCTAGAAAATGAATTAAAGTAAATGATGTTAAAAGCAAGTAAACTTATGAAATTAAAGCACCATTGGAGGTGGATCTACCTAGAACATGTTGATGAGCAATTCTAATCTCTAACCTTTTTATAACTCAATCGTAAGGGTTTGGTGTTAGCTCCTTAGATCGGAAAGTTTTGCAAATTAAATCAAATGAGGGCAGATAAAAAAAATAGAATTCTTTGAAAATTTCCTACTACCAATTATCTAGTTTAAGCATACTTTATCTTGATTTAATTTAAGCATAAAGTATCTATATAAAGAATAAAATGTGCAAGAAATCTTAAAGAGAACTCATAAGCATTTTAACTAAAAGAAATGCATAAAACTAGAAACAACACAAGAACTTGCTCTAGGCTTTTCCACTCTCCAATGGAGGGGAACTTAGTCTAATGTCATTGTAAGAGAGGGAAGATGAGAGATGAAAGAACTTTTCTTCATTTCATGGAGAAACTTACAAAATCTGCTTCTTCTACTTCTTACAAGAGTATTTAGCCAAAAGAAAATAATTAGAAAATGAAAATACAAAAAATAACAGAATAGGCTAAGAGCCTTAGATTAAAGGAGTCTTGGATAAGAGAACCAAGAGGGGACCCTTCTTTAGAGATTGATGCTCTATTTATAGAGAAAAATGTGTGTAGAAGAGTCTAAAAGTAGCCTCCACTTTTCTTTGCACAAAACGACAAAAGAGGTGAATATGAGTTAAGGATTAGGGCATTCCAAAGGATTAGGGCATTCTAAAGTAGGCCCAAATATTTTACCTTGAGATTTTGATTCCAAATTGTTGATTTTCTGCACAAGAAATACATGTAATTAGATTTATCTAGTAAATAAATTTATTTATATATAATTAAGCCTAATTAACATGCAACATGGTGTTTTGAGGCTTATCATGATTATTACCTTAATATGGAGAAATAGGGACAAAGATCTAGATAAATATCCGAAAAATGTGCATATAATTGAGTGTTTCGAGACACTCATCATGACTCTTCTTTGATAAGTTTGCATAGGTACAGAACTCTAAGTTGTTTTTCTTCAATCAAGTTTAGTTAACGGATCTAATCTACTTCTAGCAATTGACTTTCCATCAAGACGTTGAGATACGGGATTTCCATTTCAACTAGTAAGACAACTTCCATATGATACAATAGAGAGTAGGGAATAGCTCCTGTGGAAGACTGTATTGAAGTACGATATGCCCAAAGTGTGAATGATAGCTTCTCTGACTAATCCTGATGCAATTGACACATTTTTACAATGATTATTTTGATACTCATATTAGCTGCTTCAACCACTTCATTAATCTAAGGTAGGTAGGAAGATGATGTCAGATCTTAAACTTTGAACATAAAGTAATAATCTTGGCTTTGAAGTGTGACCCATTATCAGATATCAATTCTAAAGGTACCCTGTATCGACTTATGATAAATGCAGTGAGGACAATATTAATACGTTTTGTAACATCTTCTTTGATCTCATTAGTGTTTTCATTTTATATAGCGAGTATCTATTCCATGTCGGACAACTCCCAATCTTACACCTAACATATCCTCATCAGACCACGCGAACAAGTCTTTTGAAATTTTTGAGTAAATTCATTATCCCCTCATGTTCCTTTAAGGATAGGATGGTTTCTATTTGAATCTCTTTAGGAATTATTTTCTGTTTCGAGGTCAATGACCTTTGCTTTCTTGATTAGAGGTTGAGCTCGACCATTATCTTCTTGTTTAGAAAAGAAATCTATCCTTGAAGTCATATTATTAGTTAATCCGTTCATGCGCTCAAGGTATTAAAAAATTTCCTTTATCCAATCAAATTCAGATGGGACGACAAAAACCTCTATAGACTCGACAAACTAACTCGACTCAACAAGAAAAGAGTAATTCCATTTAAAGAAGACATAACCTTGCTAGAAAAAAAAGGACTCGAGCTAACCCAATGACTCATGAAAACTCAAGACAACTATCCACAATGAGCTTGATTAGGACTGAGGACTGATACATTGCTTACAACCGGCATGATTGAGGCACGATGATCTTCAGGGAATAATTGTGTAATTTTAAAAAAAATTGGGGTTATTTTTAACGATTCACTTGGTGTTGATGCTCGTTTTAACTAACCAGACTAGTGACCCTAACAAAACGGTGAACGATTGGGCTTAGGTGCAATGATAACCTTGTAACCCCATCAAAGGTGGATTACCAATTTCAATGTTACCCCCTTGATAACATTTTAATGAATCCTGAGAATTTAATGAATTCTGTGCACCAATCCATTAAAAATGCATTCATGCAATGATTATTTAAAAGGAAAAATAATTTTATTGAATTATTGAAAATCATTGACAAATAATATTTTCATTGAATAACAACTTTTAACATATCTGATTTAAACTTTTTTGTTTTACAAATCATTTTTTCCTTTTCTTTTCCCTTGGAAAATATTTCTCTTTTTTTGAAATGGGTCGGAATCCGAATTAAAAAAAAATTGAATACCACTTTGATTTGAATGATCTGGCCCATCATGATTGTGAATCAGGATAAACTGGGTCATTATGAATCATTGTCACATTTAAAATGGATTCTTTATTGGGTTGGTGCACCCAGAAGTTTGATAACCTTGAATCTGATGAAACAAAAAGTTTGGTCTCTTGAGGACAAAACTGTAACTTCCTGATCTCAACATTTGTAAAGTTTATTTTCAAAAAATAACCCGGGAACACCCACGATAAGTTCGAGTCGTGACATATGGGGAGGTTTCTAGACTCTAGGTTTACTATATGCAATGTAATTTATCTGGCCACTCTTGCCCAAGTGCACCTATATACCTCTCAAGCGTACTCAATCAGATGGTATGTGATGAGTTGGTTTAATATACCGTATAGGTGATAATCTAAGACTCTAACTCAAATCTCTAAAATAAAAAACAGCCAGTTTAATCTCCAGTTGAGAGGTGGCACACGATGCTGAGCAGGGGTACTCTTAAGTTACATCTCATCTAGAATAGACGTATTCTATCCCCCTTGTACCGTAGTACATCAAGGCATGATCTCGCTTGGACACTGATTTTAATCAAGAAGTGTAGTTGGTGAACTTAGATTAACTTTGATTTACCGTATAGGTACGAGTCTAGAGTTGGCGATCGAGACATGTGACTTTGCGGCTTACAAATAGGACAAAAGGCTCAGGTTGCTCCATCATAGATGCCTCAATATACCTTTCAGAGTCACATGATCAAACGGTACTAACGTCTCAATTTTATATACCCTAAGGTACGTAATTAGAGTTGTGGTCTTCATGAATGACGTCGCATCTCCGAAGAGACCAGGCCACGCACTAGTGCCACATTGGCTATAAGGGACATGCAAGTAGCAATACAATAAAATAAACGTGTTATTGGTGTGTGCAAAACAGGGTGAGGTGTGCCCAGGATATTTTCAGATAAATAAGCCCATGGGCCAGATCAAACCATACAAGCAAGGATAAATATTGATCAAGATATACAAAAAAAATATCCATATCATTCAGTTCAAGATCAAAGCATGCACATCTCATGTATATATCAATTAAAAACATGGCATTTCGATAATCAATCAATGAATATAACACAAAATAATCAATCAGATTCAACATTGAAATAGCCACAAAAAATTCCTTTTTTTATTTTTATTTTTATTTTTTATAATTGAATTAAAAAAAAATTTCTATGGTCTAATCAAGAATCACTTTGGGGGCGATCCAAAACAAATTGAGATTTCAATGAACATTGAATTGAGGATAATTTGATGGTTGTTGAGATAAGGAGTGATTTTTTTTTTTAATGCAACAATGAATCAGTCAAGTAAATCTCCTAATTTTTTTTTAATGTATTGCTGCCATGTGGGGAGGTCAAAAACCTTTAGTAAGGGAGAAACTTTACTAAATTAGTAAGACTAGCCCCTATTAATGGTTTGTTAAAAAAAAATAAAAATTATTAGATGCTGCCAGCACACAGTTTTTTTTTTTTTTTTTTTTGAGTAGCAAATTTCATAAAGTAGTAAGTTTTGTGATGAAAATGCAAAGGACAAGATGGGCCCAATCATGATTTGCAAAACAAAAAAAAACTTTATAAAATATTTGATGCCATCACACCAACTCACACATCATTTTTTTCATTTTTTTTATTATTTAAAGAAAAAAACTCTCTAGCTATTGCCAACACACATGCATATGTTTGGGAGTCCTCTTAGACTTGGTTTATTGTTTCATCTCTGTCATATCTCTCATTGGAGATTGTGGGTCCAATACACCTTAATCATCCAAAGCCTTGGCTTCCACTCCACAACAAAAATTTTCCTTAGTTTCGTTGAGATGCTGCAATTCAACAAAGTTTCCTCTGTTTTCTTCTTTCTTGGGTTCAACTGCAACATGTGTAGCACCACCTATGTTGCTCCCACAACCATTGGAGTATCACTACCAAAAGGCGCGGAAGATAATTTCTCCCTCGCTCTCTCCACTGATCTCGATTCTTGTTTTCCGAAGAGGAATCAAAAAAGTATTTCAAGTAATCGATCAGGAATTTCGATTCCGTGAACCTCGATTCAGCCATTAACTCGGATTTCGATTATCTTTCAATGATCTGAGAATTTTTTTTTGGTCAATGATGAACACCACAACATTGGTTTTTTTTTCTTTCTCTCTCTCTCTCTCAATCTTTTCTTTGTAATCCTAATTCTTCGAAGAGGATTCGAGAAAGATCAACTTTCTTTGTGAGTGCTTTAGTTCAATTCAACAACGACGTATTCGTGGGTGAAACTTTAATGAGACCATCTGTTCAAGCCCCAATTTGAATGTGAGTTTTTTTTTATATTCACGTTCTCTGTGTCATAGAAACAAAAAAAGAATGAGGAAAGTACTTTTCAAATACACATAGTGTTCCCACAATTTGATCTTTCATCTTCAAAAGTTCCATATGATTAATAGTCTTAGAACATAAGACATTGAAAAATATTGATAGTTGTTGAATAACAGCCCGCAATGGCTTATGACCCTTGAATGCTTGCATCAATAACACTGGTAACAATTGTTGCATAAGGATGTGATAATCATGTGACTTTAGGTTCTTGAATTCGTTGTCCTCTAAACTCACATTATGTTTCCAATTTGCACTATATCCAATAGGAACCTTCAAATGATAAAAAGTTATACAAATTAATTCTTTTTTCGATTGAGATAACAAGAAAGGAGCTTCTAGATAAGTCAACTTTCCTTTCATTTCTACAAGCCATAAATTTTTCCTTATTTTCATAGCCTTTAGGTCTTGACGAGCTTGAAGACCATCATTCGTCTTATTCTTTGTATTCATAATTGTTGCTAAGAGATTTTTTGCCACATTTTTTCCACATAAATTACATCCAAATTGTGGCAAATAGGTAGATCCTATAGATTGACAAAATATATGTGAGCATGAGTGAATTAATATATACCGCATTACATTAATGTTTAGAAAGATAATCCTATCTCACCTTCCAATATGACAATTCAAAAAGGATCGATGTCTTTGACCATGCACTAGATTCATTTTGATTCGCGGACCTTTTCTTTTTATTGTCTTTTACCTTTCCGAAGTTAGTTTGAATGGTTTCCATTTTGTTTAATACTTCAACACCACTCAAACATAGATGATGTTTCCCATGTTCCTCATCCCATTAAATTATGATTTTGGCTATTGAATGAATTTCTCGAATCTGATAAAAATCTTCTATGCCCTATGTAAACAAACATTTTCCCATGTTTTAGCCATACTGATTCTGTTTTTTCACAACATACAGGGCAACCATACTTTCCTACGGTCCTACAACCTAACAAATGACCATATGCTAGAAAATCATGTATAGCCCACAACAAAATTGCTTTCATGGTGAACCTACTCTTAGTGTAAAAGTCATACGTTATAATTCCTGTGGACCATAATTCCTTCAACTCTACAATCAATGGTTGCAAGTAAAAATCAATATCGTATCCTGGACCTTTATTTCCCGGAATCAATAATGTTAAGATAGTAAATTCCTTTCGTATACATAGCAATGGAGGAAGATTGTATGGAATAATCATAATAGGCCAACAACTATAAGAGTTATTATTGTCTCCAAAAGGATTGAATCCATCAGTTGCAAGTCCTAACCGAACATTACGTGCCTCATCACCAAAGTTACTCCATTTACGATTTACTTGTTTCCAACAAAAAGAATATTTTGGGTGGTTCATGGTTAATACGTTCGATACTAAGTCAGGATTTGCATGCCATGTCATGTTTTCCGCAATTTACGGTACACTGTATATTTTTTGCAACCTTGGTGTTAATGGAAAATATCTCAACTTTTTCCAAAGTATACCTGAGCTTCTTGACTTCAATGAGTTCATCGATTTTCATCTACTTTCACCACACGTAGGACAATTGTCTTTATTTTTATTTTCTCTCCAATATAGTATGCAATCATTACGATATGCATGAATAATCTCACGCTTCATATTCTTTGATCATCTTCTTAGCAGTGAAGGTTCTCTTAGGTAAAGTGTTCTCCTTTAGTAAAATTCTTTTGATTA
Organism: Akebia trifoliata; assembly: GCF_017979445.1. Lineage (NCBI taxonomy): Eukaryota > Viridiplantae > Streptophyta > Magnoliopsida > Ranunculales > Lardizabalaceae > Akebia > Akebia trifoliata. The sequence goes on from NC_141390.1 coordinate 14,103,977, forward strand.
ATTGCAACAATTCTGTGAAACTCCACCATTGATGTCTAACCTTCATACTCAGTAATTCAATTGTAACCGATAATTTTGTATCTCAATTCAACACGATAGATATAAGGGTTGTAACGCTTCTTCCATCAACTTCTCATACTGAATATTCTCTGAAGAATCATTCTCAACTTGAACATCATCTACATCATTAATTTCATCCATATATGTAGATGTACTAGATCCCATATAAGCTTGAGCATCATCCTTGTCACAAATACGTCCAAATGCATAATTTACCATGTCAACCATGTTCGGGACTACATCTTCAATATGATCACTTGCAAGTTATCAACCCCAATGTTTACACAACTTCTATGATGAATTTCTCCATGATGGATCCATGTAGTGTAAGATATATTGATACCATCACAAATCAAATGAGTGCGAATATAGCTTTTCATTTTCTTCCCCCCGACCAGATTACGACACTTCACTCAAGGACAACAATACCAATCATCATCCCCTAATTTATGTGTATTAGCCTTTATGAAATCAAAAGATGAATTGATTCCTTCCAAGTATTCAACAGAAAGTATTGGCACAGTGATCCATATCTTATTTGGGGGTACAGGCTTCAAAGACATCTTCTAAGTATTAATAACGACATGTTTTCTGTGTTTTTTGAAATATCAAAATCCTACACAAAACTTTCCACATTGTGCATGTAGGAGTAAATTCATATAGTAGTCATCAAACCCTGTCCTATTTGGATCTCTTAACTACAGGAACTAGACTATGCATAATAAATAAATAGGGAACAAAGAAGAAACCAGATGAAGTTCAGCATACCATGTTCAAGTGGGTCATGAAAATAAAAATAAATAAAGTGTGATATGAAACAAGGGAAAAAAGTGCTTCAGTAGGCTTGATAGAGCAGAGAATGAGGGAAAAAACTTAGGACACTTCATTATGTACAAGAAAATTTCAATTCTAACTCCAAGGTGTTTATATAACCGAAGCGAATGTCCTTTGGTGCACATAGAAATGTTCTCTCACCTTCTCAAGAATTACTTCCCTTCCTCATGAGTACTCATAATTTTTATTTCTAGGTAAGACACATTGAAACATCTTAGATAACTTTGTTAGCTGACTTCCCATGTAATCATAGAGAATTCCTGTATTTCCTGGATGGGTTATTCATTTATGTACATTTTTCAATTAATTCTTGGACGGTTACATTCAACTCTTCACAGTTCATAAAATAACAGGTATAAAAAGAAACATGCGAGTATCCTAAAAAGAAAGACAAATGGGAATTTCTTAGGGGAAATTATTTTCATGATGACTATAGTCCTTTTATCTATAAAAATCCTAAGAATTGTTGTATGTTCCAAAATTAAAACCTAAAATTGAATTATTTCCATATTCAATGGTCATGAGTGTTTTTACATGCTGGCGTGACACCGAAATTAACCAAACTTGCGCTGAAATAAAAAGCACATAAGAACCTATTGGTTTCAAAACAAACTACAGGGACTGTATTGGATCAGATATAAAACTCTAAAATTTAATCCATATTTTCCATCCATAGCCATGGAACTTACAGATCACTAGAAGAAAAAGTTCACACAAATTTTTTATCTCAATCTAAAGCCAATAGATCCTTACTTTACAAGTCAACCATCGAAATTCACACAAAAAATAATTGATAAAGAGCACTAAAATTACATTGAATCCAAATCAAGAACTTGTTCAACTATAAATTAGATTCCAAATTCTCCAAAAATAAGTAATTAAATCAAATCACTCTATTATCTATATTATACAACATATACACATTGTAAATGAAATCAAAGAACTATGCAACCCAAAACAGAAATGGCACAATATATAGATAGATTCAAACTATATAAACCTACTAACACATGTAGATAGATTCCAACAACATCCATAAATATAGAAAAAAAATCCCCACCTTCAATTAATTGCAATAGTTAAAAACAATACTAAAAAAAAAAAAAAATCAACCATTCTGAAACTTCTAACCCTATAAGAAGTGTTTTCAAATTAACGGTCCACGATTCTTCAACTTATTAAATTGGGTTAGAAGTTTCTAAATAGGCTGATCGTTTTTTTTTTAAGGATTATATCTTCACCCTCACAAAAATTAGCTCATTCTGAAACTTTACACCCTATAAGACAAAAACACTTTGGCTACGATTTTGGTTGTTAAACCCAACCCAAGATTATAACTCTAGTTTGCCCAAACTTCAGATTCTATGATGGAAGAAACACTAAGATTATAACACTACATATATCCGGTAGACCCCCCCTCCCCCCTATCTAAAAAAAATAACAACACACTCCACATCAGTTTCTAATTTTGACACATCTCTCTAAACTGTGTAAGGATTGGGTAGAGCTCTGTCTTTTATTTGTATGCTGTTGATTTATATTATTGGTAATAATACTTGATTTATTTGTATGGTGTTTTGAATTAGGTATGGGAGGAAAGTCTTGGGTGTACACAATACTCTATCCCTAAGGTAAAAAATAGAAGAAAATAAAATATAAAAAATAAAAATAAAAATAAATCATTCACTTAGATGAGAGAATCACAAAACTTCTCACTCGAACCAGACTTGCAGGAACTTGAATTCTCTGTACGAGAACAAAATCAACGAAAAAAAATGCATAATTTCAAATCAACGGCAAATTTCACAAATGAGTGATAAAATTTCCTTAAAGGAAATAAGTGAATTTTATTTTAGTTATAATAAAAAAATCAGTGAGGATCGTTAAAATCATACCAAGAAATCGAGAAGATATCCAACCAGATCAAACAAACAAGCTCAATCTACTGAGCCTCAAGAGATGAGTAGAACCAACGATTTAAATATACGTGAGCGAACCTTCAAATCAATACTGGAATAGCAGAATCTGTAACAGAACTTTGAGATCTGCGAATAAATAAAGGTTAAGAAGTGATTTTATATTTGAACGTGTGTGAATCCCAACAGCATACAATCTATTCACCATTAGAAATCTCCATTATTCAAGCAAAATCAACAGAGATCGTTCTCACATGGTTGTAGAAAACATTATGCCTGAGAGAAAGAGAGAGAGAGAGAGAACTACCTGGAATGTATGGGCTAAAGAAGATGGTGCCGAATCTCGCCTAATTTCGTAACCTCTTCCGATGAGAAGAAATAAAAACAAAACCAAAGAAATGAGATTTGTTGTTTGAGATTTAAAATTCTAGGGTTTTTAGAGGAAGAAGAAACAAATAAATGGGATTTTTGTCACTCAATGTTTATTAACAGTAAATAGTGGTGTAACATTAGTAAAAAATTGGTGTGGAAAATAGTGAAATCCAATTTTTATTAACGGCACACCAATCGTTGTAACATTAGTAAAATTTGGTGCGGCAAAAAGTGGTACCCAATTTTTATTAACGGTACACCAATCGGTGTAACATTAGTAAAAATTGGTGTGGCAAAAAGTGGCACCCAATTTTTATTAACGCCACACCAATCGGTGTAACATTAGTAAAAGTTGGTGTGGCAATAGTAACTCTTTTACTTATTTAATGACAGATTAAATTAGTTGTTTGTAAACGACTATTATAAACGTCATTAAGGGCTAAATAACTGATGAAAACCTTCGTATATAAACGACGACTATAATTCGTCATTTTTAATTATTTGTGACGTAGTGCAACATCTTGATTTTATTTTTCCATAGTTGTAGACCTATAGCTCAATTGGTTAGACACATTGCAAAAAATCTTCAAGGTCATGGATTCTGAAAGCGTCCTCGATCCGGGAGTGCGCGGATCCACTTTTGACCCTTGAGGTTTGGGAGTCGCTACCTAGTTATTACGGTCTAGGAACCGGATACTGACTCTAAACGGATAAAGAAACTAATCTACTAAAGAAAAACTGAATTCGGGGATCACATTACGAGGTTGGAAGGTGTTAGACACCAACCCCATCCGACCAATGCCGGTCTCTACTTATCCCAAATAAGACTACATTGCTAACAAATAACCTAGATAAAAAAATAAAAATAATAAAAGAAAGTTTATCTTCGAAACGCAACGATTCTATTCCCCCAGATCTGATAAAACCACTCTTTGTACCATACTCCTTGCTTGTTCTGTCTTCGGATCTGATTTCTGATCTCCGAGGTAAGGTATCTCTTTCTTAGATCTGGATTCTTCGAATTTTATTATGGATTTTGGGGTGTTTTTGAAGGACTTCTAGGTGTTTTCCAAGCTAAAATTGAAGTATGGGTGTTAGGTAAGGAGTTGGGCCTTCAAAATTAGGATTTATAGAAGGCTAGGGGGTTTTTAGACCTACTTCTCTTAGGATTTATGATTTGATACGAAAATAGGGTGTGAGGACCCCTATTTATAGATTTTTTTAAGGGTTGATTTAGATAGAATTAGTGTTTGATTATAATTTTTTTAGTTAGAGTTGTATTTTAGTTAGAATTCTATTAGGTAAAGTTGTATTTTAATTAGAACTATTTTAGATAGAGTTATATTTTAGTTAGAATTCTATTAGGTAGAGTTACTATTTAATTAGAACTCTATTAGGGTTTTGACTTTTGGTCTTATTTGATTGACTTTAAGATTTTGACTTTAGTCTTAATTGATTGACTTTAATACCTTGACTTTAGTATTGCTTAATTGACTTTAATTTTGACTTTAGTCTTACTTGATTGACTTTAATACCTTGACTTTAGTCTTGCTTGATTGACTTTAATTTTTTGGAGAACCCCCTCTATTATATATTTAATTCTTTGGACCCCCAAATGGAGGGGTCCTTGAAGAAATATCTTGGCAACCCTCAACAATTTTGCCTGAGAGTCGGATTGATCGATTTTTTTAGTTTAAAATTTTAAATTAATTTTATTAATGTTTTACTTTAATTATTTAATATTTTATTTATTAATTTCAAAATTTTTAATTATAAAAATTATGAAATTATCGTTTTGCCCTCGAAAAGGACTTTTCGCGTTATAAGTCGATTTTTTATGTTCTAGGATGTTTTAGAATCGATTTTTCGTAAGGAATTTAATAGAAATATTGGTTTTTATCATTTATAAAAAAATTGTGTGAAATGGTCGTCAACTTTATAAGGGGTATTTTTGTAATTTTGTCAAATTTGGTAAAAATTGGCGAAGTGATTTATTTGATTTTGATTTGTTGTTTTATGTGTTTGAATGGGTTTTCCTAAGCGTAGGGTGGGCTCTAGGGATGTTTTAAGGTTAGGGGTCTTTTGATAATTTGATCATTTTTTAGTGATTTTTATCATGAAACTTCTTTTTGTCTACAAGATGATGATTTCTATATTTCTGGAATCGTATTTTCCTAGCGTAGCGTAGTTTCTACAGTTTTGTCAGTTCGAGATACCTCATCCGGATTTCTAAAACACATCTGGTAACAAAATAAAGCGTTGGAATAATCATCCATCATTGGGAACCGTTGCGATCGGGTTGACGAGTTGATTAATCAGGCGAATGCAAAAATGGGGTGTCTACAGATGCCCCTCTTTGGCAGAGGGTTGAAGCAAACTAGATAGCAAATCTATTTTGATAGATAGTGCGATATCCGAATGCCAAAGTTAGTGACAGTTCATTTTGCAGCCTGATTTAGCAATTCGTCAGGACATTCGGATCCTTGAGGGTAAAACTCTCCTCAAACTAATAAGTTGTTAGGTCCTCGAGCTTAAACTCTCACTGACGATGTCAGATCCTCGAATTTTAGAAAATTCTCCCTGACAAATGCAAAAGTGCACGTGTGTGCAACGGTGTGATGCTTACTGAGTAAAAATGTGTCAGGTCTTAGAGATCTTCTCTCACTGACAATAATGATTTAAAATTAAAATGTGCTTCTGCAACGAAAGTAACCATGGCAAGGTTGAGCAATGAGATAATTGGAGTCATAACATTATAGGAACTCTGTTAAATCCTATTTGAAATTTTTTTTTTAGAGTTCGAAAAAGTATGAGTCTCGTTTATCGGACTCAAACCTATTGTAGCCACGCTTCTTGGGCTAAAGAACTTAAATAATCCTATTAATTCAATATGATTCAAACAAAGCTGGAGTCTCATTTCTCGGATTAGCTAAGGTTTACAAGAACTTAAACAATCCTATTAAAATTGGAGTCTCGTTTATCGGACTCGAACTAAGGCACTTCAAAAAAACCTATTTATTCTATGATTCAAAAAGTTGGAGTCTCGCTTCTCGGACTCGAATCTAGATTTGTAGGCACTTCAAAAAACCTACTCATTCTATGATTCAAAAAGTTCGAATCTCGTTTCTCGGACTCACACTTAGGTTTGTAGGCACTTCAAAAAAGCCTATTCATTCTATGATTTAAAAAGTTGGAGTCTCGTTTCTCGGACTCGAACTTAGGTTTATAGGCACTTCAAAAAACCTACTCATTCTATGATTCAAAAAGTTGGAGTCTCGTTTCTCGGACTCGAACTTAGGTTTGTAGGCACTTCAAAAAGCTTATCATTCTATGATTCAAAAAGTTGGAGTCTCGTTTCTCGGACTCAAACTTAGGTTTGTAGGCACTTCAAAAAGCCTATTCATTCTATGATTCAAAAAGTTGGAGTCTTGTTTATCGGACTCGAACTTAGGTTTGTAGGCACTTCAAAAAGCCTATTCATTCTATGATTCAAAAAGTTGGAGTCTCGTTTCTCGGACTCGAACTTAGGTTTGTAGACACTTCAAAAAGCATATTCATTCTATAATTCAAAAAGTTGGAGTCTCGTTTCTCGGACTCGAACTTACTAAGCCACGTTTTTGGGACTTAGATTTATAGGAACTTAAACAATCCTATTAATCGCACTCAAAGTTTGAAAGATCGGGTCTTTATTGGCTTATCATGCATCTGGATTCATAATTATCATTGGACTTCATCGGACTTTTAAATAAGATTTTCCTTTTTATCATCTGATTAAGAACAAAACTTTGGAATTAAATGAAAAAAATGCCCCTAGTTTCAAGGTTGGCTTTAACTGGAACTTGACTACGAGACTGATGGAATGGATTACGCTTGAAAAATATAGACTTTGATGTATGACAGATAGAAGAACTGACATTCCCTTAAATTTAAGACTCTTAAGGTTATCATATGTGCAATAAGGGATTGATCATTTTCTTTCGAATTTCTTTTGAAAAAGGCTTGAGCTGGACTTAAAAAATATTGATAAATATTATAATAGAAGATCTTTCTCTTCAAAGTGGTTGATGGTTCTACGTATTTCATTAGTGAACATTTGAACAAGTAAACATACCTTTAAAGATCCTACAATGTTCAAGATGACTTCTGATTTTTTCGACTTCAACATTGTCTTCCTCGGATGTGAACTCTTGGCTGAAAAATGAATATTGTGATTTGAATGGTTCTGTATTTTCTAGTTTCTGCACAAGTTTCCTTCTGAAGTTTTCTTCTTGATAGGACCTTTCTTCCCATTTGATGATGCCCTAATTTTTTCCTAGATCGTCTCTTCAGGTTTTTAATCTAGCGGGCTTTATTTTTCTTTTTTTGATAATGCCTTGATTTTTGCCTAGGTCGCCTTTTCAGGTTTTCTACCTAGCAAGCTTTCTTTTTTATGGTTATGCCCTAACTTTTGCCTAAGTCGCCCTTTTGGATTTTCGACTTAGCGGGCTTTTTTTTCGTGATGATCTTGAATAATCAACTCGACAACTTCTTGGTTCCCTACACCTTAACCTAATCAATTAGCATTCAGGAGGACTTAATAGGTGGGCTTAGGACATGATTTAGAAAGAAAGGGTAAAAGGCTCGACTTTCCAAAATGCCCCTAATCTAATATTCTCTTTTTTTTTGTCATTCTTTTTTATAAATTATTTTGACTCTTTTTTTTCTAATGTCCCTAGTTTGACATTTTTTTATTTTTATCAATTCTTTTGATTTTTTTTTCTAATGCCCTTAGTTTGGCATTATTTTCTTTTGAACCTTTCAATAGGGGATTTTCCTTTTAGATGACTCTTTTCTTAAGAGAATATACTTATTCTTTGCGTGATCAGGCCTGAAGTAACTTCTCAGGTTACCTACGTACCCCAAATATTTCTTTTTCTTTTGGGATCAGGTCAAAACGCAGTTCATACTAAGATTCCCTCCCAAGGTTGGTCGGTGTGATTTAGAAAGAAGAGGCTATTGATTTTTTTTTTAAAAGCTGCGAGGGGCTAAAGAAAGTTTTTTTTTTCTTTTTGGTAAGACAGGAAAATGGTTCGACTAAAGGAGGCCTCCTTTGATGAATGCTACTCGACTTGGTCAAAGTTTCAAGAATTCGATATCTGGATTGCTCTGTCGAGTAAGGTCTTCTTTTGAGAATGAATATTCTTCAGTCTTCTTTTGTGAAATCGAGTATGATTGAGTTTTCTGACTATTCAACTTTTCTAAAACTTCGAAAAAATATTTTATTCTCTTATGAATGAAAACTCTCCTCTTTTGAGTGAGAAACATGGTAGATCCACTTGTAAGTCTTAGCGTATTTGTCGATGCTTTCAACTATATCATTTTTGACTAATAATCTTTGACTTTGAAATTACTCTTGACTTCATGTCTTGATCTATATCTTTATACGATCTATCCATATATCCTTATGAGACCATACAAGAAACATTGTTGAATTTCTCAAGTAAGTTTACTATTTTCTCATATTTTCTTGAGGATAATGTATCACAAATTTGCACTTCTTGAGTGTACTCTTTGATTCCAATATTTATCAAATTTGATTAGTGAGCTTTAAGTCATTTCTCATGTTAGATTTTATGTTCACATCATTATTGAACACAGGATAATCAAAAGTTTCTTTATTTATTAGAATAAAAAAGAACATAGACTGACATACCTGACTAAAGCCTAAAATTAACAATGACTAACTGAACTCAAAGACTGACGCAACTGAAACTAAAAAAATTAAGAAGAAAAAAAAAACATCATTCTGAATAGAGGGACACAATTCTAAAGTCTATACCACTTCGGTTATCTTCGATGGATGACTTGAACTTGTCTGCTTTTACTATCTCTTCATATTCTGATTCAAGTCTGTCATATGCAGGATTACCCGTTGCTTCAATTATCTTTATGTTCTTTAGTTCTACCATTGCCTTAGGGTAATTGAGCTCATTCTAGCATGGAGCGAACGCACTATTAAAACCAATTGGGTGAATGAAGGAAACTGGGTCAACTGATTCGGATTTGGATATGGATATTAGGTTTAGAGTAGGAGGGGATTGATTTTGAAAGGTAGGTAAAGGATTAGTTTTAACATTGGGTGCGGTAGAAGCGGGTATGGTGACATTTCCTTGTTCAATCAAGTCTTGGATAGCATGTCGGAGAGTAATACACCTGTCAAGAACATGACCAGGCATCTGATGGAATTCACAGAATTTTCTATTATCCATGTTTGAAGGAAGAGGATTAGGCAAAAGGCTTAGGTTGTAAAGGTGTCAATAATCCCCTTTTTATCAACTTTTGATAAGCAACACTAAGGGACATCCCAAGATTGGCAAATTGTCTCCTAGGCTTGGCTTGTGAAAGCTAAGTAACTTGAGGAGATAGTGTGAAGGAGGTGTTGGCTACTTGTAAGGAATTGACATTAGGTTTGAAATATTTAGGTTTTGACTCAGATGGGTTATCAAAAAGTCCCGAAGAGTAGGCATCCTCAACTTGATTTCCAGCCTCAAGGAGAGATTGAAAAGTGAGAAGGTACTGAGGCATCAAGTACTTGGCATAATTTGGAGTAAGATTCCTGAGGATTATCTTGACTTGTTCCTTCTCTTGAGGTTGATCCTACAATTGAGTGGCTTTAGCTCTCCATCAAGTAATGAACTCAGTGAAAGTTTCCCCAGGTTTCTATTTAGTAGTTTCTAGATCTCTTCTTGTGAGTTCAATATCCGTGTTGAATAAATATCGACCAATAAATTCTTTCATCAATTCATGCCATGTTCTTACCCGAGATAAATCCAATGACATTAACCAGCGTAAGGCAGGACCTGTAAGGGTTCTTTGAAAAAGTTGAGCCATCTGTTCTTCACTCAGACCCTGAGATTGCATTATGCCGACATATACTTTTAAGTGAGTCCTAGGGCATCCAATACCGTCAAACTTCTCCATATCTGGCATTGTGAACTTCTTTGGCAGATGGACCGTGGGAAATAAGGTCATTGCCCCTAATCCAAGAGTAAGATCATCGGGGTCTTTAATATTCTTCAAAGCAGTTTCAACCTAAGTTAATCGATGAGCTAGGACAGGGTCGACGTGTAACTGATCATCTTTTTGGTTTTCAACGAGGTCAAACACATCCTGAGGTTCTATAGCTTTATCTTTTCCCTTTTCAATTTTTAGGGATTCAATTTGTGTTTGACTGAAGTAATAATCTGTGCTTGAAAAGATTCTAAAATCTGACGGAGTGTAGCTTCATCCATGGTACTCGTTTCTTCTTGTGGCAAAGACTGACTACTTAGCAATGGTACTCTGGAAAGACGACTTTTTTCACGGACCCAAAGTGGTATAGATGGAGGTTTAGAACGTTTGGGACCAATTATTACCTGATTGGAAGTAAACCAAGGTAAACCATTGACTCTAAAGGTTTGACTTTTAACCACATGATTAAAATTTCGATATAGAATAGCCCAAGTCCGGTGGAAAATATCGAATCCAAATGCACTATAAGTCTATAGTGACCAAGAAAGTGAGAAAGATTAGACGCGGGTCTACCCCTGATTGGGATTGAACCTTTGATCAAACAAATTAATTTGATCCTAAGATCGAGATCGAATCTTTCTATACAAAGTGGTCTGGATCTTTAAAAGTGAAACCAATTAGTCCAACTGATTTGGTATTGATCAGTTTGATTCATTTGTCAATTGGGCCAACTGGTTTAAGTAGTTCAAATTAATCGGTACATTTCACCGATTGGGTCGAATCGATATTACGGGTTTTGTTTGAACAGTCTGGATCAGTCCACCCACTTACCTATTGGTTGGATTAAATAGAGCAACCCGGGAACACCCATAGTCAGTTCAGGTCGTGACCTATAGGAAAGCTTCTAGACTCTAAGTTTATTACGTGCAATGCAATTTATCTGGCCACCCTTGCCCAAGTGCATCTATATACCTCTCGAGCGTACTCAATCTGATGGTATGTGGTGACTTGATTTGATATACCGTATAGGTGATAATCTAAAACTTCAACTCACTTCTCTGAAGTCAAAAATAGCCAGTTTGATCCCCAGTTGAGAGGTGGTGCACGATGCTGAGCAAGGGCCCACTTAAATACCTCTCGTCTAAAATAGATGTAGTCTATCCCCCTTGTACAATAGGGTACAGCGGGGCAGGATCTCGCTTAGGCACTGATTTTGACTAAGAAGTGCAATTAATGTACTTGGATTATCTTTGATATGCCTATGGGTACAAGTCAAGAGTTGTAACTTTCATAAATGGTTTGGCATCCCACAAGGGGACCGATCACGTACTAGTACTACGTTGACAAATGGGACATGTGACTGTGTGGCTCACAATAGGTCAAAAGCTCAAGTCGCTCCAGCCTGGGTGCATCGATATACCTTTCAAAGTCACCTGATCAGATGGTATTGATACCCCAGTTTGATATACCCTAAGGTACGTGACTGGAGTTGTGATTTTCATTAATGACGTCGCATCTCCGAAGAGACCGGGCCACGCACTAGTGCCACGTTGGCTATATGGGACATGCAAGCATGTAAAACGATAAATATGCTAGTGGTGTGTACAAAACAGGGTAAGGTGTGCCCGGGGCCTTTTTCAAATAAATGAGTCTATAAGCTTGATTAGATCACACAACTAAAGATATCAAATAAATTGATCAAGAAATACAAAAATATCCAAAACATCCAATTTGAGATTAGAGCATGCACATTATAGAGATATATCAATCTAATCATGGCATATTAGGTAGATAATCAATTAGATCATGACAAAATAGATCTAAAGTGATTAATCAAATATGACACATAAACATTGAGATAAGAATTTTGTTTTTTTTTAAAACATGCATGGCAAACCTTTTTTGTTCAAAAATTCCCTTAAGTTTGTTACCTAAGAAACTTTAACGTAAGAGTTTGTCTAACTTGACTAATCCAATAAGATTTTCGATCTTATTAAGAGTCGTTGGGCCAACACCATAACAATTATCCAATGCCAAAAATTTAAATGACTCTTGAATTCCATATTTAGAATTAAAATTCAGCGAAGAAAATAATTTTCTTCAAAATTAAATGGATTTCATCATCTAGAACACTAACCTTGAAGGCATTGGATCGTTCTTTTGGGGGTCGAAAATTGAACTCAACATCTCTTAGTAAGGATGAAATTTCACTAATTTAGTAAGACTAGCCTCACTCATTTGGAAACCACCAATTTTTGCCATCAGGAAAATCTCCTTAACAAACTTTAAGTATGCTCACGTATTGGAAATAATTAAATATTCCTTGGGATTAAGTCTAGCCCTTTCCAAATGTCTAACCCTTTTTTTAATGTATATATTGCTGCCACAACATACCTTCCAAAACCACCTCCTTTTTTAATATATGTTGCAACCAGCAACACATAACCAACAATTCTATATATATACATATGCTGCCGTCAACGTGACCAACTCACACTTTTGTTTTTCACATAGGTTGCCGCCAGCCACACAACCAACACATTCAAATACTCACAACTCACAACTCACAACTTATGTTGCTGGCAGCACCACACACAACTTCTTTTTATTTTTTATTTTTTTTGGTTTTCAATGGAAAGAAAAAAAAAAAAAAACTTTAATTCAGAGAAGACCCACTCACATGAAATAATTAAGAATAATTAAAGGGGTGAATTATCCAATTTTTTACGACAAACATATAGCAAACAAAGTCCAACCATAGTCTACACCTTTGTTGCTATAGTGCGCAAGGCTGTACCATTATCACCATCATCCTTTTACTTCTAGCTGGAAACTAGAGAAACAGTTAGTTTCCAGCACGCATATTATCCAGATTCTCCAAGAAGGATGAAATATGTTTTCCTAAAGTCAAATAAATAAATAAGTAAAATGAAATACTGTATTTATTTACTTATACGCAAATCTGTAGCAATACACGCGCAGTCTAACAGAATCGGTAACTCTTAGGATAGTCGTCCATTATTATACACGAGCTTGTTCTATGACGCAAGGACGCACACATGCGAAACCAGAGAGAAGAGAATGTGAGAAAGGAAAAGGCAAAAAACAGAGTATAATGCGATTTAGAGATCACCGATTTTCCTGCAAAAACTAGATCTTTTTCCTTCTTTTTTTTTTTTTTTTTTTTTATTTCCTGTAAGCTTCGATGACCCCGAATCACCAAAACATCGCTCTTCTCAATCTCTAAAGTTTCTCTAAATAGTTATTCTCAGTAGAATCATATTTAGAAGGCAGTTTCAAACCATCAAGATGAAGCAAATTTTTTGTGATGGATCATAAGAATAGAGATAAAGAACGACTAAACAAAAGATTATGATGACCAGCATAAGATGTATCGATTTCTCAATTCGAGAAATCGATCGATTGTAAAGCTCCTCTTCTTTTATTTCCTCTTTGTCTTCCACAATTCCTCCGTCTTCTCTCTTTTTTCTACCTCATCAAGATTCTCAAAAATAAAAAATTTCGCCATTGATTTGGACATTTGAACTAGACGAACCGCCAAGAGACGTCTTTGCATGCTCCGCTCTTCGTTAGAGAGAGAGAGAGAGAGAGGGGAGAGAGAGACGTCTCTCTCTCTGATGTCTCTTCTTCTTCTTTGAAGAAGAAGATAGAAATTAAAAAAAAAACATATTCTTCTAATGGCACACCACATAACAATTTAAAAACGTTAAAACTTTAACCATTAAAAATGAATTTTTACTGGGAACACACCACCCCTAAAAAAAAAATTTGAAAACGTGATTGCTGCTAACAGAACCTTAAATACCATTTTTTTGTTTTTTTTTTTTTTTTTTTTTTTTGTTGTTGATGGGTTGAACAACATTCGCCTATTATAAAAATAAACAAAACAAACTTTTATTATTAATTTTTTTTTTCTTTTTTTTTTCTTTTTTTTTTTTTTTTAAACATTGTCAACCAACGTATCAAACATACCTAAAAACAAACAAAATCTACGCACGTAATAAAAAACATGGTAAAAAAATCACTATCCCTTCCTCAATAAAACCATCTTGAAAATTCGTATTATTTAGGGTCATTCCGAATGACCCTTGATTGAATCAAAATAATAAAATAAAATAAACAAAAATAATACTAATATGCAAAAGCGGAATATTCATAATCTAAACACACGATCAATAACTGAACCGAAAATGATGATAAAAACAAAATAAAAATAGATAAACTAACAACTAAAAACAGTCTAGGTTATTGTAGCAATACTCACATACTTGGGGTTTTTCAAGTTTGATCCTCAAAGTCCCTAGTGGAGTCGCCACTGAAAGCGCCCTCGATCCGCGGGGTGCGCGGATCCGATTTTGACCCTTAAGGTTTGGGAGTCGCCACCTAGTTATTACGGTCTAGGAATCGGATACTGACTCTAAATGGATAAAGAAACTAATCTACTGAAAAAAAAAACTGAATCTGGGGATCACATTACGGGGTTAGAAGGTGTTAGGCACCAACCCCGCCCGGCCAATGCTGGTTTCTACTTATCCCAAATAAGACTACATTACTAACAAATAACCTAGATAAAAAAATAAAAATAATAAAAGAAAGTTTACCTTCGAAATGCAACGATTCTATTCCCTCAGATCTGATAAAACCACTCTTTGTACCGTACTCCTTGCTTGTTCTATCTTCGGATCTGATTTCTGATCTCCGAGGCAAGGTATCTCTTTCTTAGATCTGGATTCTTTGAATTTTGTTATGGATTTTGGGGTGTTTTTGAAGGGCTTCTAGGTGTTTTCCAAGCTAAAATTGAAGTATGGGTGTTAGGTAAGGAGTTGGGACTTCAAAATTAAGGTTTATGGAAGGCTAAGGGGGTTTTTTGACCTACTTCTCTTAGGATTTATGATTTGATACGAAAATAGGGTGTGAGGACCCCTATTTATAGATTTTTTTAAGGGTTGATTTAGATAGAATTAGTGTTTGATTATTATTCTTTTAGTTAGAGTTGTATTTTAGTTAGAATTCTATTAGGTAAAGTTGTATTTTAATTAGAACTGTTTTAGATAGAGTTATATTTTAGTTAGAATTCTATTAGGTAGAGTTACTATTTAATTAGAACTCTATTAGGGTTTTGACTTTTGGTCTTATTTGATTGACTTTAAGATTTTGACTTTAGTCTTAATTGATTGATTTTAATATCTTGACTTTAGTCTTGCTTAATTGACTTTAATTTTGACTTTAGTCTTACTTGATTGACTTTAATCCTTGACTTTAGTCTTGCTTGATTGACTTTAATTTTTCGGAGAACCCCCTCTATTATATATTTAATTCTTTGGACCCCCAAATGGAGGGGTCCTTGAAGAAATATCTTGGCAACCCTCAACAATTTTGCCTGAGAGTCTGATTGATCGATTTTTTTAATTTAAAATTTAAAATTAATTTTATTAATGTTTTACTTTAATTATTTAATATTTTATTTATTAATTTCGAAATTTTTAATTATAAAAATTGTGAAATTATCGTTTTGTCCTCGGAGAGGACTTTTCGTGTTATAAGTCAGTTTTTTATGTTCTAGGATGTTTTAGAATCGGTTTTTCGTAAGGAATTTAATAGAAATGTTGGTTTTTATCATTTATAAAAAAAAATTGTGTGAAATGGTCATGAACTTTATGAGGGGTATTTTCGTAATTTTGTCAAATTTTGTGAAAATTGACGAAGTGGTTTATTTGGTTTTGATTTGTTGTTTTATGTGTTTGAATGGGTTTTCCTAAGCGTAGGGTGGGCTCTAGGGATGTTTTAAGGTTAGGGGTATTTTGATAATTTGGTCATTTTTTAGTGATTTTTATCATGAAACTTCTTTTTGTCTACAAGATGATGATTTCTATGTTTCTGGAGTCGTATTTTTCTAGTGTAGCGTGATTTCTACAGTTTTGTCAGTTCGAGATACCTCATCCGGATTTCTGAAACACATCTGGTAACAAAATAAAGCGTTGGAATAATCATACATCATTGAGAACCGTTGCGATCGGGTTGACAAATTGATTAATCAGGCGAGTGCAAAAATGGGGTGTCTACAGATTCAAGTCCATCTTACCCATAAAAAAAGAAAAAGAGACACATAATATCCAAGTAACATAGGATATCAATCAACAAGCATGAAAGGTATAAAGGGGCAACTCCTACCCCCAGCAAGAACATCAATTTCTAATTGAATGTTAGAACATAGAAGTTAATTTTAAGAATTTGAATATCCAATACCCAAAACACAACAAACTTGAACTTCCGATAACAAGTTTATTTGTAAGGTTTCTTATTATATTTAATGAGTCAAAAAAACAATTCAGGTTCTGCTTCCAAAACTTTATGGGACTGATTTGGTGAGATTCTTTTGTTGGAAGACCACTTATCAAAAAACAAGTCTCTCACACTATGCTCTAATATAATAGAGCAACTACATGAAACCCATTTTGGTACCTATAGGCTGCTAGTCGGGAAGAAGTGAAGTCCATAAATATGTTTGAAAATGATTTCTTTATACATTGTAGCATAAACAAGTCAAGATACCAGTCATTGAACCCATTCCTAATTTTAGCACACACCGTTACCTTTATCACAAACTTCTCGAGTGTATTGTTTAGAAATTTTGTGTCCATGTTTGGCATTGATTGATCTTCACTTAAGATGGAAATGAGCCTCAATGCGAGTTCAGAAGTAATAAGTTCCCTCAAATATAAGCCCAACGGAACACAAAAAGTGAGTTGGAAATTTTACTGATACATGCATAGTTCTATATTGACTTCAAAAGTTCATGTACAGTTCACATGGATTTCAAGAGGGCATTAAGTTGATAAAATATTTACTGTCATACTACTAACCTATATGGTTATACCACTAAAACTTGATTCTTTAGTCTCAGAGAGCATCCGGAAATGCATCCCAATAGGCAGAGAGTGTGAAATACAGCTTTAGCATACTTCAAAAGGGGTAAGACAAACTTAGATGGACTAACTCAACAATTACAACATAAATGCAGAGGTTTCCATCAACCCAAGAGAAGTATAAAAAATAAATCAAGATCTCATAAATTTAAAATAAAAATTACAACAACATTACTTAACAACTTAAAGTTCGTAATTATTCTTGAGAAATGTTTCGATACCTAATACCAAGTACCAACATTTGATGAATCAATCAATGAGTAGTGATTCAAAACAAAAAAATAGTATGAGCTAAGAGAAAGATGCGTTGAGAAAGAGCTTCTTACTTGCCAACAACTCTATATGAATACTTCTGACCCATCAGACCATATTTTATAATCATTGTAAATACTATTGAGGTACACCTAAGAGTAATGTACATGGGAATGTTTACCGCACATACAAAAAGATGTGAACAACCAAATGTCAGTGCATAAAAAAAAGATGGATATACATACTCTGCAACCAAATGTGTCTCTAAACTGTGAACAACCTCTTATGGAGTGGTGCCCCAAGGTCGGATTCTAAGGTTCTTGTGCATGATGCCTTAATGTAGCTTACCTACCAAAACAAAGCGTGCATGATAAGAGTCAAGTGATCCTCTGTCTATATGAGAATTAGTAGTAGAATCCAACCCAACTATCTAATGTATTTGTTCTTAGATAATACATAGAAACATTTATCTTGGGATAAGTTCCCACTTATTTTGGATGATGTAATGGAAAAAAAATTCCTACTTTTTAACGATGCGGTGGAGACCAAATACAAATGCTTTCTTCTAAACCAAACTCTAACATACTAATCTGTGGTTAATTTATAGAAATATTTTAAGGACTTCTTTAAATTTCGAAATCCGTTACAGACTGTTTGATAGCTTATTAAATCCCTGACTTATGAATGTAATGAGACTAGATTTCTAAATAACATGATTTTTAAATTCAAGTGCAGATTTTGAAAATGTTAGTGTATCCATCAACATGCAGATCTAATAAATTGAAAAATTCGATAGCAAAAACTATAAATGTTAAGAGCAAAACAAAATCAACCAGAATGCCACAAATAGATCAAGCAAAACTAGATTTCTTCTTCTACAAATCAAAGCAACCAAGGCACACTTCAAATCTAACAACCTCTATCGAAATATCAGCAAAAGATCTAAAGTGATTATCTGAATCTAGGTCTCAAAATCCCTAAAAATAATAAAGAGAGAAATCACTCATCTTTAACATCTCAACTTTAAAGACATTAAAAAGCTCGAAGGTCACACTGGTTGAGATCAAAATCAATTAGATCTCATAGAATCATTTGGCTTCAAGAAAAAAAATTGAAAAAAAAAATCCCAAAAGGAGCAGATTTTGAAAAAAATTCCTGATCAACCCGATTCAGACCAAAAACTTATAAAAACTCAAAGAAAAATAAATGTTGATTGTAAGGTTTTTGTTTAAGATCTTATAGGTTCGCTAGTCGAGTTCCTTATCGAAATCGAAGATGAATAGGGTTGAAATGAGCTTCACATTTTCCAAATCGAAGATGACAAGGGTTGAAACGAGCTTCACCATCTCATAATCGAATATGATTGGGGCTGAAATGAACTTCACCTTCTCAAAATCGAAGAAGGATAGGGCTGAACTCTCTTTGAATTGAAAAGATCTTTGAAATCGATGGAAGAAATAAAAGAGGGGAGAGATCGATAGGAGATATTATCATTCCTGTTAGAATGAGAGCCTTGAGAGGTTTCTCTCGATTTTTTCCATCAATAAGTGCACATTAGAAGCGGTCTTTAAGGGTGAAACATATTAAAGCCATTTTTAGTTTGAAATGGCTAGAATCTGTTTTACAATGTTGTTCTTAATTCACCATTTTTTTGTAGTGGTAGTTTGGCTAGATGTTGTGAATTGAGGGTATAATGTAACTAAAACAGCGGTACTACCGGTAACGTTTACATTGCTAAAATGAAGAGAAGAAAAGGGTGAAGATCTGAGGGTGTTGGATTGACTGAAAAAAGGGATTGGCCAAAAGATTGGACCATCAGAGTTTTTTAGGGAAAGCAAGCTCAGAGACACCTTTGTGGCTTCTTTCGATGTAGTAGGGCAAAAGAGAAGGAAGATGGGATAAAGAAAACGAAAAAAAAAAAAAAAAAAAAGATAGGAAGTCATAAGAAGGTCTGAGGGCTACTATAGGTGCATGTGGTTGGTAAAAAAAGGATGGTGAAGAGGATAATGGTGATGTGGCTAAGGAATAAAAATGGTTGAAGAGAGGTTATGAGAGTGGATTATGGTCGTTAGCAGCAGTAATGGTGGTAGTTGTAAGAGCGTTAATGGAAGAAGGGGTTGTTGGTTTGATGAGAGGAAGTAAAAAAAATGATGAGAAGATGTAAAGTGGGGTTGTGAGAGCATGCAAGAGAGCAGTAGGCTGCTATGGGCATGAAGAAGAAGGTGAAGTGAAGACGAAGAAGAAAGTAGTTGTATGGTGAAGACGAAGAAGAGGTTAGTTGCTCCTCTTCCCCTTTTCTTCTTTTTCTTATCTTCTTTTTGCTGTTCAGATTTACTTCTCTTTTTGGAATCCCTCACCCCTTTCTTATTGTAGTTTCAAATTCAAAAAGGGCAGGAATCCCTTCTTTCTCTCTTTAAATAGAGTTTTGGTTTGAGATTTTTTTTTTTTTGGAAACCTTCTCTACCCCAAAATGTAACCTTCTTCATTTTAATTTTTTTTTTCTTTTTTACATTTTATTTTAACCGAACCTATTAGTAAAGGATTTCAAATTCTTTTGTTTATATTTCTTTTAATGCTTTGTTTGGAAAAGTTGTTTGTAAAATTGCTGATGTTAAATTAAGTTGCTGAAGCTGAGAAAAAATTGTTGTTACTGTTGCTGAAGCAACTTGCTGAATTGAGTAGATTGTTTGGTAACATACTGTCTAATTGTGTTGTTAAGATGTTGAACTGTTTGATAACCTGTTATTTATAAATTACTAGATGAAATTAAAAAAATATTAAAAAAAGAGATTATTTATCTGATATAAGTAATAATATGTTAACAATAAGTATAAACATAGAATTTAATATTAAAAATAAAAAAATAAAAATTCAATTTTATTTTTCTATACTAACATATTTAATGTTTATCAAATAAATAATAAATAATTAAATAAAATTTTACATCATGTATATATGGCATTATAAATTTGTTGAGCAATCCAATCTAGTACAATATTCATATCAGCAACCAATTCATCATCAACTTCATTTGATATCGTATTAGATGCGCCTCCTTTATCAATGTCAACATTTTCATCCTCATATTGTGTAAATAACCTATCAGTAACTGATTGTTGTCGGATGAAATTATGTAAGGTCATGCACACACATACAATACGTATATGTCACAAAAGAGTATGAAGCCATCCTTTTTTCAAAATTGGGAATCGTTTCTTCAATATACCAAAACAATGCTCAATAACGTTTCTACATGAAGAGTGATAATAATTGAATCACTCTTCCTTCGTTCTTGACCCATTTCCTCTACGAAAATCATGAATGTGATACCATGTATTACGATATGGTGCTAGATGTCCTCGAATATTTTGATAACCCGCATCAACCATGTAACATTTTCCTAAGACAATTAAGATATTATTTTCAATAAATTGAAATTACTTTAATGGATATAAAAAATATCAAAAATAAAAAAAAATAAAATAACGTTTCATTACCAGTAGGAGGATGTTGGAAATTCAAACTCGGATCGTTAAGCGCATATTGAAAGACTCGTTAATCGTGTGCCGAACCTTCCCATCCAGCCAAAACAAAAGTGAACTGCATGTCAAATGATCAAATAACCAATACATTTTGTTTATATTCGGTCTTTCTTCCTGATCGAAATGGTATTTGTTTATCAAATGATATAACTGCAAGTATATGAGTCTCGTCAATTGCACCACCGCAATCCTATTTCATTTTAAAGTAAACATTAAACAATTACTATGTTATTGATTATATTAATTCAAATATTAAATAATTAATTACCTTAAACCATGGAAAATATCGTCGATCTGCTAATATTTTTGGTTGTGTGATGCTCAAGTCAGGTGTTTTTATTAAGTAAAGGGCAAAATTATATAATGTTTGCAACACGTGATGAAAATATCGACTTATCATTTCACCAAAATGTTGGAATCTATCCTGATTATTTCTATTCCTAACATTATGCCCAACTGTATATAAAAAAATTACAATTTGTTCTTCAACTCTCTCCGCTTTATTATCTTGAAGTAATCATCTATCTCTCATAAAATAACATAATCTATTGACAAACTTATCCATACAAAAATTGTCGTTACAAGGCACTGGATTGTCTGAATCAAGTATTTCTCTGACATATGAATTATCAAAAAGTAGTGAAGTTCGACATGATTGCTTCATGCGTCGATTCCTTGTACGGTAATAATGCCACAATAAAATAAAAAAGAAAATTTTTTTCTTTGTGTTATCATCCATCTGTTATTTTATATATATGCAAGTCACATGATTATAAACATATAACAATTCATAATCATCTAATCATATAGAGTTTTAAATGAAAAATAAAAAAATTAAACACAAATATTTCTACCAACCATAACATAAAATTATTAAGTAAAAAATGAATTTAATAATTTAATAAACTAAAATAATGTCTTTTAACAATTATGATAATAAAAATAAATAAATAATATCACTATTCTATTGTAGCATTTAATAAAATTTCTAATCATAAATCTACTCTATCCTTAGAAGATTGTTTATCACGTGATCCCATGAGCCACTTCAAACTTTATTTTAATCCATTCTAATACAGACATGCGGTCAATATCCATCAATCCAACAAAAATCTCCCTATTAGAAGACTCTTTGAATAATTTTTCAATTAAAGACTTCAACATCGCCTATTTTTGTATTCTTTTTTGCATTTACACTTGTGGTAGAAGAGGGATCAAACTCACTCGATCTCTTATGACTTCTTCTAAGTATCTCTTTAACAGATTTTTCAACTGGATCAATTGAAGTATTTGGTGTTAATCCTACATTCACATCATCAATATCTGCATTCAAATCATTGAGAGAAACACGACTATCTTGCATGATTGAAGAAGACGTCTCGCTTGGGGTCATACAATATTTTCCAGTTGCAACGGTCCCACCAAATATTTGGTTCAGTTCATCTTCGTACTCTAGTGTCTTATATCGAAATTGATTGGAATGTTTATTTAACTGATAAAAGATATAAAACATAATCAGAAAAAAAAAAAATTAACTCATTTAACTTCAATTATCATATGAAAACAAAATTACCAAAACATATGACTTCCATTGTTCATCAATTGCTTCAAAGGATCTCGAATTTACATCCTATCCAAATACAAATATCATCCTAAGATTCTTCCATACTTTCCATCTATCCTTCACATAATCCCAGCGATGCTTATATTGAACTTTGGTGTAAGATTTTTTTGACTTTTCTTCAAAGATAGTTATAAAATAATCATGTCCTTTTGAGGTTAGACCCCCTCCTCCTTTACCATACTTTTGAACTACTTCAACATAACATTTAACCCTAATTTTGTGTATTGTTGAATTTCAATATGCCTTTACTAATGGTTGACTAGACATTATCTTGATAAAAACTACAAAAGTAAAATTTAAATTTAAAAAAAATTAAGAAAAAGAAAGTAATAAATTAATCCACACACAAATTTGTCTATGCATCAACATGACTAAGTTCTTGTTCAACTTACTTGTAGACATGTCACCAAGCATTCTAATTAAGAAACTACTACAACTCAACAGTATTATTTAAGCACCAAGTTCTTTATTTATTACTAAGGTTTGCCTCAAATTACAATCTCAACAGAATAAAATATTATAACACTCATTCAAATAATTTCAATAGGTTTTTAAAATTAAAAATAGAAGGCTCATATAAAATCTTAAACCTAAAACAAAAGAATCTAAGAAAAAAATGAGAGTTTCTATTGGCACCCCAACTTTTACTTATTCTCAACCATTCATCTATTTTCTTTATTTATTACTAAGGTTTGTCTCTAATTACAATCTCAACAGAATAAAATATTATAGCACTCATTCAAACAATTTCCATAATTTTTTACAATTAAAAAAAATGATTCATATAAAATCTTAAACCTAAAAAAAGAATCTAAGAAAAATAAATTGAGATAATAAAAACACGAGTCTTGTTAACGTGCACACGATAACAAAATCCTAAAAACATATATAAACACACTTAGATTTCTTAGGGAATATCTTCACATCTCAATGGTTCGTTGGACACTACAATTTTTCAAGGAAAATTAAAGAACACGAAAGTGTTCACGTTTAAAAATAGAGAGCTTCTATTGCCACACGAACTTTTATTAAGAAGAATGCAAGATGGGTACTAATTCCTTATTGATATCATAGGAATGGTGGTGTTGTTAGTAAAAGTTGTCGATACAATAGAGTCTCTTTAAAAATAACATTATTATTAGTCTTAAAGGTGCTTTGATCATTTTCATTAAATAAACAGTTGAAATAAGTAAATAATCCCTAGGATTTTCAAAAAATTGTAGATCTAAACTAATTCCTAAAAAATAAAAACTCATCTTTGAAAAATTTTAATCTCTCCACTTATCTCAACCACACTTTAATGGAAATCGAATTTTTTTTTGATACCCAATCTGATCCGATAAATATCTGAACTATCGTGTAAGATCCTTCTTAGTCTAACGGTTGTGATGTCAAGGAAAAAAATATCCATAATACATATCAGCCATGTCTAATCCAACCACTATCACTCTCTCATGTAGAAAAGTTCATTCACTCTCTCATTTAGAAAGGTTTATTTATTTATTTATTTCCATCCAACTACTCACTCTTTCTCATTTAGAAAAGTTCATTTATTTATTTATTTTCATCCCACTCACTCTCTCTCATTTAGAAAAGTTAAAGTTAATTAATTTATTTATTTCCATTCAACCACTCACTCCTATCATTCAGAAAAGTTAATTTATTTATTTCCATCCAATCACTCTCACTCTCTCATTTCGAAAAGTTAAAGTTAATTTATTTATTTATTTTCATCCAACCACTCACTCTCTCTCATTCAGAAAAGTTGATTTATTTTTTTATTTTCATCCAACCACTCTCACTCTCTCATTTACTCATGAGAATTCTTCTCTCTTTCTCTGTTCTTCTAGTAGCCATCAATAACAGAAGCCCCCAGTAGAAATTATTGACAACTTTAGTGATTTTTGAGAGAAGCGTGAAAGAACGAAGCAGAACTCTCTAAAGATCTAGATTAAATAAAGAAACAAAAAAATGAAAGAAATATCACAATGGAAATTCTGAGATGGATTTTTAATTCACTAGTTTAATGGCGGATTCAGTAAAGCTTCCCAGACTCAAGTAGAGAGAGAGAGGGGACAGTTTCGTTATTTGCAGAGGAGATTAATTGGTTTTTTTAAAAAGTAAGATTTACAGTTCAAGATCCTTATAAACTTTTCTAACTTCATGATATGGATTGAAATCGATGGGTGAAGGGAGGTACTCTTCTTTCTCTTTTCTCTATCTTTTTTATTCTCTTTTATTTATAGATTCTCTTGAATTTTTTGATGATTAACATTGGGGGAACGGTTGCTTAAAGCACGAACATTGAAAAGAAAAAAAAATAATAGTTGCTTACCTAACAGTTACAGAGATGAAGATGGAAAGAGAGTTGTTGATTGTAAAATCAGAGAGAGGGAGAAAGAGATGGTGCCAAGTTTTTCCACTCTTACAGAACCATGTGATTTTGTGGAGGCTCGTTGAAGTGTTGGTAGTCAAGAGAGTTTACTGATTTTTTTTTAATGAATCGACAATTAAAAAGAGTTATTCTCCATCCCAAACACTGAAATTCCAAAAGTGGAACGTGTTCGGATGAATTTAGCTTTCACACGGCTTTTCCAAACGTAATATAAAAATCACGTGTGATTTTTCCTTTTACCGAAACATGGGTATACTGATTCAACGGATCTTACTCATTTTGTGACAAGTTTCCTATAATTTCGATTAGTTAATATGTCGAGGATTTTAACACTTAAATGGTTGGTGGAATTTTTTAATGATTGGTTCGATTTAAGATCAATTAGGATGTTTTTAGTTTGATTGGTTTATCTTTTGAATTTTAACTCGTGCTTGATTCAACTTTTGAGATAAAAAGTTGAATTTGAATTTAGATCGAGAATTTAATCAATGGAAAATTTGACCAACTTAATTGTTTGATTTTTTAATTGAATTGAAAATTTTTAATTTGTCGAATTTGTATCGATCGATTTTTTTTCCTTTATTAATGGATCAACTATCATTTGAGTGGTACTAATATTTTCTAATGATACTAACTGTTTCTGGACTCTTTCTTTAAGCACCAAATACTTGACCTCTATGTGTTTCTCATTGTTCGAATACTTTCCATTCTTAGAGAAGAACATAGCTACGGTATTATCACAATATATCTTCAGCTGCTTGGTTATAGAGTCAACAACCCCAAGTCCTAAAATAAAATTCCGCAATCATAGAGCATGACTAGTAGTCTCAAAGCATGCCACGAATTCAACCTCCATAGTAGTGACAATGCTCTATTTCACGCTCTTCCATGTCATAACTCTTCCTGCTAGAAGAAATACAAAATCAATATAGATTTTCTGCTATCAAAGCATCGAGCAAAATCTAAATACGAGTATCTAATCACTTTTAAGTGATTTGATCTCCTATAAATAAGCATATAATTCTTCGTCCCTTGTAGATACCTCATTACCTTTTTGCAGCTTTTCAATGATCTAGTTACATTGATATCTTTCTAATATTCCAACTACAAAATTGATATCCAATTTAGTACATTTCTAAGCGTATATCATACTCCAAATAGCTGAGCATATGAAATATCCTTCATCTACTCCCTTTCTAAATCATTTTGCAGATATTGCATCAAGTTGATTTCCCAATAGGCTCGTCACCACTAAAACAAGATTGCATATTGTATCTCTCTAAGACTGTTGATATAATATTTCTAAGACAACTATAATAATCCTTGAGATTGATTCCTAAGGAATTCTATGCCAATGACATATGTTATATCACTAATATCAACCATCTTAATATTCTTAGTGAGATAATTCTTAGTTTCGTGCAACAAATCATGATCACTACTAGCTAAAAGAATATCATCCACATACATGACCAACAAAATAAACTTGCTCCCTTTAATCTTCAGATATATATACTGGTCAACGGTGTTTTCCTTAAATTCAAAGGAGGTAACGGTATCATTAAACTTTATGTATCATTGCTTTGAAGTTTGTTTAAGTTCGTAAATAGATTCTTAAGTCTGAAGGCTAACTTTTCTTTTTTCCTTTTCTGTGAACCCTTGAAGTTGTTCCATGTAGATTTCTTCTCCAAACTCCTATTTAAAAAAGTCATTTTCACATCTGTCTGATGTAACTCCAAATCATAATGAGTCACTAATGCCATAATGATTCTAATTGAATTTTTCTTTAAAACTAGAAAGAAAGTCTCAGTGTAATTGATACCTTTCTTTTGAGTAAAACTTTTGACCACAAATCTGACTTTAAATCGTTCAACATTGCCTTTTGCATTGCGTTTGGTTTTGAAGACCCATTTACAATCGATTTTTTTAATTTTAAGAGGTAATTTGATAAGATCCTAAATAAGGTTCTAGTCCATAGATTTTAACTTTTCTTTCATGGCATCCATCCACTTGATAAAATCATCACTTTTTATTATTTGTAAAAACATAACCAGATCTTTATTTTTCTCAATATTAAAGTTAGTTTCCTGTAGATACACCATGTAATCATTTGAAATTGCAGGTCTTCTTACTTTAAAAAATCATCTCAGAACTATCGGTGGTGAATTTTCAATTACAATAGTTGAGTCATGATAAAGTGGTAAACCAATTTGCTCTAACTATTGTCCATTCTCCTCAAATTGTTGAACATTTTAAGTATCAATAGTTTCTTGAAGATTAAGAGGTGGTAGGATATCTACTCTTACTTCTTCAAGAGTTATTTTATGTAGTTCCACACTTTTACTAATCTCACCATTTTTCAAAAATCTGATATTTTCAATTTCAACTATTCTCGTACTGTAGTTAGGGCAATATAATTTGTATCTTAGATATTTTTCAAGATAACCAATGAAGTATCTAGAAATGATCTTGGGATCTAATTCTTTTCCTGTGAGTTGTAAATCCTTGTTTTTATTCGGCAACCCCAAACATGTGTCTTAAACTAGGTTTCCTACCAGTCCATAACTCAAATAGAATCGTAGGTACTGTCTTGCTAGGAACCCTGTTTAAGATGTACATTACAATCTTTAATGCTTCTCTCTACAAGAATTCTGGAATTATTGAGTGACTCAACATACTCCTAACCATGTCCATGAATGTAAAATTATGCTTTTCAATTACACCATTTTGTTGAGGCATCCCAAGCATTGTATATTGTGCACAAATGCCTAATTTTTCTAAGAGTTTAGCTAAAGAGCCGTGGTTCTAACTTGATTTACTAAATCTATCATAGTATTCACTTCTTCTATATGACCTACTATTTTAAAATTTCTATCTAATTACCTTTCTATCTCAGTTATTAATATTTAGAGGATATCCACAGACTGAGATTTTTGTTGACTCAGATAGACATAACCAAATCTAGAAAGGTCGTCTATAAATGTGATGAAATATTTTTCTACACTTAAACATAGAGCGGGAAAATGTCAAAAAATGTCAATGTCTATGATCTCAAAAAGTTATTTACTTCTTGTGGCTTATTTCTTAGTATGTTTGGTTTGTTTCCCTTTAATGTAATCAACGTATACTGAGAAATCTATAAATTTTAAATTATCCAAAACGTTGTCCTTCGATCTCTCTATCCTAGTTCTAGAGATGTGTCATAGATGTTTATGCCACAAGATGGAGGAATTTTCATTTATCAAGCGATATTTCAAATCATTATTTGAATGCAAGAAAACTAAAGATTGGGCATAATCAAAATTTAAATTAATTTTATATAAATTATCAACTAAAATCTTAGATCCAACTAAAATTGAATGTAAAAATAATTTTAATTGTCCACATTCAAAAGAAATTGAATATCCTAAACTATCTAATCTAGATAATGAAATTAAATTTCTAGATATGGCAGGAACATAAAAGGTGTTCTCTAGATCCATTTGATGACCAGTTTCCAATACCAAGCGATAGGTCCCCACAACTAGCACTTGTGCTTCGAGACAGTTTCCCATGAAAATAAATCTTTCACTTTGCATTGACTTCCTATTTGAAAGGAATCCCTACATCGAATTCATAATATGAATTGTGACTCCAGAATCAACCCACCAGGTATTAGAAGGTATTTCAGTTAAATTTGATTCATAACATACAAAATAAAAAAACATATCTTTCTTTTCAAATCAATTTATGTGTTTTACGCAGTCTTTCTTTATGTATCATATTTGCCATAGAAATAACACTTGACATTATTGTCGTTTTCCCTTCATCCTGATTTGCATTCTCAGGCATTTGACCTTTTCCTAATGAGTTATTCTATTTCTTTGACTTTTCTCATTTCTTTCTTATTCCTTGAGTCATTACTAAAGTACAATGTTTACCTTCTTATTTCAATCTCGTCTCTTCTTAAATGCACATGTTAGTAATTTCATTCATACTTCACTTGTTTTTATTAGTGTTGTAGTGGATCTTGAAGAGACCAAACTGAGCTGAGAGATAATTGAAGACGAACTGTACAAGAAATGAATTATTTATGCTCATTCCTAATGTCTTAAGCTTTGTAGCCTTGTCTATCATGTTGAAGATATGGTCTTATATTCCTCGCACCTCATCGTACTTCATAGTCATCAAGTCACTCATTAACGTGCCCACAAGTAATTTATCAGCAGACTTGAACGTTCTTCAAATACTCTTATGCATTGATAATCGAAGGTAAGGATGTCTTGATGTTGTTAGTAGTCGTAATCCTCATAAACATCAAACTAAGCCCATTCGATCTTTCCTAAGCAAAAAAACAAGTTATCTTGCTATACCGTACTACTCTCAGTTAGGTCCGTAGGTTTTGCATAAATGAGCACTAGGTCAAGATCTTAAACACCTAAAGTGAATTAGACGTGCTCATACCATTCTGAAAAATTTAATCCAATAAAGATTGGGACAGTGGATACATGAGAGGCAGTGAACCAGGAACTTGAAATAAAATAAAGACAATGTTTTAATAAGTGCTTTAAGTTTTATTTGATAATGATGAACTCATTAATATCACCTAAATTTATCTTTTAGTTTAAACTAGGTATATTTATTGTTTACTCACTTTAAGATAATGTCTAATTTATTTACCCTATAAGACTAACATAATTTATATAATTTATTCAGTCAATTTTGTTACTTTTGGGTATCCAATCCTATTTCTGTTAAATGTATGTAAATTATATTATCTTACCAAAATTTTAATTAGTTAAATAAAATTCTTTTGAGCCAATCCCATTTACCTAATTGATTATGCAATTATAAATATTATCATTCTTTAATGTCACCCGGATGACCAAATTTAATACAATTAGATATTCTATAAATTTTACTAATTAAGACCACTTTGATAGCTACAAAATTAATAAGATTTATATACATCTAAATTGTTCAACAATACTTACTTGATCCTTAGATTATTCTTAAATGTTCTAATAACATAATATGGCACAAAACTTTAATCAATATTCTAATGAAAATCCAAGATCAATATGAGATCAAAATTGAAATTAATATATAATCAAAATATGATAGTAATTATAAACTTGAATTTGAAATCAATAAACCGAAATTTGTAGTCCTTTATAAGACAAAATTTAAAACTTCAATTGGACTGAAATCTAGAACAAATCTAAAATTCAATTGGACTGAAATCTAGAACAAATCTAAAATTAACCTAGATTGAAATTTAGAAATCAAATCTGAAATTCAATAAATCGAAATCTAGAATAAAATCTAAAATTCAATAGGACCGAAATCTAGAATAAAATCAAAAATTCAATTGAACCGAAATCTAGAACAAAATCTGAAATTCAATTTGACCGAAATCTAGAATAAAATCTGAAATTCAATTTAACAGAAATCTTGAAACAAATCTAAAATTCAATGGACAAAAATCCATAAACAATCTGAAATTCAATTGACCGAAATCCATAACAAATTCTAAAATTTAATTTGACTAAAATCTTGAAACAAATCTAAAATTCAATGGACTGAAATCCAGAAACAATTTGAAATTCAATGGATCGAAATCCATAACAAAATCTAAAATTCAATTTAACCAAAATCTTGAAGCAAATTTGAAATTCAGTTATACCAAAATCTAGAAACAAATCTAAAATTCAATTGGACCGAAATCCATTAAAACGATAATTTTGACCTGAAACGAAAAATATTGAAATCGAATTTCAATCATAACAATCATAATTATATACATAACAAGATTAAGAAAAATATAGAGAAAGATTTTTTTAAGTAATGGAAACCTTCATGTATGAATAGTTTGTAACCAAGATATGGAGATTAAAGAACCTAGGGCTCTGATACCACATGTTAGATTTTACACATTCAAATTCTTCAACATAACTTTAATAAACTATGATTCCCAATAGGATCTAATCTATCACATATCTCAAGTATACTATTCATACAATTCAAATCGAGTTGATAGTACTTACCTTGTGCCATCATAAAGCCATTGATTCAAAAACGTTTGAGGTGTGCCTAACAATCGACGTGTTCATCGAAGCCTTCAAACCTCAATCAAATTGTTCTTTACATTCTAGACTCACCTTTTTCCTTTTTTGTATATGGAATGGCTAGGATTCTAGTGATTGATGGAAATCACTGGTCTTAGAACTCTCTACCTTATGTGCATTTTCTATACTTCAGTTAATTTCCAATATGGGATCACCAATCCTCTTTTATAGATAAAGGTTGAGGGCTTAGAGTTATTTTAGTAAGATTCTCATCCATCAAGATGTTTTACTAACCTTAAAGAATACTATCTAATTCCAACAAAATTTATATTATTTCAATATTGATATCTTTCATTATAGAATCCTTATGTAATTAAACCACAAAATCGTGAGGTCAATGAGCCACACGTTATTGAGTTCTAACAACTATTTCTTTGGATTAATGCATTGATAGTTGGTGGTGGCAATGGGTTGTTGTTATGGTTGAATTAAGTTTTCGTAAACAATACAAATGTAAACAAAAGAAATGGGCAAAAGTTGTGTATCGTACTTGTTATAATAGCCATACGATGTTGTATATGTTATTTCTGTGCTGTAACATTAAAGAAAATAAATAAAAAATGATGTGAAATAAAATAATAAAATAAAATATCGTAAAATACTATCTTAATATTGAAATTAGTGAGGCTTGTATTGGATACAATAGCCTTAAGACAGATTTCACCCCTGTGAAGTGCTAATAGTCTTTGGACTTATGTCTCTCAAGACAGACCGTTCCACACGTGTACAAGACAACACTCCTAGTGTATACGTACAATTAAACTTGTATTGTGAATTATACTCTCAAGGACACACGAAAAAATCTCTTGAAAATAGAATGGCACTATGCAAACAACTCAAAAATCGAATGAATGCAAAAGAGGGAACAAATGAGAATTTATAGAATTAAAAGTGTCTCTCTGGATAGTCACCAAGACTATTGAAAAGTGTGTTTGTGTTGTGACTATTCAAACAGACACACATGTCTATAGAGTTTGGATTGTGACTGCTCGAACAAACACACATGTTTGTAGAGTTGTGACACCATTTGTCTCTTAGAACAGTTACAAGTCGACTCCACTTGAGTCTCTTAGAATAATCACGAGTTGTAACTCATTGAGTTCAACTCGATCCAACAAAGTTTTAGCAAAAGTAAGTCTTTCACGCGCACCTATGTGAGATTTAAATCCAAAGATTTGTACCCCCATGTTCGAGCATCGCATACGCACACACGCACTAAGGTTTTCGGACCAATGTGTCCAAATCCCCTTTAGAACCCATGGGCCCTTATGTGTGTGTGGGTTTTACCCATATCTCTCTTACACTTACTACACCATGTGAGAGCTTCAATATAAAAGTTACATTATTTAGTTGTTTCTATCCGATGTGAGACTAAAATTTTACACAACTTACAAACAAATCACTTAACTCTTACTTTTACTTTTACTTTTACTTCTATTTTTACTTTTACTATTACTTTTTCTTATACTA
Source organism: Akebia trifoliata (assembly GCF_017979445.1). Classification (NCBI taxonomy): domain Eukaryota; kingdom Viridiplantae; phylum Streptophyta; class Magnoliopsida; order Ranunculales; family Lardizabalaceae; genus Akebia; species Akebia trifoliata. The sequence goes on from NC_141390.1 coordinate 14,136,486, forward strand.
TCACTTCCATACAAACATTAGGATAAATCCCATATTAATCCAACAATCCTCCACATGAATAGATAAAGTCAAAATTAGATAAGAAATACGATAAAATACTCTAAGAAAACATAGAGAATACAATAGAAAATGTACTACATCAAGAGAACTAGCTTGTGACCTTAAATTTTCCTTAGTGAGAGTCTATCGAAATTACTAGACTAAGTAGTGAACATAAATTTTGAATTATTCAATCTTCCATGTAAATCAAGATAATAGACTTTACACGGTTATGTTCATTTTGGTCCTGAACTATCCTATATTCATAAGTACTCTAGAGAATCTAGTCTTTTAAGATTCTTATAGAACTGACCCAGTTCTACACTCACATACGTGATATCATATTAAGAATATCTTATTGTACCTGTAGACACCCCATTTTTACATCCGCCTGATTAATCAACTCGTCAACCCGATCGCAAGGATTCCCAATGATGGATGTGTATTCCATTGCTTTACTTTGTTACCAGATTTGTTTCAGAAATCCAGATGAGGTATCTCGAATTGACAAAACCTTAGAAATCATGCTACGCTAGGAAAATACGACCCCAGAAACATAGAAATCATCATATTGCAGACCAAAAAGAAGCTTCACGATAAAAATCACTAAAAATTACCAAATTACCAAAATACCCCTAACCTCAAAACAACCCTAGAGCCTACGTTACGCTTAGGAAAACTCTCTCGAACACATAAAACAACAAATCGAAACCAAATAAATCATTTCACCAATTTTAACAGAATTTGACAAAATTACGAAAATGCCCCTCATAAAGTTCACAATCATTTCACATAAAATTTTTTATAAATAACAAAAACTAATATTTCCATTGAATTCCTTATGAAAAATCGATTCTAAAACATCCTAGAACATTAAAAACCGACTTAAAACGTGAAAAGTCCTCTCCGGGGGCAAAACGGTAATTTCACAATTTTCATAATTAAAAAATTCGAAATTAATAAATAAAACATTAAATAATTAAATTTAAACATTAATGAAATTAATTTAAAATTTTGAACCTAAAAAATCGATCAATCGGGCAGGCAAAATTGTTGAGGGTTCGTGAGATATTTCTTTAAGAACCCCTCAATTTGGGGGTCCAAAGAATTAAAGAAATAATGAAGGGGGCCTTCTCCAAAAGTTAAAAGTAAATCAAGCAAGACTGAAGTCAAAGTATTAAAGTCAATCAAGTGAGACTGAAGTCAAAATTAAAGTCAATTAAGCAAGACTAAAGTCAAGAAAATTAAAGTCAATCAATTAAGACTGAAGTCAAAACATTAAAAGTCAATCAAATAAGACCAAAAGTCATAATAAAATTCTAATTAAATAATAACTCTATCTAATAGAGTTCTAACTTAAAAATAATTCTACCTAAAACAATTCTACCTAAAACAATTCTAACTTAAAAATAATTCTACCTAAAACAATTCTAATTAAAACATAATTGTACCTAAAACAAGTCAAATTAAAACACAACTCTAATTAAAAGATCTCTAATTAAATACTAACTCTATCCAAATCAACCCCTAAAAACATCTATAAATAGAGGTGCTCACACCCTATTTTCGTATTAAATCATAAACCCTAAGAGAAGTAGGTCTAGAAGCTCCCCTAGCCCCCCATAAACCCTAGTTTTGGAGCCCCAACTCCTTAGCTAACATCCCCCCTTCAATTTTAGGCTAGAAAACACCTAAAAGCCCTCTAAAAACACCTCCAAATCCGCAACGAACTTGAAGAGTTCAAATTCAAAAATAAGGAGATACCTTGCCTCGGAGATCCGAAGTCAAATCCGGAAGCAAAACGAAGCAAGGGAGCACGGTACAAGGAGCTCTTTTTGTCAGATCTGAGGGAATAAAGTCCTTGCATCGGAAAGGTATTTTTTTATTCTTATTTATTTTTTTTTTATCTAGGTTTTAGCAATGTAATTTACTTGGGAATTTAGTAGAGACCGGCTTTGGCCGGGCGGGGTTGGTGCCTAACACCTTCCAACCCCGTAACTTGATCCCCGAATTCAGTTTTTTTTGGTTTTAGATTAGTTTTTTATCCGTTTAGAGTCATTGTTCGGTTCCTAGACCGTAATAACTAGGTGGCGACTCCCAAACCTCAAGGGTCAAAAGCGGATCCGCGCACCCCGCGGATCGAAGGCGCTTTCAGTACCCCATTTGTAAATACAAGAAATATGCATCATTAAAAGCTTAGCTTATCATAAACACTCGCTTCAGCACTTAATGCATCACAAAAATGGATAGAAGAAAAATCTTCTCAATGCTATCGATTAAGTCACTCACAACTAGTTTGCTTATTGAACCTAGTCCATGGGAAGACCAATCATTAGGTTAGGTTTCCATTGAGGTGAATCAGAATTATAAGCTTTAATCCTATTTTCCTCGATGTGTGATATATTTGCTCTTTAGACAAACCTTTAGTAAGTGGATCAAAAGATTATATTTAGACTTTATAAAGTCAATAAAAATAACTCCATTTGAAAGTAATTGTCTAATAGTGGTGTAATGACCTAAAATTTTTAATACGCATCTCGAGAAAATAATTATAGATTTTGACGTTGATTTAAAAGTATGAATCCTTAATTTCAAATATTTGAGGTAAATTAACTTCACCAATAGATTCAAAAAGATCAAAAAATATATTTTAGCCTATAAGCACGTTTTAATTAGGAGTCGAATGAAAAAGTTGTCGAATCTTCCAATTTCATGTCAACTTTTACCCAATAAGTAAAAAACTTAATTTAGAGACATAATTTGAGCAAGTCGATTTCACCATTAGATTCGTATAAAAAATGACCCAAAATAGAATACAAAAATTTTTGAATCGACATTCGAGAAGAACAATTTTTGAAATGACGCTTACGCTCCCACTTAAGTATAAATATCATAAACCTAAAGAAAAATCTTATTTTTCTTATTCTTCTCTCCAAACAAAACTCGATCTTTGCAACTCAGATCTACACCGAACTATAATGATCCAAGCTTTGTGGTGAGAAGGAAGGTCGTACACATCATCAAGGACTACGCTTGGACGTAAAGATTTTCAATTTTTGTTGGAGGAAAAAATTTTGAGATTAGTTGGAGGCGATCTTAAACTCCGTTCAACTGTCGGAAATAATCCGAGTTAGGATGCCTTCCCTTCAACCCTCTAGTTGTATGAAATTTTTCATAGAAAATAATCATAATCATTGGTATTATTCTAGTTTTACCATTTATCGATGAATGGACGAAACTTATGCATGTTTGATTCGATTTAAGCGTAGTTCTAGGTTCTCTATCGAGTTGATTTCATTTTATTGAAACTTCCATGAAGTTTTAGGTAGATAGAATTTTAATTAATCATAAGTTTTCATTGATTCACTGAAAAACAAAAGAAATTTCAACTAAAATAGCAAGAACAACAAATCTGCGAGAAAAATTATGATTTTCACATTTCTTCCAATTCTACTGGCCCAAAGCAATGTTCCCACCGATTTTTACGAAACAATTTCAGAAATTATTTTTGAATTTTTCTCCTGTTTTGTCAAGGTAGTTACATATAAAACCTGAAAAATCCTGAATTTTCAATTCGTATCTCGAGAAAAATAAATAGTGGAATTTTGAGAAAATCTTGAAAGTGGGACTTAAGGGTAAAACTTTAGGATGTTTCTGATCATTTTTAATGGAATCTGACCTTACCATTGGATTCAAAATGATCGAAAAATATACTTTAGCCTATAAGCATGCTCAAATGCGAGTCCGAATATAAAAGTTACAAAATCCTTGATTACCAAGTCGGACCACGTTAAAATAGTAAATTTTTGCTAGAGTAAGAATTATTAAGATTCACTTACACCATTGGATCCATAACGAAAAATTATTAAATATGGACTATTTATATGCCATTTTTGGAGATCAGGAGGTCGAATTATCGTCAAAAATGAAAACGACATCAAGTTTAGGGGCCACATCAGGCCAAAAATGTAAACTTTTGATAGAAACATAATTTGTATAAATTCACTGTACCAGGAGATCCGAAATAAAAAATTAGGCGAAATAGAGTATTCATTTGTCAGTTTTGGAATCTGAATAGTCAAGTTATCATCGATCAAAACAATTGACAAAATACCGAATTCGTCCTAAATTTTATATAAATAATATTTTAATTTTTTTTATCTCATCTTCCCCAACTCGTCCATACAGCCGCGATAATAAACGGAAAATTTGTTTTTTTCCCGATCTTCTACCTCAGATCTTTCGCAAACGGCTCGCCGTCAACGACCGCCGCAGAAGGGAAAAAGATCCACAGCTTCGACATCTATAAAACCCATCCAAGAACTCTTCATTTCATCTTCTCTTTCACCCGGTATCATCAAAAATCAGCCGTATTTATATACAAAAATTTTGAAACTTCGACCTCGGATTTCGTCCGTTTCTAGGTCAAACCGTCTTCCGACGCAGAAGGGAGAAACGTTCGCAGCCTCGACATTTACAAAACCCACCCAACCTTTTTTCGTTTGACTTTCTATTCACCCGATATCGTCAAAAATTAGCCGTATTTATATACGAGAATTTTGAAAACTTCGACCTCAAATTTCATCGGTTTCAGGGTCAAACCGTCCTCCGTCGCAGAAGGGAGAAAGGACAACGACGTCGAGATCTTCAAAACCACCAGGCCAGATTCAAAAATTAGCTGCTTTGAAGTTCGGTCCATCTCGATTTCTGAGCCGATCACCTCGATTTTCGTGCACACGCTTCAATCCTTTCGCATAGAGATAGTAAGGAACTCTTAATTTCTATTAATAATCGTAGATTGTTAAAATTGCACTTAGGATTTTATCGAAAAAAATTTGGATGTATTTCTAAAATATAGAATTGTCTTGTTATTTCAAAAATTCACACCAGAAATTGCATGTTTGATATGTTTAATTGTATTTTTAATAAATTATACGTTGGTAGGATATTTTAACGGGTTATTTCCATCAATTGGGTCGTGTGCCTTGCTCGGACCCCATTTTGATATAAAATTTGTGTTCTTTTTCAATATTATTGGGAAAAAAATAAATTTTATAGTTGGAAAATGTGATTTAATATTCAATGAACTCATATTGAGTTGATGGATATCAAAAAATGGATATTTTATTTAAGAGATTGAAAACTGTAATAATCAGAAAAAAGGGAAAAAGGGTATGAAACGGTAAAATGTCAGAGTCACACCCGAGGGTTGATGTCTGCATTTTACGTTATTGTATTGTGTGTAGGTTGGTGAACAGATATCCAGGAATAATGTTAATGGTTGCATGTTTATTTAAATTTCTGTTAGCGCGAGGCGTTGTGTATTTTTCCGTTATGTTATTTATTTTAGGCGGGGTGGCCACACTTGCATGGTAGGAAACTGGATATTTATTCTCAACCTTATATTGTTAATTTCTCTTTTCTTTTCAAATGAAAATAATATATATATATATATATATATATATAGCTATTTTGTGAGTTGTTAAAGAGTTTGTGAATGCCTGAAGGAATAGTGCCTCATATCATCCGGAGTGGTGTACTATCCTGGGATGTACGGTAGGGACCACCAGGCTCATACGTGGTATGGGACGCGTATGAGAGTGGAGTCACAATTCGAATCCGGGTTATTCCTCTCTATCTTTACCAGTAAACTTGTAATGTAAAGCTGGTCGTATACGAATGGTTTGTATATTTGAGAATCACATGTACGCCTGATAGGCATAGACGAAGATGATTAGTCAGTGATCACTAACAATCTATAGTAGTCGAACGTTCTTACACATCGAAAAGAGACCCATTGCTTACGGTCACGTCAAACGGCCAGCCTAAGCCGAATAAATGGTCAACCAAGCGTGGTAAACAGCGACCTGCCACAAAATCAGGAACTAAAAGCCAGAGAAGAATTGTAACATCATGTCCCGACTGGGAGCGATCCAGTCATGAATCCCAACTATCTAATTCTAATACTCCACCATTGTGTATTATGTATCTGTTGCTTATTTTGATATATAAAATGAAATCCATGTTTGTTGTTTCCATTTGATCAATTAGATTTGTATAAAAAGAGAATGTTACAGTGAGTACTGCTGATCGATGTAATGTGATTTTTAAAATGTTTAGTTGTTCATCCCTGCCTATATGTACCAGTTAATCGTAGTTTCTTCTGTAAAATTTTGTATATTTTAAAATGATTTAGTATGCTTATTCGTTCATGTTAGAAGAGGTTATTGGCAGAAATTGTGTTATTCCTTACTAGGTAACCATTATTACTCACCCTTTCCTTCTCCATTTTTTTAGTTTCAGATCAGAGGTTTAACGAGGCAGGTATAGAGCACGAGTGAGAATCATCTGGTGGGTCAGATAGACAGTCAGAGTTCGTCACTTGGTGAGTATTGGGGTTATTACCTCTAGTGGTGTCGATTTGTCTGAGAATAATATAGATTTTGATTTTGAGCGTTAGGAATTTTGTTAGAGTGAGAAATAATTGTATAATCCTGTATTCTGGTTATTCTACCGCACTCTGATCTTTCGTACGTTAGTAGACGTATATAGGCTTCCGCTAGTATTCTATTTTATGTGTATATATGCAGGATTGTATGTCGTTTATCAGGTGCAGGTTATATGCCTTTGAATGCTAAAATAAACAGAGGAGACCATGCCGAAATTTTGAGGTGCCACCTAGTACCTCGATATCTGACATGGGGATTTGTGTTAGCGTTTGGCGGGGCACCACAGATGGTGTAGACACCCCATTTTTGCACTCGCCTGATTAATCAACTCGTCAATCCGATCGCAATGATTCCCAATGATGGATGTTATTTCCATTGCTTTATTTTGTTACCAGAAATGTTTTAGAAATCCGGATGAGGTATCTCAAACTGACAAAACCTTAGAAACCACGCTACGCTAGGAAAATACGACTCCAGAAACATATAAATCATCATCTTGCTGACCCAAAAAGAAACTTCACGATAAAAAACAATAAAAATTGACCAAATTACCAAAATACCCCTAACTTCAAAACAACCCTAGAGCCTACGTTATGCTTAGGAAAACTCTCTCAAACACATAAAACAACAAATCAAAACCAAATAAATCATTTCACCAATTTTAACAGAATTCGACAAAATTACGAAAATGCCCCTCATAAAGTTCACAACCATTTCACACAAAAAATTTCATAAATGATACAAACTAATATTTCTATTGAATTCCTTATGAAAAATCGATTCTAAAACATCCTAGAACATTAAAAATCGACTTAAAACGTGAAAAGTCCTCTCCGGGGTTAAAACGATAATTTCACAATTTTCATAATTAAAAATTTCGAAATTAATAAATAAAATATTAAATAATTGAAGTGAAACATTGATGAAATTAATTTAAAATTTTGAATTAAAAAAATCGATCAATCGGATTTTCAAGTAAAATTGTTGAGGGTTCGTGAGATATTTCTTTAAGGACCCCTCCATTTAGGGGTTCAAAGAATTAAAGATTTGATAGAGGGGGGCTTCTCCAAAAATTTAAAGCCAATTAAGCAAGACTAAGGTCAAGGTATTAAAGTCAATTAAGTGAGACTAAAGTCAAAATTAAAGTCAATTAAGCAAGACTAAAGTCAAGATATTAAAAGTCAATCAATTAAGACTAAAGTCAAAATATTAAAAGTCAATCAAATAAGACCAAAAGTCAAAATCCTAATAGATTTCTAATTAAATAATAACTCTATCTAATAGAGTTCTAACTAAAATCCAACTCCACCTAAAACAATTCTAATTAAAACACAACTCTACCTAAAATAATTCTAACTAAAACACAACTCTAATTAAAAGAATTACAATCAAACACTAATTCTATCTAAATCAACCCCTAAAAAAAAAAATAGAGGTGCTCACACCCTATTTTCGTATAAAATCATAAACCCTAAGAGAAGTAGGTCTAAAAGCCCCCTAGCCTCCCATAAACCCTAGTTTTGGAGCCCCAACTCCTTACCTAACATCCCTCTTTCGATTTTAGCCTAAAGAACAACCAAAAGCCCTTCAAAAACGTTTCAAAATCCATAATAAACTCGAAGAGTCCAGATCCAAAAATAAGGAGATACCTTGCGTCGGAGATCCGAAATCAAATCCGGAGACAGAACGAAGCAAAGGAGTACCGTACAAGGAGCTATTTTTGTCGAATCTGAGGGAACAAAGTATTTGCTATCGGAAAGGTATAACTTTTTTTTTTTTTTTTTATTTATTATTATCTAGGTTGTTAGCAATGTAATTTGTTTGGGAAGTTAGTAGAGACTGGCTTTGGTCGGGCGGGGTTGGTGCCTAACACCTTCCAACCCCGTAACGTGATCCCCGGACCTTTTTTTTTCTCTCGTAGATTAGTTTGCCTTTCTTTAGAGTCAGTTTGGTTCCTAGACCTTAATAACTAGGTGGCGACTCCCAAACCTCAAGGGTCAAAAGCGGATCCGCACACCCCGCGGATCGAGGGCGCTTTCAGTGGTGACTCCACTGGGGACATTGAGGATCAAACTTGAAAAACCCCAAGTATGGGAGCATCGCTAAAATAACCTAGAATGTTTTTATTTATTTATTTTGTTTTTGTTTATTTGTTTATTCATGATTATATTTGTATCTTTGTTTTTTTTATTCGATTATTGAGCATGTGTTTTGATTTTGAATATTTGATGTCTTGGCATATTATTTTTACGGTTTAATCAAGCATTACTTTTGTGGCTCAATCGAGGGGTATTTAAAATGGTCCTAAATAACTAATAAAATCAAGAAGTTTAATTGAGAATGGAATGGTGATTAGTGAATCACGTAGGTTTGTTTTTTTTTATTTATTTTTTTAAAATAAAGTTTTTGGTAGATGATGTATCCTTCGATAATTTCTTATTTTATTTTTAGTTTGTTTTATTTTTATTGTTATATATATATATATTTTCTCTCTTTTTGTTAGGTTCCATTAACAATGATAATGGGCTGAGGGTGTTGATGAAAAAAATATAAAAGCTAATCCTTTTAATACCCCCCATTTTTTGTTTTTTGTAAAAAAAAAAAAAAATTGTACAAAGGATCTATCTGCAGCAGTGTTAGGCTGTGTTTTAGCAAAAACAAAAATCGTTTTTTTTTTTTTTTTTAAATTTTGAGGTTCTGTCAACAAAAACAGCATGTGTTTGTGTCGGGTGCCGCGAGCAATTCTGATTTTTTTCTTGTCTCACACCACTTGGACAGCAACAACATGATGATTGAGAGGTGTGTCACACATAAAATAAAAATGTTCCTTTTGGCACACCATCTTCTTCAAAAGATCAACCTTGTTTCAGCGTTTTTTAATAGAGAAGCCGAACGTGTCTCTCCGTTCGGTCGGCTGGAATCTCAGCCCAATCGATTTGTAACTCTTGGTTGAAGCTACTGTTTTTTTCTGATTCAGAGTTTGGAACCAATAGTTCCTGTTGAAACCAACTCAAATTAAGTGGTTTCATCGATCTTTCTTCGTTTGGTCGATGAAAATTCAGATTTTGTTGATTTCAAACCGTTTAAAAGTTCACAGATTCAAAGGAAAGCTGGTCAGAAAATTGAATGTGAAACAGTTCCCATTCATACCTTAAATAAACTCGAAAATTGTGATAATCTGTTCAACCCTCATCTTCGGTACATATATGGTGCGTTCTTTAGCTTATTCGATTGGGTTTGGGAAATCCAATGGTTCTTTGAGGGGATTTGTGATCAGTTTGTGATTTGAAGCTTTATTTTTTGTTGTTTTTTTTTTGTTAAGGTTCTTCTTTCCCGATCTGAAATTATTGGTTTTTTTTCGATGCATTTGAAACGGTTATTGCTGTTTTGGATTTGTTTGAGATATAAGGTTAGATGATCTTAACGTTGAAACTCAGAGAGGCCTCGATGTTTGTCTCGATTTTCTCCCAATCGATTCAAGAACAGCGAGTACGCTAAACCAATTGGGAAAATTCAGCTCCGAATCTCTCATCATTGAAGAAGGTTCAATGGTAATGAACCAAAAATAACTACAACCGATATGACAGTGGTGACACCTAATTCAGGGGACTGAGTATCCGATTCATGTGACTCATATCATTTAAGTCCCTATTTTGAAGAATCTAACGATTTGGTTGAGCGGGTTAAACAAAAGTTTGGGTTTGCCTTGGATGAGAAAATAAATAAATAAAAATTTTAATGGCAAACCAATTTTTGCTCATTATGTTGAAACTTTGCTTTGATTCAAAAAATATAGTTGGTTTGGCAATAAAATATCCATTTGTTTATTTATTTATTTTTTAGTGTTATTTATTTTTAGTTTTTTTTTAACAGTAATAGTTTTTTTAAAATAAAAAAAAAGGTTTTTTTTTCTTTTGTTTTATTTAATATATATATATATATATATAAGTCTTTTATTGTTTGGTAAAATAAAAATTAGTTTGGTTTTTCTACATAAAATTTTTTCTCAAAAAAAAAGAGGGGGGGGTATTTGATTTCAAAATCTCCATACTAGTGATCATCTATTCATCCTCAATCCAATGTGCTTTGAAATCCTAAATTATTTTGGACCATCCCAAATAATCCTTGATTGAAACACATCAAGAAATATTTCAGATTAAAGGTTTGCTTCAGCCATGGATATATGCTTGATTAGGCTTGTCTTTAATCATATGATTAGAATGGTGTTAATCGTGATTAAATATTCATGTGATTGGAATAGTGCTTATGTTGAATATTCATGTAACCCATGTTATAATGATTGGATCGATTGGACCCATGGGCCCATTTGTTTTAAAAAAAAAAACCCGGGGCACACCCAACCCTGTTTTGCACACAACACATGCACATTTACTGTTTTGCACACTTATACGTCCTATATAGCCAACGTGGTACTAGTGCATGGCCCGGTCTCTTCGGAGATGCGACGTCATTCATGAAAACCACAACTCCAGTCACGTACCTTAGGGTATATCAAACTGGGGGTATCTATACCGTCTGATCAGGTGATTCTGAGAGATATATTGATGCACCCAGGCTGGAGCGACCTGAGCCTTTAACCTATTGTAAGCCACACAGTCACATGTCCCGATCGCCAACGTAGTACTGGTACGTAGTCGGTCCCCTCGTGGGATGCCAAACCATTTATGAAAGCTACAACTCTTGACTCGTACCCGTAGGTATAAAAGATAATCTGAGTATATCAATTGCACTTCTTGGTCAAAACCGGTGCCTAAGCAAGATCTTGCCCCGCTGTACCCTACTGTACGAGGGGGATAGACTACGTCTATTCTAGACGAGAGGTATTTAAGTGGGTCCTTGCTCAGCATTGTGCGCCACCTCTCAACTGGAGATCAAACTGGCTGTTTTTGTCTTCAGAGAAGTGAGTTGAGGTTTTAGATTATCACCTATACGATATATTAAACCAAGTCACCACGTATCGAGAGGTATATATAGGTGTGCTTGGGCAAGGGTGGCCAGATAAAAATGCATTGCACGTAATAAGCCTAGAGTCTAGAAACCTTCCCTGTAGGTCACGACTCGAATTTATCGTGGGTGTTCCCGGGTTGCTCTATTTAATCCAACCAAAAGGTAAGTGGGTGGACCGGTCCACACCGCTCCAATCAAACCCGTAATATCAGTCCAACCCAATAAACTTAATTGATGAGACATACTGGTCAATATCAAGTTAAACCAATTAGCCCCATTGGTGAATGGATCTTATGGATCAACAGATGAACCGGTTGAACTAATTGGCTTAAATATTAGATGAAGTGATGCAAGTGGAGTATTCAGATCCATTAGGTCGAACCGGCCCAAACTCAAATGGGTACATAGTCCCAATCACCTTGCATCAGCCAGTTTAATTCAATGGACTGAATATTTCATACTTAACAAGATTAATAAATCATATTCATGTAATATTTCTTGATCGAAATATTTCATTGGTTAGAGATTTTGAATCTAGGGGTTAACTTAACCCATGCTATCAAGAGAAACCTCTATTTATTAAAAGTCTACTCTAGGATCCATAACTAGTAATCCACCTTTGATGGGGTTTTCAGGATTATCATTGCGCCCAAACTCAAGCGTCCACCTCCTAGTTGGAGTCGTAAGTCCAGCCGGTTAGAATGGGCCACAATACCAAGTCAACAAGTAGAGATGACGTCAGAATCTGAGCTTGCAGAGATCCGTAAGATCTTGGCAGCCTTTGCCAATGATATCAACAATATAAAAGGCAAAGTGAAAATGTTAGAACAGACCTCGGAATCGACGGAAAATCCTCTAGATGACCCAAAAGGAAAAAATGTAGAAGAGAAACGTCCACGTGAAGTCTTCGAACTCGATGGAGACGAAGATTATGTTGATGAAAATCCGACGTTATCTAACAGAATGTCCCAATTGGAGTCAGCTATGAAGAGTATAAAGGATATTGATGAAATTGCAGCAGGCATTGAAGCTCTGAACCGAATCCTAGAATCCATTTGCCGGAGAAGTTTGTGATGCCTGAAATGGACAAGTTCAGTGGGACAGGGTGTGCGAAAACACATCTTAAGGTGTATGTTACCAACATGCGCACTATGGGGCTCAGCGACGAACAGATGACATTATTGTTCCAAAGAACTTTATCAGGAGCACTACGTTGGCTAATGTCTCAAGATCCAGTTACTGTGGGTACATGGGAGAACATCTCAAAGGCCTTCTGGCATCAGTACAAATACAGTACCGAAATTGAAACTTCAAGAAGGGACTTGGAGTCAACTAAACAGAAGAATGGGGAAACATTTACTGACTTCATCAGTCGTTGGAGGGCCAAGGCTGCACAAATGTGGGATAGACCTTCAGAGAAAGAACAAGTGGCTATTATCTTAAAAAACCTCTCGCAAGGGTATGCCCGACATCTAGTTTCCCAATACCTTCCTACATTCGAGTCTCTATTGCAAGCTGGTAGCCAATTGGAAGATGCTTTCGCTTCCGGAAGTCTTTCCAATCCTTTTGACAACAAGTTCAAAAAGCCTTTCACCAATTCTAAGTCTAGTACTGATCACGCCTATGTAACCAATACGTCTACTACACCTGTCCAATCTACTATCTTGCCTAGTAACCAAGTTAACCCTAATCAACCTCGACCACGTAGGAAATTCACCAATCTTGGTATGCCTTTGAGCATTGTTTTTCAAAAACTATTAAGTAAAGGGCTCATTGCACCTCTCCAACCTCGACCTTTACCAAATCCACTCCCCACTTCTCATAATCCCAACCTATTTTGTGAGTTTCACCAAAATCCGGTCATCTTACTGATAGTTGCGTCGTTCTTCGTCATACAGTTCAAGACCTCATCGACGCCAAAAAAGTTACTGTTCCTGCTCCTGAGCAGCCGAATGTTACTACCAACCCTCTACCCAGTTACCAACCTCCTCAGACTTTGAACATGGTATCTAATACTCAACTCTCGTTTGACCCAATCCTTCTCATCCGATCAGTCAATCATAAACCTCCTAGCCCTCCTCTTACCAAAGTGACGGTTCCTAATGAGGTTTTCACCACTAAATGCAGTCTTGGCCAAGAGAGAAGAAGTAAGTCTGAAGAATGCAAAGAATCTAAAGAAGAAAACTCAGTCTAACTGCTTGGAAATAGTTTCTCGAATTCTCAGTCTGTAATCAAGCCCGTTGTGGGTAATTGTCTTTAGTTGTTTATGAGTCTTGAGTCCAGTTCTTTCTATCAATTCAGTAATCAAGTCTGTCTTTTTATTTCTTATTTTGTTCTAGTCAAGTTAGTTTGTCGAGTCTGCAATGGTGTCAGTCGCCCCATCTAAATTTAATTGAATAAAAAAAATTTGAATACCTCGAGCGCATTAACGAATTAACTAATAACTGGCTTCAAAGAGACATTCCTCTAATAAGGAACCCCCTCTTGAATGAGAAGATAAATGTCTTGCCCGAGGAACTAAAGGTCATTGACCTCGGAACAAAAATAATTCCCAAGAAATTCAGATTGGAACTAACTTATCCCCAGAGGAACACAAAGAGATGATGAATTTATTCAGAAAATTCAAAAGACTTGCTTACATGGTCCTATGAGAATATGTCGATTAAATTTGGAGCGTTATTCAATATGAAATATATACCCATCCTGTGAGAACACCACATATACAAACCAGAATTGACTGACATAGTCAAAGGAGGGATTATAAAATGTATCAGTGCTGGAATTTTAAAATCGATAGAATAGTTGAAGCAGCCAGTAAAAATCTCAAGACAATCATCGTGAAAATGTGTCAATCACACATCACACCGGGATTGGCCAGAGAAGTTACCATTCGCATTATGGACATATTACACTTCAATACAGTCTTCTACTAGAGTCACTCTAGTATGATATGGAAGCAATCTTACCGGTTAAAAGGGAAAATCCTGTATCTCAAGGTCTTGATGGAAGTTAATTGTTAGAAATAGATTGGGTCTGTCAATGGAGAGGAGTTGCTCGTATGTTTGACAAGAAAGTCAAAGTTTATCACTTATAAGTCAAGGATCTAAGCATCAGACTACCCAAAAACAATTTTGAGTATTCTTCCTCGATCATAGAAAGTTTGAACTCAATTGGAGAGATTCAATCATCAAGGAAATATTATCTGGAAAAACTGTTAGACTTCAAGATCATGATAGAATCAAATTACCAGAGTCAACCAACCTTGACCGGATCAAACGGTACTACATTTAAGGAGCCCATCTTTGGCTGAATCAATTTTCCTGCTACCCAGTTCATTATCTCCTTTCTCAACCCTTTGCAGTCTTTTCAAAAAAAAAATGATGTTTTTTTTCTTTCTCAGTCGGATCACCTAACTTAGGGGAGGGAAAATTCGAACTACGTCTTGGTCTGATCCCAAAATTCTGGGGTACGTAGGAAACCTGAGAAGTTACTTCAGGCCCGACCACATCAAAATAAAAAAAAATAGATTCCCCGGAAAAAAATCTAAAAAGAAAAAAATTCAAAAGAAAAAGAAATATCATCTAAAATGGGGAAGAAAATTCAAGAAAAAAATCTTAAATGAAATGCCACACAAGGGGCATTTGGGTTTTTGAGCCTCAAAATTCCTTTCTTTTTATACCCAGTCCTAAGCCCACCTATAAAACTCCTCCTAAGTACCGTACGAAAAGTCAAGGAAGATAGCAAAGCATAATCAGACAGTAACTCTAGAAGATCAAAAAAAAAAAAGAGAAAAATGATGAAGCCTGCTAAGTTGAAAATCCGAAAAGGGCGGCTTAGGCAAAAATTAAGGCAAGCTCGCAAAGTTGAAAATCTGAAAGGACAACTTTGGCAACAATCAGAGCCGAGAAAAAAAAGAAGAAAAAGCTCGCTAGATCGAAAACCTGAAAAGGCGATCTAGGCAAAAACTAGAGCAAGCTCGATAGATTGAAAACCTGAAACGGCGATCTAGGCAAAAGTTAGAGCAACAAAGAAAAACAGAGGAAAATCCCAAGCTGAGAGCGGTCCGAGCTGAAATATCAGAAGTCCGAATAATCAGTTTCAATACCCAGTTTGAACCAAATATAAACTCAGTGGATGCAAGTATCTTGTCTATGATTAATCTAAAGAGTTTCATGTCCCTAAGCGAACCGACGGGGAGAAAGAACAAATTCTATGATGAATTTCAGAAAGAAATATTTTGTTCCAATTTCTTTGAGCCTGACTCAAAATCTTCAATATAAAAAGTCAAAATTAAAAGTTAAACCTTTATTGCGCTTGCGGTAATCAAGGATTTCAAACTTTCATAACAAGGGCACTTCCTTTTTCTAAAGAGTACAATTCCTCCCTTACACTAGGGACATTTATTTTCAAATTATATTCAATTATCCCCAGTGCAATATTCCCTGTCAAACTAGGGGCATTTTGGTTCTGAAGCCTAGTCAATTTCAACCCCAAAGGATAAGGTGAACTTTGAATTAAAGGTTACCCTCTTGATAGTAATTTTGAAAACTCCTCAGATTCAAAGAGAGTTAAAATGTTTACCGGACCTTCATAAAATCCAACATTTTACTTAAAAAAATTCAAATGTGAGGTTAATCCCCTGTTTGCTCCAAAAAAAAAAATTTGTGCATTACTCTTTCACTCCGAGTAGGTAGAGTAGAACTTCCCAAAAAAATTAGTTCATTACTCTTTCACTCCGAGTAGGTAGAGTAGAACTTCCAAAAAAAAAAATTAGTTCATTACTCTTTCACCCTGGGCAGGTAGAGTAGAACTTCCCAAAAAAATTAGTTCATTACTCTTTCACTCCGAGTAGGTAGAGTAGGACTTTCCCAAAAAAAAATTTTAATTCATTACTCTTTCACCCTGGGCAGGTAGAGTAGGACTCCTAAAAAATTAGTTCATTACTCTTTCACTCCAAGTAGGTAGAGTAAAACTTCCCAAAAAAATTAGTTCATTACTCTTTCACCCTAGGCAGGTAGAGTAGGACTCTCAAAAAGCTTAGTTCATTACTCTTTCACTCAGAGTAAGTAGAGTAGGACTTTCCCAAAAAAAAAAATTAGTTCATTACTCTTTCACCCTGGGCAAGTAGAGTAGGACTCTCAAAAAGCTTAGTTCATTACTCTTTCACTCAGAGTAGGTAGAGTAGAACTTTCCCCAAAAAAAAATTAGTTCATTACTCTTTAACCCTAAGCAGGTAGAGTAGGACTCCCAAAAAAATTAGTTTATCACTCTTTCACTCTGAGTAGGTAAAGTAGAATTTCCCAAAAAAATTAGTTCATTACTCTTTCACCCTGGGCAGGTAGAGTAGGACTTTCAAAAAATTAGTTTATTCCTCGTTCGCCTAGTATAGGGAGAGGAAGACATTCAAATTTTACTCAGTTT